>NC_090266.1:1189392262-1189708762 GCF_040414725.1 Anabrus simplex | reverse complement strand
TAATAATAATAATAATAATAATAATAATAATAATAATAATAATAATAATAATAATAATGTTGTTTGCTTATATCCCGCTCACAACTTTTACTGTTTTCAATAATAAGTAAATAACTACATGAATAAGTTGAGTTAAAAATATATTTCACGTAAATGACGAATGAGTTTCATTGAAATATT
This sequence comes from Anabrus simplex, assembly GCF_040414725.1. Classification (NCBI taxonomy): domain Eukaryota; kingdom Metazoa; phylum Arthropoda; class Insecta; order Orthoptera; family Tettigoniidae; genus Anabrus; species Anabrus simplex. Next base: position 1,189,708,582 of record NC_090266.1, on the reverse strand, counting down.
GCTATTAAAATGAATATCACACAAACTAGACTATATCGTAAGTACTCTAACTTCAAATTTGACACACAGTTTAGACACCTTGGTAACCCGTATTCTCTGCTACCAAATTCGCTTTCATCATTTACAAGCAATTAGTTCTCACCACTTATCTCAAATTTTAACATGAATAAAAGTTGTATCACGTGGTACTATTATGCAAGTATCTCGGATCTCCTATCGTCTTAAGTTTAAAATGAGCGCCATCCTTCATTTCAGTACTGGACTTTATTTAGGAACTGTGAGTTTCACTGAACGTACAAATAAAAATGAGCCTTAAAGAGGTAAATGCATATTGCTTATCGAGCGGACTGTTACTTAATAATAGTAGTAAATAGGTAGTTGAGCGTTGTCATTAGCGTCCTTCAAATTAAAGGGCGAAAATACAGTACGTTCGCTAAAATACGTACATAAAAGTTACATTTATTGATTATATCCTAGAGATTGGTTTATCATTTGTATTACTCTAACAAGTAAGTGTCATTTATTTCAGAGTGTTTGTTTTGTTCCGAAGCACGGGGTTTCAATATAGGTACCGATGGAAACAGATTCCAGATGACTGCAAAAATGTTTACGCTTGAGTACTTACTGTATATGGTTTTGCCTCTGAATTCTAACTTCAAACACATCACCTTATGCTGCTTGTTTTTTAAAAGTATTTTCAATTTTTATAGAGATATTGCGGAAATAAGGTACTCAAATACTAAGCTTTTATTTATTTATTTATTTATTTATTTATTTATTTATTTATTTATTTATTTATTTATTTATTTATTTATTTATTTATTTATTTATTTATTTATTTGGGAAACCAAAACAGCCAGAAGCCGAATTACCAAGTTCCGCAAGTTTAAGTTATAGGAAGCCTGGACATTCGACTTTAATTTTTATATATAATTTTTTTCTCTAATTTCATACTGGGGTCAAAGTCTGATATAGAGGTTGACCATATGAATTATAGGTTCGTTATTTAATTTAGTTCCCATTAACAACGTTTACGGTTTTCGGAGAATTGTAGGTTCCATCATTCCCTTTATTGGTAACGAAACCGTAACACGCAAGTTACCATGTATCCACTGAAGGTCACAAGTATAAAATTAAAAAGTTTGAACGTAGAGCTAACATGGATGCCCCGTACCCGTACTGAAAAATTCAGTGATTTTAATTACAGTTTAAAGGCCGTCACGGCTTTCACTCATCCTCGCGATAGCAACAGAGGAGCTGATGATATGAGAGACAGCAGACCCGGTGAAGACAGCCTGGCAATGCGGCTGAGGGTTTCGTGCCGCTGAACATAGAGCGCTCTAGTAGCGGGAGAACATGTGGCAGGCAGCAGTCGTCAGGCAGACCAAGGCCACATATTGCTGTTGCCACACGGTTTATTATTATTATTATTATTATTATTATTATTATTATTATTATTATTGGGGGCTGCCTGGCCGAGGAGGTAAAGGCGTGCTCGGTTCACCCGGATGACGTGGGTTCATATCCCCATGAGGAAGTAGAAAAATGTAAGAAAGGAGATTGCCACATCCGGGGGTGCACATGGCCCAGAGGTTCATTTAGCCTACACCAGAAATGACAACCAGGTTAATACCAGTGGAGCGAAAATAGCTGGGCGTACAGCTAACCACTCTACCCCATAAAATGGCGAGGTTATGGATAGTGGAAGCCTTTACCTTCCACCCCTCCCAGGGCCTTCATGGCCAGTACGGAGATAACTTTGCTTTACATTATTATTATTATTATTATTATTATTATTATTATTATTATTATTATTATTATTATTATTATTATTATTATATTAGTTCGGAAAAGGAAATCTTGTGCCACCCGTGGGTATTTACGGTCAACAGTTTTCCGCGAGAGGAGTCTATAGTGCGGTCACTTGGCCGTGGTTTCAGTGTCTGTGCCTACGGTATCTACTGTAATTGGATCGTTCGCTAACCCGCAAAGTAAGAGAAATATGCCTAGACTATATATTTATACAGGGTGGTCATAAACAACCTGAACCGGATATATGAGCGTTAAAGGGTTGGTCATACTGATAAGTAATCGGAAAAAGAATAATTAGATTTCCCACACCATTGTCAATTTATCAGCTGCTGAAGCTAGACAATCAGATCGCTTCGCGGGCGAATTCAGATGGACTTGGCGAGGCGGTGTTGCTAATTCTGCACGTGGCTTATAACCGACTTGAGAGCGCGCGAATAGAGGAAATAAACTTGTCAAGGGGAGGGCTCGGCCCATAGCAAGCACTACAGTGGCAATGGCTGAAACCCACGGTGTGTTAGTGTTTGATAATCATATCTGGGCAGGACTCTCAAGCCCGATCAAGCCATGTGCAGATTTAGCAACACCACCTCGTAAACCCGATTTGAATTCGCCCGCGATGAGATCTGATTGGCTAAATTCAGCAGCTGATGAAAAGACAACGGCGCGAGATATCGACGTAATTTTTTCAAATTACTTGTTAGTTTGACCAATGCTCTAAACGCTCATATGCTCGGTTACCGTTGTTTCCGACCACCCTGTACATTTCAAGATATCCCGCATGACGGAACGAAATATGAATTTGGTCTTCATCTTGATCAGGTTCACTGACACTGGGGTCAAGGACTAATATGGAGATTGACGACATCATTTCGCTTCATTAATTGGTAACAATACCATTACACGCAAGTTAGCGGTGAGTCCACTCAATGTCAAAAGGATAAAATGGAAAGTTTGAAGGTACATTAACATGCTGTAATTTTTGCATGAATATAAATTGAAATTGAAAAATCCGCTCTTTTTTTCGACAGATCATTAATTCATTTTAGCGCTCGAATGAGGTCTCTAAATTAATGGAAGTGACAGAAACACGGCTAAAGTGTCATTATGTCACATTTCCGTGGTAAGGTAATCATTCCAATCACACCAGAATTCCATGTGAAATATTATTACCTTTTGTGCTAGAGAACTGAATTTTTAAACTAACTTCATTCCATGAAGGGTAGAAAATTGGAATTCGATACCTACTATACTTTAATTACAATATTCCAATATACTTTCATGTCCGTCATTACTGTAAATCTGTGCAGAATTTATACTCTAATTTTGTGGGCGAGAGTAGGTATATTACTCTGAAACTATTTAACAGTTTATCGAACACATACTTTTGTAAAGAGAAAGATTCATTGAAACAAATTATGTATAATATGATTTCCTACATCCTTCAACCCGTAACTAAAACTTATAGGATATTAATAAATATTTCATTTTCATCCCGTGAATTCATCTGTACATCTAAGATATGAGTTACCAAGGTTCTATTACGTGTTTAAAAGTGTCATAATTGGATTTCCCAAAACATACGTTCATGTGTATAACAAACACTTCGTGATTACCCTAGTTGTATCTACTATAGCTCGACATTGAACACTATATTCCTGTTTCTGACAATACAAATACGTTTGTTAAGTACTTCCGCATCACTTCCTTATACGAATCTGACTTTCAATAGCTGAAAGAAACGTATGTCTGTCTGTGAAGTCATCAGCCCAGAGGCTGGTTGGATCCTCAAATAGCACCACCAAAGGTTATGCGGTTATAAGGAAACCCCAAAAACCAATGGCAGCACCAAAATGAGGCGTACTAGGCAAGACGAGGAGCGAGGTAGTTTGCCATTGCTTTCCTCACTGGGTCAGAAAGTGCTATTGCAGCACGACTGACCCCATGAGCAACACCTTTCATAACACGCAGATGCACTAGCCGTGCTCTGAATGCCATTACTCAGCACCACCCATACCCCAGCAGCTTCCATAGTGTCACAGCCATGGATGAGACTGGGACTTCGGTGAAAGCTACACTTTACTCTGGCCTGTGCCAAGAGATGGATACAAAAGTACTGTATCCATCAAGAAATGGCAGCAGGCAAAGAAAGAAACGTAAGACTTATCAATTTTTTACTCTGGAAGAGTAAAGCAAAACGATCTGCACACAGACTTGAAAGCCCTTGGTGTAGAGGAAAGTACAGTCGCAAAGTGCAATAGAGTGCTTAGTCCTATGTCAGTCGTCTTTATCCTCAGATACAACCCAGGTACTGTCCGGCTCCATGGCTAAATGGTTAGCGTGCTGGCCTTCGGTCACAGGGGCCCCGGGTTCGATTTCCGGCAGCGTCGGGTATTTTAACCATGATTGCTTAATTTCGCTGGCACGGGGGCTGGGTGTATGTGTCGTCTTCGGCATCATTTCATCCTCATCCCTACGCGCAGGTCGCCCACGAGCGTCAAATACAAAGACCTGCATCTGGCGAGCCGAACATGTCCTCGGACACTCCCGGCTTTAAAAGCTATACGCCATTTAATTTAATAACCCAGGTACTAAATTTTGGTGTTGTGTGATGATGATTATGATAATTGTTGTTTGAAGGGTCCCAACATCTGCGTCATCGGTCCCTAATGGTACAGAATGTAATGACAATTTAGAATTCCATAATTCATCCATTGACCAGACTTCAAACCTTGATGAAGAAGAAAGAATGGATGAATATGAATGTAAATTAATCAGCAGATCCAACTCACAATATTAAAAGTTAGAAGTAACTAAAAAATCGATCCAGTGACTAGAATTCGAAAAGACGACTATGAAGAACGATTATGAACTTTAAACAATAAGTGAATCCAACCCGCAACGCCCCATCTTCCCAGCAACTGACTTAAAACAATGGCATATACCGACCAAGGAGCTGCTTCCAATGCACAATCCTGAATCGATGATGCTTGTTGTCTAAAGGGGTCCAAAATCCAGGTCAACGGCCCCTCATAATGCTTTTTTCAAATAAAATTTGCCTTGCGTCGCACCGACACAGATAGGTCTTATGGAGGCAATGGAATGGGAAAGGACTAGGAGTGGGAAGGAAGTGGCCGTGGCCTTAATTAAGGTTCAACCCCAGCATTTGCATGGTGTGAAAATGGTAAACAACGGAAAACCATCTTCAGGGCTGCCGACAGTGGGGTTCGAACCCACTATATCCCGGATGCAAGCTCACAGCTGCACCCTCCCCCCTCAAATTGGAACTTATTGCTAGTAAGGTAGAAACATGGTATTTCTCATGTAACGACACTAATCACAAGTAACGTAGACTCACTGTGATCCATACACTGAGGTACTACTAGCAGGTAATGCAATACAGGTAACGCGGACCTATGGTGTTTCTCACAGAATTACACCATTGATGGGCAACGCAAATCCATGGTGTTCCTCGCATAGCGGTACTAATCACAGGGACCCGTACTATCCCGTGGTGTTCCTCACACTGTGAGTACACGGAGTCGCTCATATAGTGGTAATAATCACAGGCAACGCCCAGACCCATAGTGATGCTCGAAACGCAGACGCATGATGTCCACAACCAGATGCCGGAACACCCCAGCGATTGTATCCTCTTTTTACCTGCTTGGGGTGTTCCAGCAGTACCTGGACAGAGGAGACCCTCCGTCATAGTGGCGGATACGGGTACGGTAATCCCGTAGCGATCCACCCACAGACCCACAGTATTCCTCACATAGCGGCACTAATCACAAGAAAAGTCGACTGATGGTGTTCCTCGCGTGAAGGTACTAATTACAGGTAAACTCATGGTTCAAAATTCAGCTTCCCTTGTCGCCCCATTTAGTAGCCTCTTACGACAGAAGGACGATACGGTGGGTGCATTTTTCGTCTGTGTCCCCCACCCACAGGTGGTTGTTTTAAGTGGAACGATACAATTTTATTTGAGACAGTCCACAGTGACATACCGCGGGTAGTACCGAGCTGGTCCGAACGAATTGGTTGCTAACCCCTCAACAACTCTCATTTCTCTAGACTCATTGATCCCACTGTCCGCAGCCTTGAAGATGGTTTTCCATGGTTTCCCATTTTCACACCAGGCAAATGATGGGGCTGTACCTTAATTAAGGTCACGGCCGCTTCCTTCCAACTCCTAGGCCTTTCCTATCCCATCGTCGCCATAAGACCTATCTGTAACGGTGCGACGTACAGCCCCTAGGAAAAAAGAATAGTAAACCATCAGCTCATAGGCACTTTTATCATAGAAGGAACACCATATAATCAAAGGTATCTCAACCTTCTAGCAGGCCAGCTACCACAGATATTAGAAGACGTTCCACTGCAGACTAGGAGGAACATGCGGTATCAGCATGATGGCTGGCCAGCGTATAGTGCATGACATACTACAGCTCGTCTTCACAGATTGTTTCCAGTTAGGTGTATTGGACGAAGTGGACCTGTAACTTGGACGGCCCGTTTACCAAATTTGATTCCTTTAGAATATTTCTCGTGGGAAAATCTAAAGAAAGTACTGACTATAACAGATGATATGAAACGACGTATTACTGCTGGCTGCGCTGAAATTTCTGATGATATGCAAGAACATGTAGGCTACATCATTCTTTACATGGCAGACTAAACGTTTGTAATGAAGCTGGTGGTCGTCACTGAACACAACACAACTTTTGAAGGCCAATTCTCTTTCTTCAGAATCCCAAGAATTCGTTCATTCACATTTTTCTTACGTTAGTGCTGACACATTGAGCAGACAACTGCCGGTATTTACAATTTTCAAACTACGCTAGTTCGTAAACTACTTTTACTAGAATCCTGATTTTAAAAAAACAATTGGCATTCTAATTCACTCAACTTTTATTTTTTAATGTCAATAGGTATTATTCTATCACAGATGTTAATTTCTAAAATAAATACACATTCTAGTAATACTTTAAATCTGTGTATGGGCTACAGTTCTCAGCCTTTGGTTGTGTTCTCTCCATCTATGCCGGCGTCAAGGTCTAGGGGTAGCGTACCTGCCCCTCATGCGGAGGCCCCGTGTTCGAATACCGAACGAGTCAGGGATTTTTGCCTGGACCTGATGGTTGGTTCAATGTCCACTAAGCCTACGTGATAACAGTTGAGGAACTATCTGACGGTGAGATGTCGACCCCGGTCTAGAAAGCCAAGAATAACGGCCGAGAAGATTCGTCGCACTGACCATGCGTCACCTCATAACCAGCGGGCCTTCGGGCTGAAGAGCGGTCGCTTGGTACGCCGAGGCCTGTGAGGGCTGTAGTGCCATGGGGTTTGATTTTTGTTTTTTGTTCTCTCCATCTTACTCAATTCTTTCCCCACTGCTGTACTTTCATACGAGACTCACCTTCCTTTCATCACCATTCTTCCAAAATATATCATGGAATAAGTGCTTATTACATCCGGTTCCATGGCAACATGGTTGGTATGCTAGTATCTCGTACAAGGTATCACGGGTTGGATTTCTGGCTTGGTCGTGGATTTTAACCTGCATTGCTTAATTCTCCTGGCTCGGCTCTGTGCTGTCTTCAACATTAGGTATTATCCTAGGCAGGGCGCCATTCTCATAGACGCGCAGGTAGCGTATGGGCGTCAGTTCTAAAGACGTGCACCAGGCCTCTCCGGAGGCTATATGCCATCATTATTAACAGGCCTAATTCTTGCGAATGAAGTAGCCAGACCAGTGAATCCTATGGACACATCCATCACCAGTTGCTAATACAAGGCACTTTTGTCCATGTTAACTTCCGTAATATTTGTCCACTCAGGACACTGCCATACAAGAAGAATGATATTTAACCAACATCTGGCAATACAGGAATTTACTGAATGTTGACAAGAATTTGTCCTCAATATTTTACACCTTTATCAACATGTCTTTCTTTATTACGTAACTATGGATTTCTAGATTAAAATCAAGGATAACATCAATCCCATCTTTTATCCGATCGCTTCAAGTACTGCACACCATGAGTACCTAATATTCTTAATGAAGTACGTACTTCAAAACCAATTACGATGGCATGAAGTTGATGATGATGATGATGATGATTGTTGTTTAAAGGGGCCTATCATCTAGGTCATCAGCCCCTAATGGTACGAGGTGGACGAAATGAAAATTAAAACTTCCAAAATGTATCCACTGACTAGAGTCTAAAACGAATGACGGTGGAAAAATGATAGTGCAAGAAGAACAATCAGTGGATCCTATTCACAATGCCTTAAGTACTTGGATGATACTAATCTAAAGGGGTCCAAAATTCAGGTCACCGGTCCCTCAGAATGGTACCTGTACAGGGAGGTACACCTCAACGCCGCGCATTCAAAGCTAGCGCCTAAATGAACTGCTCTATCGGTGAAACAGTGAAACTGAGACGACACCAACTTGGAACTTTAATCAGAAGATGTCACCACCGAAATATCTAGTAAACGAGCTGGATGGCTTCAGTCGCTTAAGTGCGGCCAGTATCCAGTATTCGGGAGATAGTGGGTTCGAGCCCCACTGTCGGCTGCCCTGAAGATGGTTTTCCATGGTTTCCCATTTTCACACCAGGCAAATGCTGGGGCTGTACTTTAATCAAGGCCACGGCCGCTTCCTTTCAATTCCCAGCCATTTCCTTTCCCATCGTCGCCATAAGACCTATCTGTGTCGGTGCGACGTAAAACCAATAGAAAAAAATATCTAGTAATTTTGTTATTGTGCAGTTTCCTAACCTGAGTGAATTTCTACTTGCTTTGTTTGACATTCATCAAGAAGTTCGGACATTCTTCTACAGATGGCACTACTAAAAACTATGGTCATGCACCCTGGTGGAAGGAGGAAGAAATTATCATTTAAAGAAGTTTTGTATTTCTAGTTTTTTTAACTAATTGATGTTCATTTATTTTTGGGTTGGCAATATTAATTTTTCTTTCCGCCAGTTTTGAATCCAACCAATCACTAATTTCTGTAATTAATTTTCCACCTATCACAGGATTCTTCTCCGAATCTGAGTGTTACTTTTGAAATCTACCAATAAAATTCAGAGGGTGTGTCTTGATTAATCGTGAATGATCTCGAACCTTCCCTGAGGGTTTATAAACTGAGGCTTTTCTAGTTTCTGGGCCAATTGATCGTCACGTTACTAAGTGTGTGTGTCAAAGCAGGAGGCGGGCGGTCTCTTTCTTCGATCAGCAGTACATCTACAAGGTGATGGCCACATCACATCTTTCTTTCTTGCTGACTCCGCAGTTTAACCCGAGGGAAAGTTCCGAATCTTTAACTATCTAACCTTCTTTTCTAAAAATGTAACTTTCTGCCGGCAAATGTAAAACCTTCATAAATCTTTAACTGTAAATCGGGGATAGAGAGTGATGTACCCTCTCGAGCTCCCCTTCATCTTGGTTTGAGGTGACTACGTTTTGTTACTGTTTTTCTTCCTTTCCGTAATGCATTAATTTATTCTTATACGAGTCACCTCAGTAGTTTGGGAATAGCCCCTGTTTCATCGGCCTAGAGCTCCTTAGGTTGTTTTAGTGTTCATATCTAGGAGCGCAAGTATACGCCTCCATTCAGTTCGTGTTTCGGGCCATTTACGTAACCTGTTCTTTCCCGCAAAGGCCCTGTAGGTTGGGTACTGGATACCCCTGTAAAACATTACCTTTCAATTTGTAAGTTGTACCTTGATGGGCGAGTGATTGTAATTTTCGGATATTGCCTTGAATAGGCTAGAAAAAACTGAGAGCCTGTTAGCTCTTTTCCAAGTTTTGTAACTGTAGAGTGTGCCTCTGGGGTGGCTAGATACTGTGAGTTAGGGAGCAAGTGCTCTTGAATTAGGGGATTTATACCCCTCATTAAATAATTCCTCTTCCTTCTGTAAAAATGTAAAACTAGGGGCTTAAAGCCCAAAGTGTTAAGGTTCAGTACCATGGATTTTTCCCAATCTTGTTTAATGATTGCTACTTGTACCTGTAATATTGTTAACATTTTTTTTTTTAAGTTTGAAGTTCTAAAGAAATATAACCTTTGTTAAAGTTTTAAATTAACTTTGGTATTGTGGATAGTCCCATTCACGCCGGCACCTTCTTTCACCTCTGCGTTCCACGGGAAACCCCGTAACAGTACCAATCACTGGTAAAGCAGAACCATGGTGTTCCCCCTATAGTGGTACTAATCACAGGTAATGTAGACCCATGGTATGTGACACACAATGGCTCAACTCACTGGTAACACAAACCTATGGTGGTTCGCACCTAAGGGCACCACTCACAAGTAACGCAATCCCTTGGTGTTCCTCACATAGTAAGATTAATCACGGGAGCCAGTAATCCCGTGGAGTTCCTCACTTAGTGGAACTAATCACAGGCCACATATACTCATGGTGCCGCTTACATAGTGCTACTAATCATAGGCAATGTAGACCCACGGTGTATCACACATTATGGCACGCCCACAGGCAACACAAACCCAATGTATTCCTCACACGGTATTACTCACAGGCAACGCAGACCCATGGTTTTCATCACAGTGGCACTTATCACGGGTGCCAGTCAAACTAGTAGTTTTCTCACAAAATGGTGCCAACCACAGACAAGGTATACCCATGGTATTCCTCGCAATGTGTTATTAGTCGCACATAATATCGACCCATGGTATTCCGCACGTAATGGTACTAATCACAAGTAATCTCATAGTTCTAAAGTCATCATCCTTTGCTCGCCCCTTTTAGTCTCATCTTACGACAGGCAGGGTATACAGTGGGAATTATTATTTTTCACCAATAGAGCCTGAGAAAAATGTCAAAAACATATCACATGTAAGGCTTTTCCCTCCATTCGGAATTGCTAGGCGGGCAATAATTCCATTGTAGAGATTTATCTCCCGTATGCAGTTGTCAGACTGTGCCTCTTATAAGAGCTTCTGGTAAGTTCAACTGCATACACTCCAGCGTCAGTGGGTAGGGTCTGACACATCCCACTCTGATGAGTCTTGTGTCAGACCTAAGACGAAAAGCTGGTTAATAGAGCAAACGCCTGAAAAGTCTTACATCTGATATGTTTTTGACATACTGTATTATTTAGTGCCATGTGCTACAGAACTGTCAGTGAACAACATAACTTGCAATTTAATGAGACAGTGACCAGCTATTTAGGACTCTATTTATTAAAATTACTAATCACAAGTAATCTCATAGTTCTAAAGTTGTCATCCTTTGGTCGCCCCTTTTAGTCGCATCTTACTTCATGTAAGGGAATATGGACTGTGTAATTGAATATTACATTATTGTGTGTGAGACAGAACGTGCAGACTCTGCTTAGACTTCACGAACTGTATCCAAACTTACAGTCGGGAACACGGTGCATTCAGCGTATCGAACGTGTGCAGTTTGACAGTGACGGTTCGATCGCATTATTAAGAGGAACCTTGGTTCAAAACATCGTAAGTGAAATATCACTTCGAACGCTGCAATCGTTAATTATGAACCGGCGGTACTATAATACTCCAAGTGGCGTGTGAAATTTGACGCCACATGCATAGACTTAACAACCCGTATCATCGTGTGAACTTCCGCCGACGTGGCACCTTCGAGTAATTCGTGGTGGTGGTGTTGTTACGGATCATCGGGCACATATGGTAATGGTGTTCCTGATCACCGATGGATACGTGGTACTACGGGCCTGTGAGGACGCAGGCTGACGGAGCCAAAAATTTCAAGATCCAGAACTACTTAAAGGTGATATGCATCTATGTTGTTTAAAGAACAGTTAGTTCGAACTTTATGAACTGTGATTTCTAATTTAACTTTCAAGTCCACAAGACACTTTCGATTTTCCAAGTATCTATCAGTTTCTCAAGTGACTTCCAATTTGACTTTTAAGTTCATAAGTAACTTTTAATTTCTCAAGTGACTTTCAATTTCTCAAATATCTTTCAATTTTACACGTAAAGCCATTGTAGTATTTTGTCTTACCAGAGCTACTCCAAAACACAAGCGAACTTGCTAACGAGTGGAAAAATCTTAGAAGAACATTTATAGAATGCAATTGAGACTTAGCCATTTCGTTATATATTTGTTCAGTGAATTAGAACTTTATTTATTTTCATAATACGTCAAACTGATTAATCATTCCAAGTAGGAAATTAATTTATTTCGTTATTTATTTCGTTTTGAATTTACGTCCAACTAACTACTCTTTTACGGTTTTCGGAGACGCCGTAGTGCCGGAATTTATTCCCGCAGGAGTTCTTTTACGTGCCAGTAAATCTACCGACACGATCCTGACGTATTTGAGCACCTTCAAATACCACCTGACTGAGCCAGGATCGAGCCTTCCAAGTTGGGGTTATTTCATTTTGAATTGAGCATTTTCTTGAACTTCAAGAATGACCTTTGACCATTTTACTATAATTAAGTGTAAGTCACTAACAAGGGAACATCCACAATGGTGAAGTCGCCGATCGCGATGAAACTTAGCAAACACATTGAGGTACATGTAAAAACAATGCCAGCATCAATTTTAGGCGCCAACATTCATTAGCGCGTTAACTAAGGGGCCTAAAAGTTGCGACATTTCATGTTCCGCGCGATCAGCGATGAATACCTGCTGGCCAATGCTTAGCCGGCACACACCCTTCCCGTCTGGAGACACACCCTCTGCACCGCCTTTTACCCTCCAAGTGGTTCTCCCCGGCACGTTCCCCTCCCTTCTCCTCGCGCTTGCCGGCTGCTTGGCTGTGGAACGAGACCGGCGCTATATTTTGCTTCTTTACGTACTATAATTATTGAAATCCTTTAAATCACGTTCCGTTTCACACATAATGATAATAAATAACCTAAACGTATTGACTCATATTTTATGCAAATGTTGCTAATTGCGATGGGTTGTCAATTCGTGGGTACAACCCCGAGTTAAGCACCATCGGGCGTGGACAAACGTGGTATAAGGTACCGCGTCCGACCTAGGCTTAAGTTATTATTTACGTCTGAAACACCTTGAAGCTGTCGGTAGTGTCATTTAGAGTGGACATATATATGAAATTTATTAAAATAAATCACCCACCTTGAAACAACGTTAAATATCCTTTTATTTAAAGAAATTACGTGCCCGGGTAGAGGATCTCAATGAATGTAATGAGATGTTGTACCTCGGGATATCAAAATATGGTTACAGGTCCAGACCTTCTTTTCATGTCCACTCCCCTACCCCCATTTTGTGTACGCTATCAGTTGTGTCATAACGAAACGAAATCGCGAACAACAGCCATTATAAACTCCGAGTTAGAAACTGCTGGTATTTCCCGTATTACGTACTCTGGTATAAGGAATCTAGATAGAATGTTTTTATTTGTGCTTGTATTGAACGATGTATTTATGTTTTGCAGTGAAAGGCACAACACATTTCAATTGCAGCCATGGTTGTCGAACATAAATCAATTAAATGCATAGACAACTTTGATATGAGTATGACATGGAATGATTGACGTAATAAGCAAAGTCTTTAAAAAGAAATAAAGATGTGCATTTATATATGCAGTAGATATACAGTAATCACAGGCAGAGCTGTAGTCCTACTTACTCGTACTTTTGCGCTATAGCTGACAGAGGTCTATGTATTCAACAAGTAGCCATATTCAAGTATCACAGTACAGTCTTCTGGGTACAATGGCAGTTACATACGTAAAAGTGTACATGGCTATTGTACGAACTGGTACAACAACAAAAAATTACAAGGCAACACAATAAATGACTCCATATACATTACATCGGGCAAACTCCCCGTCAATACTAGTAAGCAATTTATGGTCTGTTCGACACATTACAGAATAGTGAAAAGACTACTGAAACAAAACACAATTAACAACAGGCACCATATTTTTCTCAAGGGACGTATGATTTACAATAGTGGTGTTCCTCGTAGAAGTGTGTGTCGCACAAGTCCTTTGTACACCACGCACATTTGACAAAACCAGTTTACGGGCACAAGGAACATAGCAAGCCTACACTGTCAAAGGGATACACTACCGGGTGTTCGAATTGTCCAGAATGATCATCAAGGTACCCACTGCGGTACCACGAGTACTTCCACATGCTTGTGAATCGACGAGATGTCAGCTGGAAATGTAACAGTGATTGCAACTTTACGATGGTGTTACGGTGATGCAGCACGATGCCGGTATTCGTAAGTCGCAGCCCGGAATACATTCGTCTGGTGTATGTTTTCCAAATCCGAAACCCATACACGTCAAATGGCTGACAAACGGCTGTAGCGCCGGCTGGAATCTTCATAACTTCAACTTCCGTGCCATGAACAAGCGCATTGTGGCCAGAGAAAGAATCTAACAATAAAATATTTTGTCCATCGTGTAAACTTTGTTTCAAGATGTCATTATACCAGCTCTGAACTTCTGCTTTGCCCATCTTTCCAGACGTGGTGCACACGACATAAATATTTTCGTGTGAAAATATTCGTTTCTTAACAAGGGAACCAAAAACGCCATTTCTTTCCTTTAAAACGATTAGCAACGGGGATAGTAGCTCACCTTCTGCTGACATGGTAGGCATAATCGTGTAGTTGTGCGTAGTAGAGGGAATTGATTGGACCACCGTGCTAATCGACTTTTCTCCTCGGCGCGCTAATGTTCTGCCGGTGTACATTTCGAAATTAAAGCCGCTTTGGTCGCTGTTAAAAACATGTGATGGGCTGTGTAACTGTATTTTTTCTTTTACGTTTTCCACAAACATTTGGGCTTCCACCATAACGTCACTTTCCCTATCAAGTTTTCTCGTTGTTGTCACGACAGAAATTTTTCGGGATGTGATGCCAAATTTCTTTTTGAAGTCGTACACCCAGCGTGAGGACGCTTTAAATTCATGGATCCCGCAAGAGCGGGCACTTTGCATTGCCCAATGTTTGATTGTGGCGTCATGGATGGTGGACGTACGGTACTCCGCGTCAAAGTTTTTCTTGCAATCCATCGCAATAAGACCAAATTAGTCTCGGAGAGAGCCTCCTTCATCCACAACTTTTTTCCAGGCGGAGAGCTGTGACAGACTATGCAAACGACGGAAGTGCTTTTGCACAGTTGTCAATTTAAGATTTTTCTGTTTTCCACTAATCCAGAAGTTGACTGCTCTTGTTTTATACTGTAAGTCTACGGTGTCCGCCGAACTGGCACTGTCTTGGCTTTGTCCCGGTTCTGGCTCGCTGTATTCAATATCCTTTTCGGTTTCATCCGACTGATCAGACTTGTACGTCAAACTTGTAACGTCCTCCAAATAGAGACTGTCACCTTCAAGACAGCAACTTATAAGCTCTGAAAAAAATAAAACTAATAACTTAAATAAATGTTGTTATGTGTATATGTATTGACAGGAACAACGGAGAACACAACTGTTCGTTTAAAAACAACGAGAGTGTTATCGGTAATGAAATGAAAAGTCGTATGGCTTTTAGTGCCGGGATAACCCAGGACGGGTTCGGCTCGCCAAGTGCAGGTCTTTCTATTTGACACACGTAGGCGACCTGCACGTCGTGATGAGGATGAAATGATGATGAAGACAACACATACACCCAGCTCCCGTGCCGTAGGAATCAACCAATTAAGGTTACAATCCCCGACCCGGCCGGGAATAGAACCCGGGACCCTCTGAACCGAAGGCCAGTACGCCGATCGTTCAGCCAGCGAGTCGGACAGAGTTATCGGTCTCAACATATCATAAACCTACAATTTCACATGCAGCGCAAAAGACCACGCTTCAATCTACGTTATTACGGCCTATGTCCGCAGTGTGACATCTCCCCGTGAGCGTCAAAACCTATTTGACAATAGTTGACTGCTTAACACTCACCCTCAATCGCGTCATAAAGCTGCAGCTCCCGAAAGTTAAGCGGACCTTCTTCACCGTGACTTCCGTGCTTTGCTTGAAGATGAAAAATAATTTCTGACACGCTCAGTGACATTGCCCTTAAGGACACGTCGCAAACGTTTTCATAAATATTTCATAAAATGTAAACTGCCTATACAATGTGGAAATTCCAAGGGAGAGCTATGAGGAAGGCTGATAGCGTACGCAGTGTAGCACAGGTTCTGTTCGACAGCTAAGCAGACGGCAGCGCGGGGAGAGGGAAACGAGTGGTGCTGAACCAGGCGGGGTCGGAGGGGAGGAGGAGCAGAGGCGTGGCACAAAGCAGTGTTCCGGCTAAGCAATGGTCAGGAGGAATTCATCGCTGTTCGCGCGGAACTTGAAATGTCGCAACTTTTAGGCCCCTTAGTTAACGCGCTAATGAATGTTGGCGCCTAAAATTGATGCTGGCATTGTTTTTACATGTACCTCAATGTGTTTGCTAAGTTTCATCGCGATCGGCGACTGTACCATTGTGGATGTTCCCTTGTAAGAGAGAATTCAAACGTCAAGAAAAAACTATTTCCTTTTAAATATCAAATTTTGATGGTATGCTAATTCAATTTGACAAGGATTCAATTACATCACAGGGAATTTATTTACATTTGCTAATATTAATTAAAGTGTGGCCTAATATGCAATGTTTATTCAACTGCAATTCCCTCTCTGTAAACTGTCCTAATCTAAGACCGCACACGCCCTGCGTACTTCTCATGCTCGATCACACGTGTCATAAAGTGCGTGTTTGTTATTGGCACAATACTAAGCAAATGCTGGGGCTATACCTTAATTAGGGCCACGGTCGCTTCCTTCCCTCTGCTAGCTTTTTCCCATCCATCGTCGCCGTAAGACCTGCCTGTGTCGGTGCAACGTGAAGGAACTTGAAGGAAATAGATACTGCGTATACCTGGCTGTTATCCTGCCCTGTATGCATCAGTAACTATTGCTTAAGCAGTCTAATTCAGGCTATGAGAATGTTCAAACGCTGACGAGTACGCCCTACTGTATGTGGATTATTTATTATTGTGCACTTAGCAGAAATTACTTATAACACTTATGCTGTCGTATAGATACTGGAGAATGAGGTGATGCAGAATTACCATGTGGACAACACGCCTCCAACATACATCGACAGGCGCGTTACCCGGGAGCTGTATAACCTACTGGAGCAACATGTCCGTGACGGCGCTGTCATTTGGAAGGTCAGACATTGTGGTGTGATCATGGTGGAGCATCGGAATTCCAGTATATAACTTGGCAACGAGTTCCAGTTCCTACGAACTAATACCCCTTCAGAGTGAAGCGGAAAAGTACGCACGAAAAGGTTGCCGAACAAAGAGGAAAAAATCAATGCAAATACGAGTGTCAAAGTTGCAAAGAAAGCCATTGCAGAAACCACCAGAAAATTCAAGACACTGTCGCAAAGTTTAAGACAAATAGTAAAGACGCTTGAGAGAGGGGAGATGTTAGAATACAAAAATGCTAAGAATTAGCGATCAGATTCACACCAAAATCTTGAATGCACGCAATTCACTGCTGGCATTTAATAATTGGGCGAAAGATGCATCTATCTTGCTGAACGGCAAGTATTTTCCGAACCAATTCAAATGCCGCAATAAAATAACATGAAGATCACAAGCCTTGTTACTAAACGGAATGTTACTCTTGATACTGCCGTGAGAACTAGAGCACTGGCTTTTGTATGCGAAGTTACGGCTTTCATTTCTGCTAGCGTAATAGATGCCGACAATGCGTTCACTGAGGACGAAAATTGACTGAGTATGAATTAACGTCAAATAGGATACTGCCACTGACCGGAAAAAAGACAGCTGAAGCTGCTATTCAAAGCGTTATATCTGCTACCCATTTCTCCACCATTCACACCAAGCGAGTTGGCTATGTGGTTCGTGGATTGTAACTGTTAGCTTGTAATCGGGAGATGGTCGTTTCAAGACCATTGTCAGCAGCCCAGAGATCGTCTTCCATGGGTTACCATTTTCACACCAGGCAAATGTTGGGGCTGCACCATGAACAAGACCACGGTCTCTTCCTTCTGAGTCCTAGTCCTGTACTATCCCATCGTCGCCATAATATCTAAGTCGTTGTGACATAAAATCAATAGCAAAAACACCATTCAGGTGCTTGTTTTCGTGTTAGGACGCCTCACAATGAAACAGTATATCTGCATTCAGGAAGTGAATGATAGATATGGCTTAAGTGTCTCCGACGCATTACAATGTATCAACCTTCCCTATTTTCATAAGCCTTGTTATACAGGTTTCAGGTAATTGCGAAATGATGCTTGTTGCTTAAAGGGGTCTAACATACAGGTCATCGGCCCAATTGGGAAATGATGCACTTCACACTAGTTACTTTGGTCTCTTGCTGGTTCACTCCGGGAAGTTTCGTGATGAATGTCGTTGATAAGCCCGAAAGGAAGATAACTCTTACAGTTCGTCTGTACATCTCATGTTTGCTGAACGAAATGCAGAATTAAGTTAACCATCTTGAGTAAAGTGTTACGTGTGACAAGTTAGGTATTACGAGAGTAATCCTGGAAAATGTATCTCATTGCAAGAGGCGTGTAAAATAGTGGTACCGAGCTCGATAGCTGCAGTCGCTTAAGTGCGGCCAGTATCCAGTATTCGGGAGATAGTAGGTTCGAACCCTACTGTCGGCAGCCCTGAAAATTGTTTTCCGTGGTTTCCCATTTCCACACCAGGCAAATGCTGGGGCTGTACCTTAATTAAGGCCACGGCCACTTCCTTCCCACTCCTAGCCCTTTCCTGTCCCATCGTCGCCATAAGACCTATCTGTGTCGGTGCGACGTAAAGCAACTAGCAAAAAAAAAAAAAAAAATAGTGGTCATGATTTATCACAGTTGGATTCGTTCTTATTATCATACCATTTTTAAGTTTGTATCTAGCCCATATATAAAGTAAATGTACATTCAGATGGGAAAATGAGGACGATTTCTTTAATCTATGAGATTGTTTAACCCGCTTCGCCTTGTTTCTATACAACTAATGCGCGACTGTTGGCGACAGACACATTCATCATGCACAACTCTGCCTCCCAACCCTCTCCACCCTCATCTTGCTTGTTTGCCAAGCACACTTCGTTAAGTTGCGTCATAGCTCCCTCTCCAATCTGAATACAAATTTTAATAGAAAACCTCTTAATTCGTTCGTATACTTGACTGACGTAAGGGTAATTGAGGGCAGGGTTGGCCAGAACTCAACAGCGGATAAGGCGAATATATTGGCAGCCAGCTGAACAAGCTGACTTATGACGCACCTAGAGCCCAATATATATATTTTCAGGCCGATAAAATATAGCTTTTAGTTCCTTGGTGAAGTGTACTGATGTTATGTTCACTCAAGTTTATTCATAATATTCATGGAACTACGAACTTCGTGATACATCTGTAGAAAATACAAAGTCAGGTTTTATCCTCCCTAAAACTTCACTCTCCCTAAGTCTCTATTAATACAGATATGCAGGTATTTTAGAGGTAAGTCCAGGGATAAATGGTCTGAAAATATGTATTATTTGTAAAAATTTGTTTTACGCCGCACTGACGATGTGATAGGAAAGGTCTCGTAGTGAAAAGAAAATCAGCTGTAGCCTTAATTAAGGTGTGGAATTAGGAAATCACGGAAAGCCATCTTCAGCGCTGTGGACAGTGAGATTCGAACACACTGTCTCCCGAATGCAAGCTCACACTTGCGTGACCCTAACAGCGCGGCCACTTGCCTGGTTAAAAATACAGGGTGTATATTCATTACACCGACAAAAAGTCAATGATGCTCTTACTTTTATGTAAAGAACGATGCTGCAATCCGATTGACGGAGAAAATTTTTCTTTTCGAGAAGATGAGGTTACTTTTCTACTTCCGGGCGCGCGATTCAAATTGTCGAACTCGCCGTATTTGCTCCGCCAGAGCGCAAATCGCTGCCTGCTGCTGCGCTTCAGAGAAAAAGGAGGGGAAGGGAGGGGAAGTGGGGTGCATGATAGACGGAGCAGATATTATGCTCGCATCGAACGCACAACTTTCTCGTTCCCTTAGCGCAGTCACTTCCTATCCCCAGTAACCAGTAAATACACCCTGTACGTAAATAAACATTTTGAATAAATGAAAGTCCACGGAAATATTATTGAACTTGTATATTCACAAAACATATACGGTAGATTAAAAATTAAAATTTGGAAGATAATGATAAATTTCTTCATACCTGGTCATTGTTGTGCACAACAGCATTATACAAGAGCGTGTACTGTGCGTGTAGATATTGTCGTAATGGCAGTATCAAACATTCGTATTTCTTATTTTTCTGACACTACAGTCGACAATGAATCAGAGCCTATTTTGAAACGTCCTTCAAGAAGTCACGATCTTGCGTCGTCTTCCTTCAGTTCCTTCGACCGACGAGTTTCAGATCTTCCTCCACTGACTAGATCTACCATATCTGAACTCTTCAAATTCGTCTTTCACCTTCCGGCTTCTGGAGTTTTAACCTCCTTCATGGATAGGAATCACTAAGTCTCGGAAGGTCATGCCCTAAAATGCTAAGAAATATGCATGCAAATGTGCTCTTAAATACTTGAAAATATGTCACATATGCACTATTAAAATAAAAAAAAACTGGAAGTAGACAAGTCAGGTGAGTATTGATAATAATAAACTTACACTTATTCCTTACAGGTTGAAGCATAAATGGTCCCGCTGTCAATGCTGAGTGATGAACTGCAGTTCACAACCATCACTTTGCGCAAATTTTCAACTGAGAAACGTCGTCTGTTGTCTCGCAAAACACTTTTGTTACGTGAAAAACTTCCTTCCACATCACAAGATGTTATTGGGGCATATTTAAATGATGATAACTACTCCACAGAAAATGGAAAGTCTCTTGGTTATTTTCCTTCCAGAATGTCTCGAATATCGCACAACTGTTTATAACCAGGATTTTTTGAACTTACATAATTTACTTTTTTCTTTTTATCCTATACTACCAGGAACAGAATTTAGATTGGATATAGTATTTTTGAGAACAGTATTTCCTTTGAAATTTGCTTTACGTCGCACCGACACAGATAGGTCTTGTGGCGACGATGGGACAGGAAAGGGCTAGGAGTGGGAAGGAAGCGGCCGTGGCCTTAATTTAGGGTACAGCCCCAGCATTTGCCTGGTGTGAAAATGGTAAACCACGGAAAACCATCTTCAGGGCTGCCGACAGTGGTGTTCGAACCTACTATCTCCCGAATACTGGATACTGGCCGCACTTAAGCGACTGCAGCTATCGAGCTCGGTAGTATTTCCTTTACAGCTTCCAGTGACCTTATGACGGTTGGCCAAAAAAGAAAAATGGGCATTTATAAAAGCAAGATTATCTTCTAATTCTATGCCTGACATAATATTTTGCACTGTTTATATTCATGCAACTTCATTCGAGTCCAATGAATTAACAACCTCTTTGAATACTTCTATGTGCTGAGCGTCATACAAAGCTGCATCCAGCCATATTCCCCATCGTGTTAACACTGGCGCAGGAGAAAGTGGCACATTGGGTGCTGTTGATCAAAACAACTTGACTCTTGAAGTAGATTTAATAAAAATTTTCTTTGAACAGGCTGCAAATCGATCTACCAATGGGAAAGAATTGCGTATTGTCTCAGCAATGAGATTAAGAGCATGTGCTAGACAAGTTATATGAATTAAGTTAGGAAAAATGCCTTTCAGTGTTTGTCCTGATTTTACCATGTAAGTACCTGCATCGGTAACAAATAAAAGTAGCCGGTCGTATTTGATTCCAGATGGCCATAATCATTTCAATGAGTCCAACACACACTGCGTTACAGTTACATTGTTAGTGGCCGGCAATTCACACACACATTAAGAAGATATTGTATCGTCTTTTGTTCCCTATTTAAGGTGCCCACAATTACATTAGCAATAAATGGGCCCTCAGAATCAGTAGTTTCATCAATAGACAACCACACAAACTGATCCGCTAATTCAATTTGTAAATTTGATAATACGTTATTGTAACAACGTCCTAAGTAATTCTTACGCAATGTACTTGCTTCAGGCACATGTTGTCGGGTGAATTTGACAAGAAAATGTTTTAATTTGGGGTTATTAATTTTATACAAGGGAATATCAGCAGTTAAAAATGCTTGGCACAAGTCGTAAGATTATTCAGTAATCCTACTTCCTAAACAATCTAATAGTTGTTTCTGAACCGGCACTTTATTTGAGAGTTTACTAGCTAAATTCTCATTATGTTTTGCTGTGTTTATGTTGAACTATTTGAAATCTTTCTCACTCAATGTAGTTTTCTCACACGCTCCACAGAACAGTACCCTATTATCTGTAGATATTAAGTCACCTGAAAACTCCTTCTGTAAATTAGTTAATCTACGATTCGAAGTTCCTCTTATTTTCGGCATTTAAAGAAATTTTTAACGGACACTTTATACGCGAAACATACCTTGGTCACAACCAGTTCACAATACCGTTACACGGCTCAATGGACAGCCAGTCGATAGATAAGCACAAAATGGGGTAGATGATGGAACAGGGGATTCACTGCGAGAGATCATATCTCCTCACCACACGACAAGTTGCGTCATGATGCGCAACATCACTGCCAACATTAACCAGATGAAAAAAGCTGATTAAAAGTACTATAAAACCCATTAAACTGATTAAAATATGCCATAGAGGCGCTTAAATATTAAAATGATGCATTTATCAAAGTCACGTAAATATGCAGTTATATGTACCATAAAAGCATGTTCAAATGACTGAAAATTCCATAATTCGTGCACATAATGTATAAGCATACATGTTTAACCCCTAAAAACATGCAAATGCATGAACTTCCGAGCCCTTCGGATCACACATCCTAACGGTATGCCCTAGCCACTTTATTCTTCTTAATTTGCTGTATAAATTTTACAATACCTGGCTGCTAGTTCATTGTTATTCCAGGCTCTCCATCCACTATTCTTCTTAACTTTTTTTTTTTTTTTATTTCGTGTGGCTATTTCTAGCCGAGTGCAGCCCTTGTAAGGCAGACCCTCCGATGAGGGTGGGCGGCATCTGCCATGTGTAGGTAACTGCGTGTTATTGTGGTGGAGGATAGTGTTAAGTGCGGTGTGTGAGTTGCAGGAATGTTGGGGACAGCACAAACACCCAGCCCCCGGGCCATTGGAATTAACCAATTAAGGTTAAAATCCCCGACCCGGCCGGGAATCGAACCCGGGACCCTCTGAACCGAAGGCCAGTACGCTGACCATTCAGCCAACGAGTCGGACTATTCTTCTTAACTGATCCATATATTTCCCTAAGCCATCTCCTCCCGAAAATTTTTAACGTATATATATGTACTGATTTTTAAGGAGCAAAATCTCGTGGCGGTAGATTAATGAAAGTCTTCAAGAATTTATACGACAGACCCTTTGCCAAAATTTCTAACTCTGTGCAAAATCAAGAAATGAAATGTATACAGTGGTGTCTCGGTTATACATGCCTCGACTAACCGAGGTTCCGTGTTTTCCGATCCTGATCAAAAGAAAAATTAAATGACCGTGTTTTCGTCACCCCCTAACAATTCAGTTTTTCACGGCTCGAGTCTAACCACTCTCCTCTAATTGATATCAGACTAAACGTGCTATGCCATGGCTCAATTGTTCCGCGGCTCGAGTCATTTGTCACTAATCGCTGTTCAATTCCTATATTGCGGCTTGATTTGTCACTGCGCAATTCACTATGTCGGCTGTTTGATTAAGTGACTGGGAAAAAGAAGAAACGTGAGAGTTCATATTGTCGTGATTTGTTCCCGGTACAGAGGATGATCCTTGGATACCCGAAATACGTCGAAGTTTAGTTCACACTTGAGATGATGGAGTATTATGACGTCATTAACAACACACATCTCTCCCACGAAGCTTTCTTACTTTGGCGAATAATAACTCGCGCCTTAGTGCGGAGGTTTTTAAATGTTACCAAATAGACCACAGTGGGTTGCCCACGATGACGTTTATGAGCGCGACGGCGTTCTTTAATAGCTGCTGCAATTTAGACTTACGTCTATGCTAGAATATGTGCCGTAATGTACACTAAAGTGAGCTGGTTACCCTGTGTTCAACGTGATAAATACAGCTCTGTTACTAATTTTTCCCGCTCTCTTCCCTAGGGGCAGGGCGCCTCAGAGCCCCATATGGGGTGATGGGCGTTAAAATCCCCCAACATGAGGAAGGGAGGTTGAAGCTGATCTATAAGATCAGTGAAATGTGTGTTAAGAGACTGGCCTGGTGGAAAATAAACGTTACACATTGTTGCTATAACAGGCAGCGGTACCCGCACCGCAACTGCTTACAGTGGGGTCCTTAGAGAAACCTCTTCGCTATAGGTATCAGAACGAACAAAAATACCCACACCACCAGACGCCCGGTGGGCATAATATCGTTCTGTCGAGTATAGTCTGAAATTTCTGAAGACCGTATGATGACCTGGTCTGAGGTTTGTCTCCAGAATACAGACTATACTCACCGCGTACTCACTAATGAGGTAACACAGCTCAGAAAGATGCCTGTCACAACCGTTACAATTCCACTGTAACAGTGCCATAGTGTGGAATATAAAAGGACTTTTAGGTTATGAGCGATAAGATGCTCGTGAACCTAAACACTAGCAACATCCGCATCCGTAGATGTAGATGACAGCGTGACGTCCATCCCATCATTGACAGGCGGCGGGGTTGTCGCCCAGAACTTCGACACTTTCCGGGGGCGGGAATTTCCCCTACGAGGGGAGCGCGCAGGTTTTGGAGCAGGAGTACCTGCTGGCGCAGACTCATACCCTCCAGATGGAGGGCATGATTTCCCTTTCGCAGGGGAAGTGCGCGAGCGCCCGTTAGAGGCGTTCTTCTTCGCCGTCTTCTTTTCCAGTTTAGACGGGCTGGAAGATGATTTCCCAGCTCCGGTCGACGATGCTGCCTCCGCCGGCTGGGGCACGGCTTTCGCCGACCTCTTACTGGGGGGAGGAGACTTAGCCTTCCCCCTTGCTGTGCCGAGTTAGAAATGCCAGCCGGCACAGACTTCTGGTTGGTCGAAGTTGGGGTCGTCCCCCCTTCGATCATGTACTCTTTGCGACGTTGCTCTGAGGAGCAACAGTCGCCTTGGGCTCAGCGATCACCACGGGTAACGATGTCGCGAAGAATGAACCTTGGAGACGCTGAGCTATCATGCTGTAGTCGAGTGTACGGGCAGGTGTATTCGGGAAATTAAACTCACGGCGCGTTTCCTGGTAGGAAAGACCATCCAGGGTCTTGATCTCGTGGACCTTCTTCTCACTCAGGTATGTCGGACAGTTCCGATCCCGAGGAGAATGAAGACCAGAGCAGTTAGTGCACTTGTACGGAGTTGTGCACTCCTCCGCGCCGTGAGCTACTCTTCCACATGTACCACACACAGACTGTTTCGAACAACGAGATACCATATGTCCGAATCTCTGGCATTGATAGCATCGCATAGGAGGCGAGATGTACAGCCTCACATCGCTTCGATATGTTGTTACCTTGACTTTCCCTGATAACACTGACAACTTGAAAGAGACAATGATGACACCAGTGGCAACGTCTTCACCGTTGACTTTGCGCGTAATGCGCCGGGCGTGAGTCACGCCACGGTTCTTCATGCCTTCCATCAACTCTTCGTCAGTGTTCAAAATAAGGTCGCGGTGAAAGATGACTCCGCGAACCACATTCAATGATTTGTGCTCCTCCACTTTGACGGGGATTTTGCCAAAGTGGTCGCACTTAAGCAACTGATCGGCTTGCAGTGCTGTAAGAGTCTTCGAAAGCAAACTACCGTTGCGCATTTTCTTGGGATCCTCATGTTCGCCGTAGATGCCTTCAATGTATCTACTAAAATGGATCGATTTTACCAGCTTAAAATCGCGCCTATCGGTTCTGGTAGGAACCAGAAACGACCCATTATTGAATTATAAGGTTTCAAAAAGTTATTCTTGCTTAGTTGTTTACTTTTTGTATGTTTTACACGTGCATTTTTGTAAATATAGATATGTAAATACTTAAAAAGTAGTGTATATTTGCAGTGTTTAATATTATTTATCAAGGTGAGTTGGAGTTAGTAATACAATATGTAGTCGGCTTAAGTCGTGCCAGCCGCCGCGGTTATACGTAGGGCTACAGTAAACATTATTAGTATAGAAGTTAATAGTTTTAGGGAAGCTGGATCCCCTTCCTTCACGCTGCGCATGTTCCCAGGGTGTTGAACCTCTCAGGGAAGCAAAAGTTCAAGACTTTGGTGGGGGACCTCCTTGGGATGGGCGACTTCATTTCGAAGCCATGCCCAAAATCCTCCTCCTCGAATGCCACCCACTCCCATCAGGGATCTCTGTAGCCGAATCAAGCTGCCAAGGCAATACCCATCTGGTCATAGCAGGTACTGCCCGGGGTCCGATATTGGACGATGCCTAATACGGGATGACTGAGGCAATGAGCACTAGGACTCCCTTCCTCCAGTCACCCGCGATAGCACGTACCCCATAACGTATACAGAGCACTAAATATAGAGAAAACAATATAAATAATTAATAATACAGTAATATGTCCTTCTGGCATTCGGTTGTGCGGGGACCTGTGTTGTCAGGCGGATACTACTGCAAGGGTACATGGCGCATCCACCCGCAAGATCCCTGGGTGGTCAAATGCGGGCTTTCGGGCGTAACCCCACACGTAAGAGGCCCGTCTCCGAGCAGCACGCACATCAAAATTTTTGAAATTATCTACAACTAACCCTCAAAAAAAAAAAATGAAGAGGGTCCATGACCACATGACCCGTTTTGTCGCCTTCTACGACAGGCAGGGATTACCCGTGAATATATTCAGCCCCTCCAATCCACGGGCGGTTCAAAACATTATATCAAACTGCAATCCATGTCCGCGCCTAGGTCGCCCCTTTTAGTCGCCTCTTACGACAGACAGGGGATACCGCGGGTGTATTCTTCATGTGCGTCCTCCTCGCGCAAGGGGTGGATTAACTTTTTGTTTTTCTAAAAATGAAGGACTGGTGCGGAATAAAACAGTTTCTTTTACCTTGGCCTACCTTTAATTATTCAATGATAAATAAATAGGAAACGTATTTTTTTTAATTAGCCTCTGATGTTTGTATATAAAAATTCACTTTGTGGTGTATTAGAATTTAAATATCAAATATACGAGCTTGTATATCTGCGTGACTGTTTATATCGTGGTAGCCACGGGACATTTTCATGATGGTGGTGATTACTGTTTTTTGTGAGAAAGTAGAGCGATACCACCATCCTCCCTTAAAACTATCCAGAAAAGTCGAAGAGGTCCGACTCACTTTTAGGGAAAAGGAAGGGAAAGGTCACGAAGGACGTACCGTGTGGGTCGGTAAAGAACAAGAATTTAACAAGAGAGGCTGGATAGGATATAGAATAGAAAATACTTATCATCTACAGAATTGTATGTTACCAAAATCACGACCAAAATCTTCTCCTTCAGACACACCCAGGTGACGATTTCATGCTGACTTTCCCTGTACTTTCTGTACATATAACCATTTGCCTTATCAGTAACTGTCAAATACATTACAGCACACAACAGTAAATACTTACACGAAGAAGTTTCGATATAGAATTGTGTTTGTGTCTGAAGGTATCAGTCTCTAAGTAGTGCCCGCGAGAGAAAAATGTTGACCTGCAAGGAGCGAGCAGGAGCTCAGGCAGGTTAGTGGGGATACCCCGAGATTAAGCTAATGAAGCTCACCCCCGTCTGCAGTGACCACAAAAATCCTGGGACGACTGGAGATTTTCTGTGAGAGGGCACAAGTTTATCTCGGTGACCGCAAATGACCGTGATTTTGTGATGACCGCAAGTGTCCGTGACGGCAATTTTCCGGACGCCAACATGAATACCTTACAAACTTACTGGCGTCGAATCTGCGAGATAAAGCAGGCAGAAGCTCGTGACATTTGCATTGCATGAAGGTCAGAACAATACTGGATGTCACCACTTCCAAGACAAGAAGCTAGGAGGGGAGATGGGCTTCTAGCCTCAAGCAAGCTCACGTTACAGCAAATAATCACCACCGTGTATCTTTCAGATAACATGCGACTAATGCAGTGTTAATTTAGTTGTTTCTTTTCAGGTTTAATACTCTTACCATATCGTCGCTGCACCTTCAAAATCTCGCATTCCACAATGCCGATCACGCCATCTAGCCACATATTGATATGCAGTCCATCAGAACAATTTTCGTTGTGTTGATTTTCGTATGCCAATGTGTAAATGCGCCAGCAATAAAAAAAATCTCTCACAAAAGACCGTCCTGCGAATATATCCAGCAGAAAAAGAAAGTTGAAGAGTGGCAATCTGGCAACACTGTAACCAAATGTAGGGTAACTACCTATGTCAGCACTCTTTAGTCGTGCTGTACAGTTGGTGCAGTGGATGGAGTTTTGAGTTAGCATGCAGGAGGTCGAGGGTTCGATCCTGGGTTGAGGCGCTTTTTTAATTTGCTAATTTCCATCGGATATTACATACTACAAAACAGTAAACAGTGACCTACTCGTTGGCTGAATGGTCAGCGTACTGGCCTTCGGTTCAGAGGGTCTCGCGTTCGATTCCCGGCAGGGTCGGGGATTTTAACCTTAATTGGTTAATTCCAATGGCCCGGGGGCTGGGCGTTTGTGCTGTCCCCAACATCCCTGCAACTCACATACCACACGTAACACTATCCTCCACCATAATAACACGCAGTTACGTACACATGGCAGATGCCGCCCACCCTCATCGGAGGGTCTGCCTTACAAGGGCTGCACCGGCTAGAAATAGCCACACGAAATTATTATTATTATTATTATTATTATTATTATTATTATTATTATTATTATAGGTCACATGTATCCTACATTTACAAAATCCTGTAACGTTGAACACGTTGTAACGCATCTAGTAGATGAAGTGGTGCGAATAAATTCACGCCCACGATGTGAAAGGGGGTCTTTCAAAGCTGACCAATGAAAACGATTGTTCGTCCATTTCTAGGATCGTAGTATGTAAGTGCAAATGGTTTCTAGAGGACCCGCTGCAATCGCTGTTGACGATTAAGATGCCAAATACCATACCACCTGGACTACATTTATGAAATAAGAAACACACGCCTCAACCCAGGATCGACCCTTCGACCTCCGGCATGCTAACCCAAAACTCTATCCACTGCACTAACTGTACTGCACGACGAATACATGCTGACAGAGGTAGTTACCCTACATGTGGTTACAGTGTTGCCAGATTGCCACTCTTCAACGACCTCTTTCTCCCGGACATACTCGCAGGACGAACTTTTGTGAAAGACTTTTTTTTTTTAGTGCTGGCATGTGAGAAGTCGCGCTGCGACGCCCGAGTGCGCGAATTTCGCTTCACCCTCTATAAAACAAAGAGTAATGTATCCATAAAACATATGATTATTTTGAATCTCCGAAGACAAACACAACGTGCTTGGAAGTATGAAAAAATGGATTAAGTTGTGAAAGAAACCCTAACTTGGTACTGCATAGAAAAATTACCAAATTAACAACTGTACCGGTTAAGTCCGCATAAAATACAGTATAAACCATTGTTACAAAATATATGTAACTTGTGTCTCTTAGCGAGTGGTCGTCTAATGAAAATGTCTTCGTTTGTCCATTATGTGCACATTCATTACCTGAATGTGGGGGCACACAGCTAAGACAATTTTTTATCCACGATATTGGTTTAGGCCAGTACAATGCTTTAAAATTTCGATTTTTTTTTATTTCAATTAAAGGTTTATAGAAAATGTCTGCAGCTGCTACCGATGTGTATGATTCATGAAATATTCACGAGAACACGAGTTTGACAAAATGCATTACTGAACAGTTGTAACGTTCCAGACGTTACAGTGTAATTATGTTAATTTTATTATGTGTAATTAATTCAGGAATTTAACGTCAGGATATTTATTTTGGTATGTAATTGTATTATAATTCATGTTTAATCATTTGCTCACTATCATTTCATTACTTTGTAACTACGACTTATAAACGAGGGCTGAATATCCTAATATTCACTTAGATTCTTGCGACAGTCGGTTAAAATTAACTTGCAGTAGATTTCAGTTATCTTGCCACATCACCGAGGAAGTTGGAAGGACAGATTTAGACACCAAGTTCTGAGAAAAGCGAGCACGTGTTCACGCGTCCTAACGTAAGCTACCGTATTTCGACCAGAATTATTCGAACTGATCAACGCCTATATTTTCAAAGGAGCGTCATGTTGCCATGGATACTGAGTGAAAGGACGAATAGAAGAACAGTTGATATCATGGATATGGCCCGTCAACTCTAATTTCTGGAGTGGGGAGAGAAGTGTCATCTGATTGGACCACGTGTAAGCGACCTGTAATTAGCGCGAGAGAAGGTTATAAGAGGGCGTGTTGGAGCTCCTTGAGGGTCTCTCTACAACGTCTTATTCGCTTCTGCGAGTCTCTCTACATTATTCTACGATCTTCTACGAGGCTTCTACTTGATTTTCTACTTGATTCTTCGTCTCGATACTTAGAAATTCTGAATGAGGGGTGTATAGCCACTCTTATCAGGAAGTACGTACAGCACGGCTATAAGACCGGTTTGAACCAGTCTAAGTCAATAGATAGTTTTAATCTAGATAGAAATGAAACTTCAGAGAACATTATCAGTAAAGTTGGAAGGATTCTTAATTGAGTATCCTCTCCATATAACCCAAGGTGGTTCTTCTAACTGTGACATAGGGCTTATCTCCAATCTATGGGATAAAGCATAATAGGGAGTGTTAGTTTTGAAGTCATCTTCCAATTAGTGGTGGGTGCAATTTGCAAGGCAGGAATGGTACTGAGCTGCAGATGAAGAGATATCAAAGACGACCGGTGATGTTCCAGCTACAAGGAGGGAAGCTTTCCAAGGACCAGCAGAACAAGACGACATGGTGAGCAAGCGAGTTAAAGATATTGCAAGTTTTCGCGAAGTAGAGTCATTCAATTTTTTGTTAAATTCATTTTCTATGTTAAATTCAGTTCTCGTTAAACCGTCGTCATTCATATTAAATATAATAAATAGTATTTTTCTAGTTTATTTTAATCA
This sequence comes from Anabrus simplex, assembly GCF_040414725.1. Taxonomy (NCBI): domain Eukaryota; kingdom Metazoa; phylum Arthropoda; class Insecta; order Orthoptera; family Tettigoniidae; genus Anabrus; species Anabrus simplex. The sequence goes on along the minus strand of NC_090266.1, from coordinate 1,189,677,621 downwards.
ATTTGCCTTAATTAGCCTTTTGATTTCTAATTCTCCTACTTAATGATTAGTGTACTATCACCTCACCCCTGTGATAAGAGTCTGTCCAAGCTTGATTATAAATTTTATCTTTAAGTCCTCAACTTAAAGATTGGCGCCCTTTACTTGCTTGGTTGCATTTCTCATTTGATGATTGTTCTCCGAGAGGGGAAGTCACATAAATGCCGCTCCAACGTGTGGCGAGAAAATCATTAAGTACGGAGCAGTTAATGACAGTAACGATATCAGAATTCGTATTATGGGCAAAATTTGGATATCCACGTTTCATTAAGAGTGTTTGATTGTGGGAAGGGTCATGGCTGATCAGACGAAAGAGGAGAGGATGTTGCGTAGTGGACGGGCGATAAAAGGCAATAATGTATTGAGTTCAGAGGAAGAGTTGTGTAGTCTTGTAGAGGAAATTGAAGATAGAAGTGTAAGTAGTATGGAGAGTGAAGGCAAGCAGAAAGAAGTTAGTATGGAGTCAGATGATAGTAGGATGGGGGGCGAAGCGGAAGTAAATACTAACAATGAAAGTAATAATAATGATCAGTTAATGGGAATGATGCAGTTAATGTTAAGTAAGATAGAGGACAGTAAAACTGAAATAAAAAATGAATTGGAACAAACTAAATCTGAACTTAAAGAACAGTTAGAACAAACTAAAGCTGAATTAAGCAGGGAGATGAGGGAAAATAAGGAGGAAGCGAATCGGAGAATGGACGAACACAGTAGGCAGTTACGCGATCTGGTGGTAAAAAATGAACATTTTAATAAGCGATTAGAGGACCAGGAAAGTGAATATGTACGGCAAGGGAAAAAGGTAGAAGAAAAGTTTGCGGAACAGAGAAGTGAATTCCTGGAATTAATGGGGAAGGAAAACAACTCTACTAGGGAGGAAGTAATGAGGCACGTCACTAGTATTGATAAGAGAGTTGAGACTCAAAGAGGGGAAATACGGGTATTTAAAGACCACGTCCAACAAGAGATTGACACGGTAAAGCTTAGAATAGAAGATGAGACCCGGGCAAGGGAAGAAAGGTTTGCGATAGCTGAAGAGAATAAGATTGAAATTAGGACATTGAAAGAGAAGCAGGTTAACTTGGAGAGCGAAATTGATAGGAGAGACAAAGAGGTAGAATGCCGGATGGAGAAAGTAGAAAATCAGTTAAAACAGGTGGCAAAGGATAAACAGGTTTTCACGGGAAGGCAATGTCTAGGAAATAGCTACATTAGGGAAATTGAACTACCTAAATTTAATGGGAAACAAACGAACCCGCTAGATTTCCTTAAGATGATAGAGAAACGATTTGAAAAGCGTCTAGAGGAAGGGTCTATGGACTGGGAAGACGTTATGGAAAATATTGACCATGCTTTTGTAGGAGAAACTCGGTCTTGGTTCATGGTATATAGGCAGACGATGACGAACCTGAAAGAATTCAGAAATAAATTTAGAGAGAAATTCTGGAATGAAGCGATACAAGCTAGGGAGAGAGAAAGGGTGGTATTTGGGAGGTACAAACAGCATGAAGGAGTTACTATGACCGAGTACTTCCTGGCACATGTCATGATTTGTCAGAACTTAGATGGTATAACCGAAGGGTCTGATGTAGTAAGACTACTTTTAAGACATTTTCCGGACAGGGTGAGAGAAGCGGCCTGTATGCAAAAAGTTGGAACTATTCAGGAGATGGAGAATCTACTAGGCAGTTTTGATGCGTTAGGTAACCTTAGAAGTAGAACGGAGAATATTCAGAACTTTAGTCATCACAACGGAATGAGACATAACGGTAGTACACAGAATCACGAAGCTCGCAATCAGTTCAGACCTCAGCAGAACAGCAGGAGAGGAGCATCTGAATATAGGACAGGAAATTCCCAACGGAGGCCAGAGCAATGTACTAATGAGTCCAACGTCAATACACAAAGGCAACCTTTAAACTAACGAGAGGCTGTAATGTTAGGTCAGAATTCCAGCCTAGTAAGAAGGTAGCGAAGTGTCTTGCCATGAAAGTGTTACCATATGACCTCGATGTTAGAGACGATTTGTTGTATGAACCCGAGCAGAATAATGGAGATTCCAGTAATAAAGTAGTCAATCCCGTGGTTAAATTGAAAGTTTGGGGGGCGTGGGTTAAAGTTTTGATTGATTCTGGTAGCCAAATATCATGTATTAGTTCTCAGTGGTATGAGTCATTAGTGAAACAGGGAATTCAGTTGGAGGAAATGCCTGTTAAGTCTACTTTCATCATTACGGCTGTTGGAAAGAGGTCTAAGCAAATTTGTAAACAAGTAGCTGTCCCGATCTGTATTAATAATTTTATTAGCGTTCAGATATGTTTGGTAATTCCGCATTTGATATTTGATCTTATCTTGGGATCTGACTGGTTAACGTTAAAAGTGGCTCAGTTAAATTACAATGATCTAGTGCTAAATTTGAGGTGGAATAATGAGGATATTAAGGTCAAGTTTGAGGAGGAAATTCAGAGGAAAACGGAAGTTAGTACAGTGTGGAGAATGAGAGAGGTTTCTAAAGTTAATGAAGAGGCTAGTGAGGGCCTGAAGTTGTGTCAGTTGTGGATTCATGAGGATAAAATATGTGGCTTGAAAGAAGCCGTAAGTAGAAATGAGTTGAATGAAGTCCAGAAGGACAAGTTATTTGAAGTGTTATGTGAACACGTGGAGATTTTCTCCGAGAAACCTGGTGTTACCCATCTGTATGAACATTCTTTTTCTGTGCTGGATAAGACTCCATTCAGCGGACCGCGATATCCAATACCACACAAATATGCAAAAGCCGTAGAGGATCAAATTCAAGCTATGTTAGCAGACGATGTGATTGAATTATCAAACAGTCAATATGTTAATCCCTTAATAGTCGTGCCTAAGTGTGATAAATCAATACGTCTGGGTATTGAAGGCGAGAGCGTAGTGAGAGTATTAGGTTTGCCTGAGGAACCACCTCGTAATGCTGAATTTTACGTCCGACTGGCACGGGAGAACCTGATTAAATCTGGAGATAAACGTAAAAGGCAACAGAAACGTAAGGTACTGGATAACTTTGAGGTAGGTGAGATGGTTTTGGTGAGAGTTCCCATGTTGTCAAACAGTGAGGATAAGGTAACGAAGAAATTTTTTCTTTTATATCAAGGCCCTTATAAAGTACATAGAAAACTTGGACCCTGTGCTTACAAGTTAGCGGATGGCGAGAGCGTAATGAATGGTTCATATAACATTAGTAGTTTAAGGAGATACCTGTCGTGTGAGGTGGCTGAACCGGATTGTGAGATATAGGTCAGTAACTCGGGGAAGTTGCTACTTGTTATGTCAGACTACGAGCGGTATGTGTTTACGTCTCAATTGTGGTGGTATTTCCTAGTTGTGTTTGTAAACAAGGGAGATGTTTTGTGTGACGGTAGATTTACGCTCGTTCATTAACGATAGATCATCTGTTTTCCGTATGTGAGGCCATGAAATTTTATATATTTGTTTCTGAGATGTTACATAAGGCTAATTAAAGCTGACGACGGCAAATAATTAATTTTCCCGCGTGTGCATTTCTAACTTGCAATAATTTTACCGTGAGCTTAAATCACGTGTGTATTCAAGTGAAGTGTATTGCATTCTGCTTCAAGATAAGGTTGAAACATTCGAAAGAGTGATAAAAGTGTAAATTGTTTGTATCATATGTTTTCCATTTTCTTAATGTAAAAGATTGGAAGAGAACGTGTTACTGCTATCTAGCAAAGAATGTCGGAGAGATGGGGAGTCAAAGGACAGATAGACACTCGGCAGAGTTTGTAATCTGAATTGTATATATATTATATTATATTCTCTAGGATAATCTTGTTTTTTTACAAAAGTGAAAAGTTGCTCATGTTGGGCATAATTTAGCATCTAAACCTCAAGATGAACTGAAATAACAGACAGTCGCAATGGGAAGCAGTCTAAGAGAGATATGGAAAGAGTGAGATATAATTAATTGTATGAAAATACTGTCGCTCGTTATGGGCAGGTAATAGAGGTATTTCATGTCAATGTGGGAGTAAGTGTGTGAGTTCTCAACTCATGTGATATTTGTTAAGAACTCATGGGGGCGTATGTAACGTTCCAGACGTTACAGTGTAATTATGTTAATTTTATTATGTGTAATTAATTCAGGAATTTAACGTCAGGATATTTATTTTGGTATGTAATTGTATTATAATTCATGTTTAATCATTTGCTCACTATCATTTCATTACTTTGTAACTACGACTTATAAACGAGGGCTGAATATCCTAATATTCACTTAGATTCTTGCGACAGTCGGTTAAAATTAACTTGCAGTAGATTTCAGTTATCTTGCCACATCACCGAGGAAGTTGGAAGGACAGATTTAGACACCAAGTTCTGAGAAAAGCGAGCACGTGTTCACGCGTCCTAACGTAAGCTACCGTATTTCGACCAGAATTATTCGAACTGATCAACGCCTATATTTTCAAAGGAGCGTCATGTTGCCATGGATACTGAGTGAAAGGACGAATAGAAGAACAGTTGATATCATGGATATGGCCCGTCAACTCTAATTTCTGGAGTGGGGAGAGAAGTGTCATCTGATTGGACCACGTGTAAGCGACCTGTAATTAGCGCGAGAGAAGGTTATAAGAGGGCGTGTTGGAGCTCCTTGAGGGTCTCTCTACAACGTCTTATTCGCTTCTGCGAGTCTCTCTACATTATTCTACGATCTTCTACGAGGCTTCTACTTGATTTTCTACTTGATTCTTCGTCTCGATACTTAGAAATTCTGAATGAGGGGTGTATAGCCACTCTTATCAGGAAGTACGTACAGCACGGCTATAAGACCGGTTTGAACCAGTCTAAGTCAATAGATAGTTTTAATCTAGATAGAAATGAAACTTCAGAGAACATTATCAGTAAAGTTGGAAGGATTCTTAATTGAGTATCCTCTCCATATAACCCAAGGTGGTTCTTCTAACTGTGACATAGGGCTTATCTCCAATCTATGGGATAAAGCATAATAGGGAGTGTTAGTTTTGAAGTCATCTTCCAATTAGTGGTGGGTGCAATTTGCAAGGCAGGAATGGTACTGAGCTGCAGATGAAGAGATATCAAAGACGACCGGTGATGTTCCAGCTACAAGGAGGGAAGCTTTCCAAGGACCAGCAGAACAAGACGACATGGTGAGCAAGCGAGTTAAAGATATTGCAAGTTTTCGCGAAGTAGAGTCATTCAATTTTTTGTTAAATTCATTTTCTATGTTAAATTCAGTTCTCGTTAAACCGTCGTCATTCATATTAAATATAATAAATAGTATTTTTCTAGTTTATTTTAATCAATTTGCCTTAATTAGCCTTTTGATTTCTAATTCTCCTACTTAATGATTAGTGTACTATCACCTCACCCCTGTGATAAGAGTCTGTCCAAGCTTGATTATAAATTTTATCTTTAAGTCCTCAACTTAAAGATTGGCGCCCTTTACTTGCTTGGTTGCATTTCTCATTTGATGATTGTTCTCCGAGAGGGGAAGTCACACAGTAATGGCACCATACGTGTAGTCATTCCATAAAGGGCAAAGCAGTCTCCACAGCTGGCGATGCATATTATATTTTTATAATTATTTTCATTTTTTGCTAGTGATTTAACTTCTTACAGACACGTTGAAGGTTTTCGGCGATGCAAGGATGGGAAAGGTAGCCGTCCTGGCCTTCATTAAGGTACATCCCAAGGATTTGCCTGGTTGAAAATAGGAAACCACGGAAAATCATCTTCAGGCCAGTCGAAGGTGGGATCTGAACCTACCATCAAACGAATCCAAACAACGCACGCCTAACCGCACGGCCAACTCACTTGGTATATTCTGTTAGATAATTAAGAATATATGTATGGAGGTTCATATATAAGAACTCTACCTCTTTATCTCAAATTTACATTGACAAAATCAAGCGTTCATTATTAATTACACCTTGTTTATCAGAATTCAATATCGTCTTCAAGGGGTTATGTTACCGTATTTCAAGCCATGGAATGGCCCCGCGGTGTAGGGGTAGCGTGCCTGCATCTTATCCTGAGACCCCGGGTTCGATTACTGGCCAGGTCAGGGATTTTCACGCGGATTTGATGGCTGATTCGAGGTCCACTCAGCCTACATGATTACAATTGAGGAGCTATCTGACTGTGAGATAGGGGCCCTAATCTAGAAATCCAACAATAATAGCCGGGATGATTCGTCGTGCTGACCACACGACACTTCATAATCTGCAGGTCGTCAGGCTGAGCAGGAGTCACTTGGTAGGCCAGGCCTTATAGGGGCTGTTGCGCCATGGGTTTTTTATTCCAAGCCATACGATCGGAATTAATTCCCAGTTGAAATCTCCGACTTAAAAAAGGAAAAATAAGGAAGCCTTTGGTTTTCCATCTAGAGAATTTCATTTTGTAAATAGTTCAGACATTGCTTTTAAATATCTATTTCGTTGTATTACACTATTGCTATCTACTTCAACCAATGTCCGAGGATTCATGTGTGAATATTTGGAAAAAGAAAGGTGAAGGAAGTGTGAATGTGAAATGCGTTTGTGAACTTTGAGGTAAAATAACGTACACCTCTGGACGCAGACTTTGAGTGTAGTCGAAGATCCAGAAGTGAGGCTCTTAATAATAATAATAATAATAATAATAATAATAATAATAATAATAATAAACTGTAAGAGGTGAAGAAAAGTGTAAGTACTCATGAAAAGACAACCTGAACAAGTGTATTCAGACCGAGCTCGATAGCTGCAGTCGCTTAAGTGCGGCCAGTATCCAGTATTCGGGAGATAATGAGTTCGAATCCCAGTGTCGGCAGCACTGAAGATGGTTTTCCGTGGTTTCCCATTTCCACACCAGGCAAATGCTGGAGCTGTACCTTAATTAAGGCCACGGCCGTTTCCTTCCCACTCCTCGCCCTTTCCTGTCCCATCATCGCCATAATACCTATCTGTGTCGGTGCGACGTAAAGCAACTTGCTAAAAAAAGGGGCATTCACACGCCAGAGAGGGTCAAGTGTGTAATCCAGGTTTGCGGCTAAGGAAGACAATCTCACTAACAAGCATAGAGTACACCATCTCGTGTTTGCTGAGGACAACAAGCACAGTGATACTAGCAATCCCTTCCGACAAATGTGTATTTGATTTAGGAAATGATGGGCCAGTAAGCGTGTTTTGATCTTCCGGCATAGCTTAGCTGGTTTACAAATATGAGAGTTGGCATTCTGGTCGTGTATGTGTTACGTGTTTAGGAAGGATGAGTGCATGTAGTACAGGAAAGTTGCACAGAATCGAACAAGGTCCAAGGGGATGCACACTCCCCGGCAGCCAACACGGGCACATTCTAGAAAATATTATTATCCCGACTTTGCAGTGCTGGAAAAATTCCAGGCACTCGATCGCCATGGTAGTGGGAAAAAATGTGTTGGCGACTAAAATTTGCGTGTGAAATAGCTCTTTTCTCAGAAAACTCGTCGGTATAGTTGCAATATTATTTTACGCCAGTACGGGTGAGTTGGCCGTGCGCGTAGAGGCGCGCGGCTGTGAGCTTGCATCCGGGAGATAGTAGGTTCGAATCTCACTATCGGCAGCCCTGAAGATGGTTTTCCGTGGTTTCCCATTTTCACACCAGGCAAATGCTGGGGCTGTACCTTAATTAAGGCCACGACCGCTTCCTTCTAACTCCTAGGCCTTTCCTATCCCATCGTCGCCATAAGACCTATCTGTGTCGGTGCGACGTAAAGCACCTAGAAAAAAAAAATTACACCAGCAAATTCAGTGGTGGCGAATGGGTAGGGTTGGGGGATGAGAGGGGCATTTCCTGCCACTTTTGGGAGAAAAATTACACTTTTATTCTACTTTAGCCGTCTGAAACTAGGAATTATTAAAACATGTGCAAACCCTATTGTCTTTTTAGCTAATTCTGTCCTTAAATTTCTTTAATTATTAAGTAAAGTACTTAGCGGAAATACGAACAAAATGTTGTTCGTCGCAGCTAACCAAATTGTACAGTGCCACAGCAAGTAGTGGAGATCCGCGGAGCAGTGTGTAGCATGTACTGCGGCGAAGGGTAGCAGGAGTATATTTTCGCCAAGATCACCCGCTTGCCGCGCGCATTCGTCAGTCTGGCTGTCTCACTCAGTCAATATGTCTGTACAGTTCTATCTAGTGTCTGTTACTGTAATCAAGTACTAGATGATATGTTAATTGTATAATCACGCCGTACTTCTTTTTAATTGTATTGCCTGCGCAATGTCTGGCTCCACGGCTAAATGGTTAGCGAGCTGGTCTTTGGTCGCAGGGGTCCCGGGTTCAATTCCCAGCAGGGTCGGGAATTTTAACCATCATTGGTTAATTTCTCTGGCACGGGGGCTGGGAGTATGTGTTGTTTTCATCATCATTTCATCCTCATCACGACGCGCAGGTCGCCTACGGGAGTCAAATAGGAAGACCTGCACCTGACCAGCCGAACCCGTCCTGGAATCTCCCGGAACTAAAAGCCATACGCCATTTACATTTTACCTGCGCAATTATTGATCCTTTGGCGAAAGTTGTATTGTATATTACTATTATAACCGCACATAAGTTGGTATCAAGTCCGGCTCCATGGCTAAATGGTTAGCGTACTGGCCTTTGGTCCAGAAGGTCCCGGGTTCGATTCTTGGCCACGTCAGAAATTTTGACCGTAATTGGTTAATTCCAGTGGCTCGGGAGCTGGGTGTGTGTGGCGCTTTCAGCATTAGAAATCATCCTAGGTAGGGCCCTCATCTTCACAGACATGTAGCTCGCCTAATAGGTTGTCTACAGAAAAAGACTCGCACCACGCCATTATTTATTTATTTATTTAGTTGGTATCAAAACTTACCATTTTATAGCTAGTTTTTTCCAATTTTGATGTCTAACCCCCCTCCCACCATATCCCCCACACCCGGGTACTTTATGTTGTCTATACATTTTCGTTCCCCCACCACTTCTTATTCCCAATTGCCGTTAGTGAATAACTTCATGTGAAAAAGGGGTTTAGTACTATGAATCTAGTCAAAAATAAGTTTAGATCTTCACTGCACACAGATAGCATGAATCACGTAATGATGAATGGTCCAAGCCTGAAAGATCTTGAACAAAGAAGTCTGGTATTTTCAAACAAAGGAATATCAGCAAGTTACGAGGAGGGACTAAAGATTACGCAATAGTGATGGCAGAAGGTGGTAAGATCTCACTGGTGAATACTTTAAAGTTAAGCAAATTAATTTTATTATTTTTATTCCTGGTTGCAAAGAAATGTTGCTGGCACCTAGATTTCTTTTTTCTGATTTAATCAAAGTTTCTCAATTGGATGGTTTTTAGGATAGGTTTGAGCCCAATGGAGACTGTTAGAGCAAGCATGGAACGGAGTATGTCGAACCGGGCCAAGGCTGGCCAACCACTATGAATGTGAGACCAAATGACTAACGGCACACCTTCGTCCCTTTGTATCAAAACCTCAAAGCCTGTGGAATGTGGAGGAGTTCTAGGTTTCGGTTTTCCTAGTGAATGGTCACAAAGAATCAGTTTCAAGACCAAAAAACATGCAAAACTAATAATTTTAAAACACGAAATGACACCAAAGTATAAACATGTTAAAATTGTACATTAAACTCCAGACACGACTCGAATTCCAAACATCGCAGTCGATCTTGAACACCATGCTAATATGCCTGGCGGCGGTAATTATGCTTTGAAAGGAGAGAGAACCAAATCCAATATTTCGGAAATAATAGGCCTATATAGTAAACACTAAAGTGCAATGTGACTATTAAATGAATTTATGGCAAAAAGGAACAGTTTATTGGGTATCACCGCAGGAAAGTATAAAGGAGTAGTGACAATCTCATCTTGGTTCTCATCGCTGTTTTAATTTTGTCGTAGCACTTGCGATGCAAAAGTAGGAAACCGCGGAAAACCACCTTCGGGTCTGTCATGGTGGAATTCGTACCCACCACTTAGTGAATGAAAACTCGCAGCTACGCAGCTGAAATATCAAGTAAGGTTAGAGTTTCATGCAACTTATGATTCTGTGATAATGGGCACGGGACTTTCAAGTTCAAGTATAATTCGTTACCTAGGAGCATGACTTCATATTACAAAAATTCCATCCGCATTGGTCAGAATTCGAAACGCAACTACCTTGGTGAGAAACCAGCGAGCAGCGACGTAGTCGGTCGGCTATCACACCACTGCGCTGAAATGAACGATGTTCATTATGAAAATATTTATATTATTATATTAATATTCATGGTACTTCTGGCATTGAATTATTCATCAGGGAATGAGGTGTTGAATGCTACTGTGAAATTTCTCATTCAGTCTGACTGTATTTTTGCAGGGATCAGTCGCGTCGTTAATTTTTAAGCTAGTGGCTTTACGTCGCACCGACACAGATAGGTTTATGGCGACGATGAGAAAGGAAAGGCGTAGGAGTTGGAAGGAAGCGTCAGTGGGCTTAATTAACATACAGCCCCAGCATTTGCCTGGTGTGAAAATGTGAAAACACCGAAAACCATCTTCAGGGCTGCTGACAGTGAGATTCGAACCCACTGTCTCGCGGGTGCAAGTTCACAGCCGCGCGCCCCTAACCGCACGGCCAACTCGCCCGGTAACTTGTGCGCAGTCTTGTTGCCGTCTGCTGCAGGATCATCCTACGAAATATAAACTTCCAATTGTGTATAGCTAGAAATCGTATTACAGTAGTGTGCAAATTAAATGGGACAAGCTCATATTTTACAAAGAATTGAAGTTGGTTAGCTGTAACCGATTTTATCTGCCCAACTGTTGTACTGTTGGTGGAATATCGTTGCCTTGCCCATGAACAACAATTGTTGGTCCCCTCCAGTTCAGTTAAGTGCTTGTATTGTATGGCAACAGTGTGTGTTATTTATGTGTTCTCGAGAGGAAAACTTTGTGTTTGTTTTAAAATGGACATTTCACTAATGAAGCGGGCAAAAATAGTTGCTCTTCGTGAACACACATCTATGACTATAAGAGACATTGGCTCTGTTGTTGGTGTGGGAAAATCTAGTGTTTCAAGACTTCTTAGGGCATATCGTGACACTGCCTCATTGTCTCCAAAGAGAAAAAGCAGATGTGGACGGAAAAGAAAAACCACCCCTAGAAGTGACAAAATTCTACTTAGAAACAGTAGAATCCATCCTCACAAGACATGCAAAGACCTTCAGAGAGATGTATCGGCTACTGGGGTTCAAATTAATTCTTCAACGGTATGGCGTAGACTTCTTGATTGTGTGCGGAAGGCACGAAAGCCAATAAAGAAGCAGTTGTTAACGCCTGCCATGAAGAGAAAACGGTTGGCATGGGTCAAAATATATCAATCTTGGACCTCCAATGACTGGAAACCTGTAATTTTCAGTGACGAATCATATTTTATTGTTCAAGGTTACAGAGCACGGGTTGTCAGGCGAAACACCCATGAGGCAGTGCGAGCTGAGCATCTTGAACAGACTGTAAAACATCCCCCCCAAAAAAATGTTTTGGGGTTTCTTCACTGCAAGTGGTCCTGGGGCTCTAGTTCCAGTTGATGGCATGATGAATTCAATCAAATACATGGAAATCCTTAGGCGCAGGATTTTGCCATTCCTACAGACCTTCGCAGATGGTGGAGGAACATTTCAACATTATGATCTGGCCCCGTGTCACACTTCTAAAGCAGTCAAGACATTCGTGGAAGAAAACAACATTAATGTGCTTCAGTGGCCTGGTAATTCACCACACTTAAACCCCATAAAGAATTTGTGGAGTATTGTGAAAAGGCGTCTTGGTAGAATGGACTGTTCAACAAAGGAACGCATGTTAGTAAATGTGGTAAAAGTGTGGTTTCATGACGAGGAACTACGAAACATCTGCTCTAACCTGATGCAATCTATGCCACAACGTGTTCAGATGATCATTAAAGTAAAAGGAGGACACATTACTTATTAATATTCAGAAAGCTCCTAACTGTATTATACATATGGTAATAAATCGTCTTGTCCCAATTAATTAGCACACTACTGTACAACCTACGAAATTCAGAAGAAATAGGAATTAAGTGCACAGGGATAGAAATCTCTGGGCAAGACAAAGCAAAGTCACCTCCCTACAGACCATGAAATAGGAGTGGAAAATGAAAGCTTCCATTTTTCGTAACCTAGGCACCAACTGTAAGAGGCTTTGTCGACCGTGTGAGTGGTTGCGAGATTTGGGTCACGTAACTGTCAGCTTGCACTCGGGAGATAGTGAGTCAGTGAGTTCGAACCCCACGGTCAGCAGCCATGAAGATGCTTTATCCGTGGTTTTCCATTCTTTTACGATTCAAATGCTGGGGCTGTACCTTAATAAAGGCCAGGGCCGTTTCCTTCCCACTCCTAGCCTTTCCCTATCCCATCGTTGCCGTAAGACCCATCTGCTTCGGTGCGACGTAAAGCAAATTGTAAAAAAAGTATGGTTAGTCGTTAGACTGGATAACTCTACTCGACTGCCTTTTCGCCCGGGATTTTTTCCTGTTTGTTTTACAATTTTCTTTACGTCATACCGACACAGATAAGTCTTATGGCGAGGATGGGATAGGAAAGAGCTAGGAGTGGGAAGGAAGCGACCGTGCTCTTAAATAAAGTATACAGCCCCAGCTTTTGCCTAATGTGAAAATGGGACACCATTGAAAAACATATTCAGGGCTTCCCACAATGGGGGTTCGAACCCGCTATCTCCCCAAACCATGTGGCAACTTTCTAGATGCCGAGGAATTAGTACGGTACTCATTTCTCTTGCCAACGGCCGTAGCCGTGTTGAAACACCGGATCCCGTGAGATCTCCGAAGTTAAGCAACATTGGGCGTGGTCAGAAGTTGGATGGGTTGCCACGCGCTGTTGGTGGGGGGTAAGGGAATGGAGGAGCGGAAAGGAACTGGCCACCCTACCGCACATAAACTCCGGCTCAGGAACACCTCTGCGGAGGTTCGGACCTGCCTTCGGGCAGAATAACCCTTACCTTACCATTTCTCTTGGAGACTGACTCCGAGAGCAAAATGCATCTTCAGAAACAGAAATCTGGTTTCTAATTTTCTTCTGGGTGATTCGAGTAAGATAACACCGTCACTTCTCTCGACAACCATTGGATATAAGTTATGTAGAGAGCTTGAATGATTTGAGATTCATTCCCATACGAATGACTAAAAGTAACGTATGATAAACGTTTTTACCCTACCGGATTACCTCTCATTCATTACATGTATATTCTATGTTTTTTTTTTTTTTGCTAGGGGCTTTACGTCGCACCGACACTGATAGGTCTTATGGCGACGATGGGATAGAAAAGGACTAGGAGTTGGAAGGAAGCGGACGTGGCCTTAATTAAGGTACAGCCCCAGCATTTGCCTGGTGTGAAAATGGGAAACCACGGAAAACCATTTTAGGGCTGCCGATAGTGGGATTCGAACCTACTATCTCCCGGATGCAAGCTCACAGCTGCGCGCCTCTACGCGCACGGCCAACTCGCCCGGTTATATTCTATGTTAGATTGCTGGAACGTATCTCACTGACGCTTCATTTTGATATGCTATGAGAATCTTCCACTTTTTCCCTCTTCTGTCTAGCCTTTCAGCCCTGAATAGATTCCCGAGAGCTCTATATTATCTCGTACTTCCGTTACGTACAATGCTACAGATTTACGTGAGCAAGTCTCCCTAAAGCCTGTAATTCATTTCCAGCCAATACATGATAGACTGTCGGCTCTTGTGGAGAATATGAATGGGCTTTCTGAGTGGTTTATTGCCGTTTGACGAGGGTTGAAGATCTAATATACACACAAAAGCTGCGGTATCTGAACATAAGGTTTCAGTTTAGCACAGCTGTACGTTATTAGCTGCAGGATTGTGGTACTTAGTTTACAGCAAGTGAGAGGGACTGTGTGACCCGTGATGAAGTCAGACGAGGTAATAATGCACTGTTCCTACTGTTCGTGCTATCTGCTGTGTACGCAGCCTCATATCCATTATGACAGCGCTCTACTATCCCCTATTTCCTAAGGCAATCGTTCCGCGATTGACGTGCTTAGGAACAGAAAGGGCTCTCTCAAAATTGCATTAAGGTAGCCAATGCAGTTCACGTTTTTTTCATTCTATATTGAATACCATAAATATGTAGAAGAGAGTTAAACACACCATAATTAAAGTACACATCCAGAAATGTAACTTACCAGAGGAGAGTCTGACATTGCCTTACCAATTTTGCTTTACGTCACACCGACACAGACAGGTCTTATGGCGACGATAGGACAGGAAGGAGCTAGGAGTGGGAAGGAAGCGGCCGTTGCCTTAATTAAGGTACAGCCCCAGCATTTGCCTGGTGTGAAAATGAGAAACCACGGAAAACGATCTTCAGGACTGCCGACAGTGGGGTTCAAACCCACTATCTCCCGAATACTGGATACTGGCCGCAATTAAGCGACTGCAGCTATCAAGCTCGGTCTGATAACATTTTGCAGGGACGTTCTATATTGGCGTTTTGCTAGATATTCCCTAGGTTTTGAAAAAATCGAGATGAAAGTTTCGACGGAAATTCTTATTTTCAGTGCAATATATAGAAATATCGTTAAAACATGTTTTATTTATATAATATGGGGTCCAAAGTTAATAATATTAGAGTTATTACGCTTTTGTGTCTTCGATAAAATCACCTCGTGGAGGGTTCCACAAGAGCCATATCGCAAAAGTATTGAACATTACATGAAGATTCTTAATCACACCTCCGATGTTTTACTTCAAAAAAGGCAAAGTAAACTATAATGATTGTCAAAATATGATTGGATTCACCGAAAAAAGTATTGAATGAAGAAAAAAAGCCTACGCTCAAGAATCGAACACAGACCAGCGGTTTGGTAGTCTGACGCCGACCTCGCTCTGTTACAGCATGCGAACACAAACGTTAATAGCTCTAATATTGTTAACTTTGGAACCCATATTAGATAAATAAAACCTGTTTTCAGACGATCTTTCGATGTATAGCATTGAAATTACGATTTTCCGTCATAATTTTGACCTCAATTTTTCTAAAACTAGGGAGTGTCTAGCAAAACTCCGAAACACGTGTCTTTGTTTGCATTAGAGGAGGTCCCTGCAAAATGTTATCAAAATCGGTGAAGCACATATCAGATCCTACCCTTGTCAATGTTTCCCTGTATTTTTTCTTGCTAGTTGCTTCACGTCGCACTGACAGAGATAGGTCTTATGGAGACGATAGGATAGGAAGGAGCTAGGAGTGGGTGGGAATCGGCCGTGGCCTTAATTAGGGTACAGCCCAAGCATATTTGCCTGATGTAAAAATGGGAAACCACGGAAAACCATCTTGAGGGCTGCCCACAGTGCGGTTCGAACCCACTATCTCCCGAATACTGCATACTGGCTGCACTTTAGCGACTGCAGCTATCGAGCTCGGTGTTTTCCAATACTAGACAGTGCAACAAGGAACAATGAGATCGGCTGATACAGGGTTTGAGTGTTACCCTTAGTCATTCTTGTGAGTTGTCTTCAAGTGAGTTGGCTGTGAGGTTTGGGGCGCGCAGCTGTGAGCTCGCATTCGGGAATTAATGGGTTCGAAACGCACTGTCCACAGACTTCCAATTTTTTCACCAGTCAAATGCTGGGGCTCTATGTTAATTAGGGCTACGGTCGCTTCCTTCCTACTCCTAGCCATTTCCTGTCCCATCGTCGCCGTAAGATCTATCTGTGTCGGTGGGACGTAAAGACATTTTAATTCTTCCATCATTTCATCTAGGGGAAAATTCTACGTTGGATATTTGTTCATGGGTGCCACCGTTTCATCTTCCATGGTAGCCTCAGTGGACAAGAGTGATATTCACCACCGTGGCTGGCCAGCGCTTAGGCGTCCGAGTAATGGAAGGATTTCGGCGACACAGAGACGGGAAAAAGTCTAGAATTTGGAAGGAAACAACATTGGTCTTAATTAAGGTACAGCCCCATCATTAGGCTGGTGAAGAAATGGGATACCATTGAAAACAATATTTAAGTCTACCGACGGTGGTGTTTGCTAGTTGCTTTACGTCGCACCGGACACAGATAGGTCTTATGGGGACGATGGGACAGGGAATGGGTAGGAGTGGGAAGGAAGCGGCCCAGCCCCAGCATTTGCCTGGTGTGAAAATGGGAAACCACGGAAAACCATTTTCAGGGCTGCCGATAGTGGGGTTCGAACCCACTATCTCCCGAATACTGGATACTGGCCGCACTTAAGCGACTGCAGCTATCGAGCTCGGTACACACGATTCTAGCCACGTAACCAACTTATTCGGTTTCATTGTTAAATAGCCAATAGGCCTATTTTCCCCAGTTCAAATGACTCATTTAAAATTTGTGTTTATTTTTGTTAGTGTAAACTAACAAAAGAATAAATACTCTTCAAAGCTTTGATTTTTAAAATAAAATTTTCCTTCCATACAGCAGCTGTAGAGGATATCGACTACTTCTCCCGTCTCCCGTCGGCTCCCATTGAATGCTCGATCGCTACCGCGGATGTATTGACGTCTCAAGTCGGTTTGTGATCATACGATGCCGACTTCCAGTGTGTGCTCGACGTTGAAGGGGGAAGTAATTGGCGCCGCAAGCTCGTTTGTGGTCAGGCGATAAAACGAAATCACTGTTCTCAACATCATGATTTTCAAGTGGTTTGGCAAACGTAATGCGTGAAGCTAAGAGGTCAGCTTATATTTCTTTCAAGAGATGTTCTTACTTTATTTATTTGGCACGCATGATGTAACTATGAGGTTGGACGGATATTGTTAGTGCAGTGGCGGCTGGTTATTTTTCTATAAGTAGTGCCAGCAAATTCAAAATTCGGAAAAGAATCTTTCAAAGTTGCAAGTACAGACAGTACATATTTACCTATGCTATACGTTACCTGAAATCACGTTATTTAACTGTGCTATTGTACAAAACAGTTGCTTCAATTGAAGCAAATTTTTAACTTCAAAAATAATATACTTACTTCAATCCATATACATTTTCCTTAAATCCCCATTTTAAGAAATCTCTTGAACAAATTAAAAGCTTCTCTACAAAAAATGAAGAAAACATACATGTACGGCCGACTCACCGAAAGTGTTAGTTCCAAAACCTCGAACGATACCTTCAAATTAACTAACAAGAACGGTTACGTGTTACTGAATGTAACACGTGCTGCCTCACATAGGAATAAATAATCATAGCCTTTGCCAACATACTCGCCCGCAAGCACTTGATCACAATGTTAGTAGTCGCTAAACTGAAATTTACAAAATACATTACCTTCAAATTCAAGGCTAAAAACACACACACACACCTACCTATACAAATTTAGACGAGATAACCGCTGCATCCTATCTGATTACACACAAGGAACAATTTAACGACGCTATTCATGAACAATACCGAGCTCGATAGCTGCAGTCGCTTAAGTGCGGCCAGTATCCAGTAATCGGGAGATAGTCGGTTCGAACCCCACTCTCGGCAGCCCTGAAAATGGTTTTTCCGTGGTTTCCCATTTTCACACCAGGAAAATGCTGGGGTTGTACCTTAATTAAGGCCACGGCCGCTTCCTTCCCATTCCTAGGCCTTTCCCATCCAATCGTCGCCATAAGACCTATCTGTGTCGATGCGACGTAAAGCAAATAGCAAAAAAAATTCATGAACAATGAAAGTAATTAGGCCTACCAGAAAAGTTAGAAATGTTGATATTACGTGTTTGCATTCTGGTAGGTAAAGGAAATTATGTCGCCAACTTACATTAATGAAACAGAGCAGACTTCATTGCAAAATCCCAGATATTTATAGTACAAATTGAGATTATTATTACTTTTTTAGTAATTTGATTTACGTCGCAGAGACATAGATAGGTCTTGTGGCGACGATGGGACAGGAGTGGGAAAAATGCGACCGTGGCCTTAATTAGAGTACAACCCCAGCATCTGCGTGGTGTGAAAATAGGAAACCACGGAATACCGCTTTCAAGGCTACCGAGAGTGGGTATCGAACCCACTATCTCCCGAATGCAAGCTGATAGGTACGTAACCCAAATCAGACAGACAAGCTGACAAAGAAAGATTTATTTCTGTCGCTAATACAAGTTTTATAAAATGCCCTTTGGTTTTACCACGAGAGGACAAAGAATATCTTGTTAAAGAATATAGGCCTAATAGTCGTCATATACAGAATGTCCGGCTTGAATGTATTATAAAATGAGAATTAATGTCTTGAGAAATAATAGAGATAATCATTGTCGGTTTGTTTGCACAAATAGAGAAACGCAAAATGCTTTTTCGCATACCTAATACACTTACAGAAAATTGCACGGACAGCTTCGGGAAACTGGCATATCGCATAGCACCAAGCACGCCACTGGGAGGGTGTAAGTGCAATACAGATTCAAGGTCTGAAGCATCGCTAATGATGCACATATCGAGGTGTATTAGGTATGTAAAGAAACATTTTCAGTTCCTCTACTTGTAGAACCAAACTGCGAACAATTATGTCTATTACTTCTAAATATATTAGTTTTTATATTATTATACAACCAAGCCGGACAAATTCGCTATGTTGGTAACAATGGGTGTTGTCCTAACCATATGCTGTACTGTGGAGTTCCTAATTAATCTATATATATATAAAATAATATGTCCTGACTGACTGACTGACTGACTGACTGACTGACTGACTGACTGACTGACTGACTGACAGATTCATCATCGCCGAGCCAAAACTACTGGACATAAAGAAATGAAATTTTGGGGATATATTCATATTAAGATGTAGGTGCTCGCTAAGAGAGGATTTTTGGATATTCCGTCGCTAAGGGGGTGAAAAGGGGGGTGAAATTTTAAAACGAGTGTGTCTATATCTCAAAACTTCAAAAGTTTACAGATGTAAAAATTGGTATTTAGAATCTTCTTTAAAATTAAACAAACACGTGTTTTTTGTTTTCCGAAAATCCCAATACGAGGGGAAAAAGGGGTTGAAAGCCTTTAATCAGGATACCGGTACTTATATCTCAATACCTGAATATATTACAGACCTGAAAATTGGTAATTGCGATCTACATTAAAAATAAAGAAAGAGGTTATTTTTTCGCTTTTGGAAAATCGAAATAATGTGGGGGGTGAAAAAGGGGGTAAAATTTAAAATGAGTGTATCTACATCTTGAAACATTAAAAGTTTACTGATGTAAAAATTGGTATTTAGAATCTCCTTTAAAAATAAAGGAACATGTATTTTTTTGTTTCCTCTAAATCCCAATAGCAGGGGTGAAAAAGGGTGAATAATGGGTTGAATGCCTTTAATGAGGATACATATATCTCAAAAACAGAAGATATTGCAGAACTGAAAATTTGTACATGGGATCTCCTTTAAAAATAAAGAAACGCGTTTAAAAAAAATCCAATTAATGGCGGTTAAACAGGAGTGACATATTGGGGTGAATTTTTTGTAAGACTAAGATATATCTACAGAATATCTGAGAAACGTATAATATTACAGACGTAAAATGTGGGTGTTTTGAATCTCCTGTAAATGTAAAGAAACATAGGTGATTTGTTTTTGGAAACTCCAATTAAGGGGAACTAAAAAGGGGTGAAATTTTAAAATGAGAATTTTTACAGTATATCTCAAAAAACTTAACATGTTACAGAAGTGAAAAATGGTATATTTTATCTCTATTAAAAATAAAGAAACGTATATTTTTAGTTTTCGGAAAAACTACTTGGGTGGAGGGAGGTGGTAAAGTGACAAAATTGTGTCGAATTCTTTTAATTATGCTACTGATATCTCAAAAATGAAGATGTTACAGACGTGAAATTTGATATTTGGAATCTGCTTTAAAAGTAAAGAAACACGTATTCTCGGAACATCCAATGAAGGAGGGGCGTGCGTGTGTGTGTTTGTGTGTGTGTGTGTGTGTGTGTGTGTGTGTGTGTGTGTGTGTGTGTGTGTGTGTGAAAGATTTGAAAAATTAATTGATTTAATTTATGAGAATACATACATCTAATAAAAACTAAAGTTGTTGCAGACGTGAAAATTGGTATTTCGATCTTCTTTAAAAACAAAGAAAAACGCGTTTTCGGGGGAATCCACATTGGGGGGCGGGAGTGTAAAGGAGTTGAATTCCTTTCATGAGGACACATAAATCAAAAACTGAAGAAGTTAGAGTCGTGATAATTGGTATTTAGAAGATCCTTTACTATTAAAGAAACAAGTATTTTTTGCCGGCAAGTTCACTTGGGGGGAGGTATGAAAGGAAGTGAAAAAAGTAAATCATTTTTATGGGGATACTTATATCTCAAAACTGAAGGTAATAGACGTGAACATTGGTGTTTGGAATCTCCTTTAAACGTAAAGAAACACGCCTTCTTTTAATTTTTTTTGGAGGGGGGGTAAATAAACTTAACGTTGGTGGAGTGTAAAAGGAGGTGAGACCAATTGATTTTACTGCTCAACATGTACTTATAAGGAGCCTCCGTTGCTCAGGCGGCAGCGCGCCGGCCTCTCACAGCTGGGTTCCGTGGTTCAAATCCCTGTCACTCCATGTGACATTCGTGCTGGACAAAACGGAGGCGGGACAGTTTTTTCTCCGGATACTCCTGTTTTCCCTGTCATCATTCATTCCAGCAACACTGTCAAATATTTCATGTCATTCATCGATCATTGCCCCAGAGGTGTGCTTCGCCAGCCGGCACAATTCCTATTGTCGCCGCTAGATGGGGCTTTATTCATTCCATTTCTGACCCTGTCGAATGACTGGAAACAGGCTGTAGATTTTCGATGTTCTTATTCTGATCATAAACCGATCATTTTTAATCTTTCCTGGGTTCGTTTTGAACAGCCATCTTTTCTTTCGGAGAACGTTCTTAGATTACAGTAGATTCTCCTGGCTGGGCTGAGTGCCTCAGACGGTTGAGGCGCTGGCCTTCTGACCCCAACTTGGCAGGTTCGATCCTCAGTTTGGTGATGTTTAAAGGTGCTCAAATATGTCAGCCTCATGTCGGTAGATTTAGTGGCACGTAAAGGAACTCCTGCGGGACCAAATTACGGCACCTCGGAGTCTCCGGAAACCGTTAAAGTAGTTAGTGGGACGTAAAGCAAGTAGCATTATTATTATTATTATTATTATTATTATTATTATTATTATTATTAGATACTCCTGGCATATAAATAAAAATTTAAACACATTTGAAATAAACGATAGCAGTGAGATTGACCGTCCAATTGTTCACCTCTATAATAAGGTCAATAATGTACGGAAGTATGTCATTCGTTTCGCCAGAAATCCCGCACACTTGCCTACGCGCGACCATGGTGCTGGTCACATTGTCAACAATGACAATGGCAGCAGATGTAATTTACCGCCAAGTAGCGGTCTTTCATCTTGCTGTGAGGTTCAGAACATCTAATAATAATAATAATAATAATAATAATAATAATAATAATAATAATAATAATAATAATAATAATAATAATAATGTTCTGGACCGTCGTCAAATCTGCAGACCGCGTTCGAAACGGGTCCTGGACGGGTAATGACTAAGAATGCAGTCCGGCCGCGGGTTCAGTACCGCCAAGGCACCCAAGACGACACCACGCCGGATTTCCTGATGGATTTGATCCATATACAAAATGCATATAGGAAAAGATGGCAAAGATTTAGGGACCCAACTGACCGGGTGGAATACCTGGACCTAGCCCGGGAAGTACGAAATCGATTGCTGGAAAGAAAGATTGAAAAATGGGAGGAAACTTGCCGTAATCTATTAGAAAACGAGTCAGATAGCGAATTTTGGCGGATTCTCGCAGTAAACGATTCAGATCGCGAATTTCGGCGGATTATATATCTAAAAGAATATGCATGCAATTATAAATTTCAGTATAATACCGTAGCGAAGCACGGGTATCTTGCTAGTCAAATATAAAACAGTTTTAACTTGTGCTTGTACACGTGTTGTGATACGCGGCCACTGGCACACTCTCAACCCTCAACAAGACACATAAAACCCAAGACGAACAGAGCCAAACAGTCTTTTGTACAGTGTCTTATGTTCGGTAAGGGTTCCCGTGAGATCTGGCTCACATAGTCAAACAAGCGCGGCCCTAGCGCATGCGCTCATTCAAATGAAAGCAAAGGAAGATATACATACGTTTCCTTAAATTTAAATCTCATGTAAACTGTCTTGAAAGGAAGAAGGTAATCTCATATTGTTTATTACACTAGTAGTGCCGCCCCTACTGTAAGACACTTCGAGGCAAGTCACACAATTGATATACTATACTAAGGCCCATGAGAGTTAGAGTCTGACGTTTAGCGTCACCGGTGAGAAAAAGTTGACTAACGCTGCTCGAAAATAGTCTGTTGCTATGGGAACAATAACAGCGATGCCACAATTCACGTGGTTTGGCCTGCTCTCATTCGCTCTTGTCATATTATTCGAAGTGCCACTGTGTTAGCTGTGTTAGTTGTTGCTGCTTTATATATTTATGATTGTTTTCTGAATATAATTTTCGTTGTTATTTTTTTTTTTGTTAATCTTTGCCTACTTGTACAGTTGTGTTCTGTATTGAGCATGTGCATTTTTTGAGGTTATTGTCAGAAATTGATGATTTTGTTGGCGATTATGAAATCTCACATTTATTGGCAATGGCGTGTTCTGTCTTAAATGCTGGGATTATTAGCACGAGCTTAGAAACGGGTCAGAGTTTATTCAATTGCATTAGGCTACATGTTCCGTTAATACTCAGTCTGTATGGGAGGGTGATATGCCATAGATGAAGGTAACTATGACAACGCAGCGTACTTCGTAGTTACTGCTTTCGCCGCTGAAATGTCAGACTCCAACTCTTGTTGGCCCAGCTATTAGTGTCAATTTCTGAAATATGGTCAGGTTAGTGGCTTTCGGTTCAGAGGATCCACGGTTTGATTCCCATTCCCACTGGGAATTCTAGCCCGGTTTAAATCCTCTGGCTCGAGGACTGAGGGTTCGTGTTCGTATTAATAAAAACCACTTCATATACACACAATACGTTCATACTACTTCTATACGGCCAGATGCCCTTCCTGACGCCAACCCTATGTGGGGGGATGCATTCACTATTGCGTGTTCCTGTGGTGGTAGGTAGTGTGGTGTGTCGTGTCCCACTCTTTATCTTCACAAAACCTATCAGTAAAGAAGCACGCAATGGTAAATAAATCCCACCACACAGGATTGAAATCAGGAAGGGAATCTTGCCGTAAAACTAAATCACATCCACATGTATTGTCGACCCCAGTTAATTGGGAAGAGTTAGGGGGAAGAAGAAGGAGATGTATAATTCATTTGAATTACACAACTTACGAAACATTAGCCTAGTTTTAGTGAACTGGTAACTTAACGATACTTATAACTTTTACCGCAAGAAAAGCCGAGCTATTTCCTATGGTCGTTGGCTATACAGCACTAATAACCCTGAATTAACGTGAACGAAGTATTAAATGCATACATTCAGCAAGTCCATTATTGCTGTAAAAGGTTCTAAATTATTGTGTCAGATTGTACTACAGGTAACAGCTAGTCAAAATCTTATAACATTTATCGTACGTATTTTGGCCGTTATTGAAATGACGCTATCTGAAAGTACAGTCCTCAGATATTCTGTAGTAATATATTAAACATACACAATTGTTTGATGACAATAATGATTGTTGCTTTAAGCAGACAGGTACCTTAAGTTTGGCTGGCTTCGTACCTATTGTTCAAATATTGTTCTTGACATATACATCACATATATAAAAACATGCACACACATTACATAGATACATTACACACATATATACAAACAATACTCTTATAACACAATTTTCATTCTTTAAACACGATGAAATTAGCATATAATGCTCTCAGCTTTAGACTACACTTAATTCTATGGTAGTCGGGCGTATCACAGTGCTATTCTTTCTCTTCACATTATTCAGCATAGTTCGAAATAATTGAAACTATTGATACAAAATATTACTTGCCCCTCTGTTATTTCTGAAAATATATTACGCAGACTGTCAAATAATTCCTCGCTGAAAGGTGACTAAAAACCTTTCAACTCCTGTCCCATTCATTTTGCATTCTAGAAGAAAGATGGGCTGAGATATCTGTAACCACGTAATTTTTAGGGATGAATCAACTCGTCATTGACAGGCTACAGGGCCAAATAGTTAACATGTAATACTCTTTGGTCCTAGAGTCCCTGGTTCGATACCCGATCAGGTCGAGGATTTGAATTTTCATTATTTAAATCCTACAACTCGGGGGCTGAGTTTTGTGCCGTATTCATCATTAGAATTCATCATAGTTACGGCCTCATCCTCGGAGACATCCAGTTCGCCTTCATGGTGACAACTCGAAATACCTGCACCGGGCCTCTTCGTAGGCCACACAACATTAAAAGGAATTAAAAATTGGAAATTTTCTACTGTGGCATGTCTTCCTGCTTCAGACTGCAAAACGATCACATTTGCTTACCAAGATGAAAGATATGCACTCGAGTTAATATCTTAAACCTTTCACTGTTATCACCATTCCTAGGTGAGAAAAAAACTGCGTCGGTTTTCTTCCACGAACTCTCCTAATTAACGATTATGTTTATTTTATCAAATCAGAGTGCTGATTTTGACCAAATAAATAATAAAAATGAATATAAATTTTAAGGTATATATACAAGTTTTAAAAATAATTTCACTGATGCAAAACAAATAATGTATTTCATTCAAGAAGTATTTACATTGATCCTTCATTCTGCTACGACATGATGTCCTCTGTTTTGGATAACAAAAGACGTGTGCACATGTAAATACGAATATTTTGAAGTTTTTACGTTCATAAATGATTCTTTCTGCATTCAAGTAGCCATGCGATTGTTGGTTAATATTCAAACTTCGTAACTCAACCAATGTAAAATGTGAAGGGGAAGAAGTGTACAAACCTAACTATCGGACTACCATGAAACCATTTCCCATTTGACAATTTAAACAAACCACTTAATCAATAGTTTCTATCATTTAAAACTATGCAGAAGGATTTCAAGTGAAAGATTAACACTGTGATGGGCCAGGCTACCTGAGAAGTAAGTGTATTTCAAGTTTTCATAGTACACATCGACATGCCTCCAATGCTCTAGTTGTGGTATCAACTTGCAATCCTGTACATGTGCTTTTCTCTTCGTCAGGAGCGCTTCCTCCACATTTCGAGGTCTAATGGAACATAAAATACAGAAAGTAGAATAAGAGAAGTCATCAGATAAACTCTGATGATGATGATGATGATGATGCTTACTCTTTTAAGGGGCCTAACATCGAAGGTCATCGGCCCCTCAGATAAACTCTCTCACATAGTGGGTTCACATAGCTGTAGACCACTATGACTCAATCCCTAAGGGCCAATAATTTTGAAGTCTGGGCCTTAAAATGTTATCATCGTGATCATCGTCATAATCATCGCCATTAAAAGAAAGAAACATGAGAACTGTAACCTCAAGAACATCGTCCTTCGAACCCCAAGCTGAAACCTACTAAATACCTTCCAAATAATACAGCCGACATCACCTTTAACCGGCAAAAATGTCGTGGCAAGTGCGTCCCATGAAGGACCTTGGACTTCCAAGGTGACTGCTGCCCAGCCATATGGCCTGCAGGTATTGAAGTGCTACATAGGCAGTGAGCCGCCATAATCAGATGTATTGCTTGGCTTTTTGGCCTGACTGTTACCTCTCATATCGTCTCACAAGACAGAATGAAACTCTTTCCAGCTCTAAGTCCAGAATCTAATTCCAGATCTGTAAGTAACAGGCAGCATGTTACTCTTTCACCATGGAACTGATGTTTCAGTGTTAAATATCGCTCAAATTTGAGTCTGTGTAATTCTTGACGTCATACCCGTTTGACTCTTTGTAACCTACGAAAGTATAAACTTGAGCTAGTGATGTGTCACAGACTAGAAAAACTTTGAAGGGGAGCCGACGACAGAGATGTTAGCCTCATTTAAAAAACAAAATCATAATCATCAAATATGAATGTCTGTTACACCTTACGAATTGTTGACATCCATAACACAATTAACAGAGCAAACCCAGTCATTTCAGGCCGTCGCATTGCATATTGACATGGCTCTTATGCCCTGGTTGTGGTATCAGCTAACAATCCTCTGCACCAATAAGCTGTAACCTAGTTCAGGGCATACACTATCCAACATTTCGAATAAACCCGTCCTATTTGCCATCTGGTGACTTACATACACATTGAATCGTGTAGGAATGTGAGGATGAGTTCAGCCTTGTTGTCCTAAATGATTATTTCTCTAACATTACCTCCCACGGTTCGATTGCCTCTGCTGTTTACATTACAGTTTGCTTCTCTGTCCCCATTGCGCCTATGATTTGACTATTTTCAAACTGGAGTTTTGTTGAGAGATTTCCCCATCTAATAACAGAAGGTCTATCCTGCTGTTATTTATATAGTTTTCGGGTCATCAGTCCTTAGTCTGTTTCGATGCAGCTCTCATCTTGTATTGAATTTCCAATGTAATTTAGCTGTTTACTATTGTTTATCATTAAAAAAGTATATTATTTATAATTATTGACAAGCAAACGACCAAATGCATAAACTTTTCCTAAAAATGTTTGGCTGTCGTCATTTGCGAAATCCCTTATACTGGTAGTGAAACAGGGTAAGGTTGTGTGCTAGTGGCTTCACTGATACAGATAGGTCTTATGGCGACGATGGGATAGGAAAGGCCTATGAGTTGGAAGGATGCGGTCGTGGCCTTAATTAGGATACAACCCCAGCACTTGCCTGGTGTGAAAATGAGAAACCATGGAAAATCATCTTCAGGGCTGCCGACAATAGGATTCTTTTTTTTTGCTAGGGGTTTTACGTCGCACCGACACAGATAGGTCTTATGGCGTCGATGGGATAGGAAAATGGTGTGAAAATGGGAAATCACGGAATACAGTAGGATTCGAACCCACTATCTCCCGGATGCAAGCTCACAGCTGCGCGCCCCTAACCATACACCCAACTCGCCCGGTACAGGGTAAGGTAAGAAACCGATGAAAAGTATCAAAACTGATTTTTTTGTTAATTAATTTTGGAAATGAATATTGGCACTTAATTCCATTTAAGTCGCAATATATATAATATATATAGGTCTACTAATTCTGATGGAAATTAACGACGCCTCCTGAGATATGAAACTTTTCTCAAGTATAATGTATGTAACAAAGAAAATGACAAAAATTACAAGAAAAATGTTGAGCACCAAAATACACGACTATTTTCAAAAACGTTTCCTGGAGAAAATCGAGTAAATATTCTATCTGTTTCTGGAATGAATGATGACTGTGTAAATAAATAGTGCAATTAGCATAATATATTCACTGTTAGAAGGAGGGTTCAGCCTCGTGGGGAAATTCTTCTTCGAATTTACTGTATTTATGCGCCATGGCATGAAGAAACGAGAAATTAAATGGGCTATGGAGAAAGATAGTACATCTCTAGACCTTATTTTAGGAACGTAATTCAGTAAAATTCCACTACGTCTCACGGGTAAACAAAGGCATTGTCCAACCAAATACCGAAATTTTCGACGCTGGCACCACAAAGGATCGGGAATGTCGAAAATATCGACCCTCGGCATCTCTTATGTTAACTACTCAGTTTCGGAGAATTATTCTACTTCTTTTCGGGAGATGTCATAACAAACAAACAAAGAGAGAAGAAAACAAAATCTGAAGCGAGTCCACTTTCGCATTTTGTATACTGGTGCCTTATTCGAGATAATTCCCGGAAGTACGAGACAAAAATTTGAAGTGTACAGAAATATTATTATTTCGTTTATATAGATGTACTGAAACTACCAGCATTCACTTCCTAACAACTTACTGGCGCCCAAAACAAGACCCTTGGGACTCGTTATAATTTTATCTCCAGTAACAAAAAACCAACGAAATGAATTTTAAACAGTGCCTCTTCTCTCTCATTCAAATAGTGTTATTCACACCAGCGGACACATTGAGGCCACCGGTAATGCTCACAATGATAGAGCATACACCGGATTCGAAGAGTGTTTGAAAGAATGATGAACCTCCAGAGAGCGTAAAAAAGAGACAGGCGATTTGTACTTGCGAGCGCATTTTTCAATTGTCGGCGTTCAGTAATTTTTATGTCCTTTCACTCCTTGTTTCACCATTAATTAATCCATGTCGAAATGTATCTCACTGCTAAGATAAATCTGTTGCCACAATGTTGAATCAAATAATTTTAACAGTCTGGTAATTAAGAACTCCCCACATCTCACTGTATTCTGAGTGAGGGGAAAGGATTACCTTTATGGTAGAACGCATTGAAGGACACCACATAACAGACTGAAGGGACTGAAAATTCACATTTAAACCATTCAATGCAGATTCAAAGCCCTCCTTTTTGTGTCATAAGCCGGATTCCATTAGAGTCACTGTGAGTATACAGTATATCGGTGTAAAATCACCTAACGTACAGAGGCATCGTAACATAACGATAGGTTGTAATAATAATAATAATAATAATAATAATAATAATAATTGTTATTATTATTATATATATTAATTATATTATATAATTATATAATATATAGTATTAATTATAATTATTATCATAATATAATACGTATGACAGTTGTTATACCTCTTTGTCCCACTCTTGGATGAATGGTCAGCGTTGTGGCCTTCTGTTCAGAGGGTCCCGGTTTCGATTCCTGGCCGGGTCGGGATTTTAATCACGTCTGATTAATTGTTCTGGCTCGGGACTGGTTGATTATGTTTGTCCCAACACATTCCTCTTCATATTCTGACAACAAACTACACTACCAACCACCACAGGAACACGCAGTAGTGATTACATCCCTCCATATCGGTTTGGCGTCAGGAAGGGCATCCGGCCGTAAAACGTGGTCAAAACCACATGTACGACACAGTTCGCACCCGCGACCCCACAGGTGTTGGAAATGCGGTAGTAGAAGAAGAAGAAGAACAACAACAAGAGGTATCAGTAATAGTAGTAGTAAGTCCTCTACCCGAGTGTGAACTCCGACTGTACCAAGTGACAGCAATGCAATCTGATCAACTTTACCGTATCCACAAATCTGATCAACTTTATTGTATCCAAGAAGTTCAATGTATCTTGACTAGATCTCGCTACTGCTGATTGTACGTCCCACCTAGTGTACTGAAATGTAATTAACTTGGTTGACACTGTTTATGTTCCAGGTTTGATAACCTGATGCCATTTCAGTCGTTTTTGACTTACTTCTGAGGTGTCACTTCTGTCTATAACTTTGATCAATCATTCCGATTTCTGCCTAATGACGTAATATTCCACCAATCAAACTGCTTATTACATCATTGTTCTGGAACAGCCAGCAGACCCCCATGAATATGACTGTAGATTTGAACCTAAAGTGTCGATTTTCATCGGAGCATGGAAAGTGTTACTCTAATTGGGGAGGCCACCCTGTGGGTGCCAGATGAGTTTGGGGCTGGCGTCGGCGTAAAAGAGGTGGCAACATAAGGTAAAGCATAACTATGTGAAATTTATCTCCGTGTGACAAAGAAGATTCCAGCGTTCCCTTGAGCATGTTATGGTTGGGTTTATCTGAGTTTCCTCTAAATTTAATGTACTGTTTTATTCTTTTGTTTAGGACATAAAATGTAGGTTTTCTATGCAGTCTACCATCTTAAAATAATCTCCCCTCGTGGGCACTTAGCAAAATGTAAAGACGCACAAGTGTGTACCGTCGTTTCCCTTATTCACTTTCTTTTCTGGTGACTTAGTTTTCTATTTGTAAATCTTCTACCCTGGTTTCGGACTTATACCTTTCTTGCTTAGACACCAAGTAACATGGATTATTCTCTGTCATCGGGCCTTAAGCCCTATTAGGTTTTATCATAAGTCTTGTATTCTGTCATAAGTTTTGTAATTTTCATTTTGTTCTCAGCCTTTCCATTAACCTTTCTTTCTTCCTTCTTGGCCGTGTAGTATGGATTCGTTCCGTGTTTTTTTCAGGATCTTTCGATCCGCGTTTTAGGTGTGGCTCCCCTATGAAATAAAGGTACCGAGTGTGAACGCTGTTTAAGTTTTAGGAGTAGGAAATTATATTCCGTTACAGGTATTTCGACGTGAATTCATTTTTAAATCCATTAAGCTAATATGAGTTCGAGGCCTATGAGGGCATTGTAAAGTGTAAAATATAAGTTGTTGTTCTGGAATCGATACCCTTCTAAATGTAACTTTGAAAATGAAGATTAGATTTCTCCCGTGGTGATTTGTTCCGAAAGCTTCTGTTTCTTTCCTTATGAGCATGTACCTTTCCATATTCGCTCTGCCGGGTAACTTTTCTTGTATAGGATAGTGCCTCACCAATTAGTACCAAAGATTTGTAAATTTATAATACCTATTGGTCTCTTTTCGTCTCTAAGTATTGTACGAAAGTGTGAGTTTTTCTCCCCTGGTTTTGTATTAACCTAGCTTCTCAGCTTGTCAGCTTGTTACCTATTGTAAATTATATATCATTGTTGTTGTCTTCTCTTAATATTTTCCTCCAAAATAAAATTCATAAATAAACTTGTCAAAATTTCGTCTTGAATGATCTCCTGTCTCGCAGGAAGCGTGCTACTAGTAATTGCCCTTCTTACCTCGACTTTTAATTTTTGTATCACATCTCTGATTCATGTTCTACAAAGTTCATTTTGGTTTTACCACAACACACCACATAACACAACATATTGACTTGGTCATATCAAACAGTGCATGCACTGTAACAGCACGCAAGAAAACAGTATGATCGCTGTTAGCATGCAATCGGGAGATTGTGGGTTCCAACCTCACTGTCAGCAGCCTAGCAAATGTCATGGATTTTCATGGTCTGCCATTTTCAGTTTCAGTTTAAAAATTTCTTGCTTTTGCATAGCTGGCTGAATGTTGTTGTTCTTTGTGTATACCCTTCGTAATGTAGGGTAAGGTTGCCTAAATCGTACCACTTGACACATTCTTATTTTTCATTGCTGTAAATATTCAACACATGAAAGTCAATTTTTCAGAAAATTAGATATTTTTTATATCCTTCGGCTAAAATAATTACAATAATGACCAACATCGATTTGAAATATATGTTCATAACTTCTGCATTCGGTATGACGTAGGAAACCAGCATAGCAAATCGTACGACTAGTGTCCTAAGTTGTACCGCTGTAATAATCAAGTTGTTTCAAGTCACTTAATCGAAGTAATCACTTGTATTGTATAAAAATTAATCACCTTAGACCAGACTTCGCCACTGCACACGTTTCATATACTCAGATGCGACAATGGAAAAGTTTGACCATATCTTCTACGGAGTAATTTTCGCACAGAGAACAAAAAATCTTCTACGTCTACTCCCAAACAACATCCTATTTTCCTGAAGTGGAGGGCGCTTCTGTATCTGCATATGGAAATTGGTTCGCTGAGCTTCCCACCTTGCTCGTTTAGAAATGTTTGTCAATGGCTTAGGAATTGACTAAAGAGCATCCACTGGAAATTGGGCCACTGAAGGTGCCTCAGGTTCATATAACTATTAGTTTTCATGCCTTGCTTTAGAAGCGTAAAAAAACCACTTTTTTCATATTTTTTTGCTAGTGGCTTTACGTCGCACCGACACAGATAGGTCTTATGGCGACGATGGGAGGGGAAAGGCCTAGGAGTTGGAAGGAAGCGGCGTGGCCTTAATTAAGGTACCGTACAGCCTCAGCATTTGCCTGGTGTGAAAATGCGAAACCACGGAAAACCATCTTCAGGGATGCCGACAGTGGGATTCGAACCCACTATGTCCCGGATGTAAGCTCACAGCCGCGCGCCCCTAACCGCACGGCCAACTCGCCCGGTATCCCACTCTTTTTTGTATTTCCGTTGAAGTTATGTGGCATCACTTATGAAAATCAGTAATTGTGAAGCCAAAAAGGAGCTCTGTAATTTAAACATGTGATTAACGAGTTTTTCTTGAACTTCAGGAGGAGGGGTTATTGAGCGAACTAATACTTTAACAGTTTCATTAGCTCTAACACTCCTGCCATCAACGTCCCTTTTCAGAGTTGCCTTTGGAATGCCGTAATGTCGACAGCATTCAATGAATCCGATGTCTCCACTCCTATTAGCTGCAAGGGCCTTTATGATGTCAGTCCGAGCTCTATATTTGTTAGCAAATGGAAACTTACGCAACAGGAAAATCAGGAAAACAAAATTATCTCGGCTTTATATATTTGCTTTGTCAGCTAATGACAAACTTGGACCTTGACACAATGGGGGTCTATAAATCGCATCGGCACGATATAGGACACCACGCGGTGGTACAATTTGCGCAACGAACAGCAGGCAGAAACAAACACTCCAAACCTAACCTATATTCAGTACATTCCTAACAATGAACTATTGAATACTTGCAGAATATGCCTCTTTGAAATAATAATAATAATAATAATAATAATAATAATAATAATAATAATAATAATAATAATTACATAAACGCTTATGTGTGAGTAAACCTTAACTTTTGGCTTCGTACAGGCTTAACAGTCCGCCTCTGTGGTGTAGTGGTTAGCGTGATTAGCTGCCACCCCCGGAGGTCCGGGTTCGATTCCCGGCTCTGCCACGAAATTTGAAAAGTGGTACGAGGGCTGGAACGGGGTCCACTCAGCCTCGTGAGGTCAACTGAGTAGAGGTGGGTTCGATTCCCACCTCAGCCATCCTGGAAGTGGTTTTCCGTGGTTTCCCACTTCTCCTCCAGGCGAATGCCGGGATGGTACCTAACTTAAGGCCACGGCCGCTTCCTTCCCTCCTCATTGCCTATCCCTTCCAATCTTCCCATCCCTCCACAAGGCCCCTGTTCAGCTTAGCAGGTGAGGCCGCCTGGGCGAGGTACTGGTCATTCTCCCCAGCTGTATCCCCCGACCAAAAGTCTGAAGCTCCAGGACACTGCCCTTGAGGCGGTAGAGGTGGGATTCCTCGCCGAGTCCGAGGGAAAAGCCGAACCTGGAGGGTAAACAGATGATGATGATGACAGGCTTAAAAACTATGTTTATAAACTGCTTCCAGAGGTAGTAAAGTATTTAAACTTCGATAGCAACGCACAACGCACGTCCACCACAGCGTTATTCTTCCGGACCGGCGAAAATATCAACGGGTTCACTTATTCGCCGCCAGAGCTCAATAATATCCACACTTGGCGAAAATACATTGGCGGTACGATGTAGGTCGTGGTACGAAATGCGGAACCTTCCTGTGTATTGAACGTATAATTACTCACAAAATAATGAGCGCATGGTATTTTTTGTTTGTTACATTTAATATTATGTCAGACGTAATTTTAATTATAATCAAAATATAATTCACCTCCTATATAGGTATTAACTCTGTGGATACCCACAACAAACGCTATATCTATAACTAAAATGATTTGAATGAAGTTTACCAGGAAGTAAATTATGCAATAAAATACGCTTATACTTTTTTGAGCGACTGTACACACATACAGCAAAATAAAAATTACACTAGACCAGAATATAAAAAACGTTTTTGAGGACTGTACACATTCCCTTAGCATCTAAAACAATACGTATGAAACTGGAAGTTGTGTGGCCCATTTAAAGATATTAAAAAAAATCGTTTCTTGATCTCGAAGTGGAATAGTTTCCTCGTGGTAACTAATAACCTTACAGTTCATCTTCTCCTGAATATTTGTGAATCATAATCCATACTCACAAGGAGAGGCTACGGCGCATGGGTGACCATTTCGATCCATCTTTGGTGCACGTACAGGACATGACCAGGAGTATATCAGGTGCAAGTAACAAGGCGCAATTCTCAGCAGTTTCCGAGAAAAAACGAACGGAAAATTGGAGTGCGCTTATGTGCAAGCTATGTTTGGGAAAAAGACAACGAACTCGTGGCACGGCGGCAAGAGCTCAGCTCCGTAAGCGCGGGATCGGTGGATCGAATCCCGCCGATGGACAATTTTATTTTTCAAATATTTCACATCTCTCACAAATAAAGGTGTCTTCAATAATGTTAATTTTCGAATCAGTTCCAATAAAATATTTTTAGCGGGAAAAGGGTTCTGAACAAATCGTACATGAGCTGTTTGAAAACTGAATACAATCCCAGTATTCTCTACAGCTTGTTCCACCATAATTTTTAAATTCACTATCGTGCTCTTCGCGACGAATTACTGCACGAACTAGGATGATATTGGTCATAAATGTAGGGGAAACAATAATTATTGCGGCATCTTGCGCAAGTGATAAATGCTGTATTTTTACATTCGCAGGGTTTTTTAAATACATCTATCGCAAAGCAAACTTCGTTGATGTTCTTTAGCGATGTCCTGTCATCGCACAATTTGGCCGCAAACTACGCATATTTTAACATGGTGCAGAATATTGGTGCCGACAACTGATGGCGTACTAGAGATTGAATGTTTATACAATCGGTGGTTGTGGAAGTTATTGATTACACCTTAATTTATGATAGATGTGAAATTTAAGAAAAACCGTCCATCGGCGGGATTCGATTCAGCGATCCCGCGCTTACGAAGCGGAGTTCTTCCCGCTGCGCCAAGAGCTCGTCGTCCTTTTTGTGAACATATTTTGCACATAAGCGCACTGCAATTTTTCATTTACTAATTTCTCGGAAACGGGTGAGAATTGCGCTTTACTACTTGCACCTGTCATAGTCACGGTCATGTGTAGCAAAGGTGGATCGAATCGGTCACCCGTGCGCCATAGCCTTCCCTTGTCAGCTACAAATATCATTTAATTACCTATAGAATGTTGTACGTCATAGTTACTACTTCACATCATTTTACTAACTTACAAGTACAAGTCATGTGAGAATATACCGAACATAGCGTATTATTGTGAGAAGCATTTCCTTAAGTCATCAAATTCAGGTTTTCTTTAATACAGAAGGTAGGAAGCTTGGCGTTCAATAACATCAGGTTGTGATGAATCACAATCAAAATCAGGACAGGGACCAATCATCTCATTGAAGAACTGTTATCAAGTTTATTAATAAGTTAATATATTCTGTAGCAACGGTCTTTATGACTGTACGAATGAAGAAAGTATTATAGGGTACTTGTGAAAAATTACGACCTCTAATTTTAGATGTATCCTGACATTTCATGAGCACAGGGCACTGAAAGATGAGGTTTCGGAATATGACTGATTTAAGACGTGTCGTGGCATTTCAATGGTTATCTGGGCCACAGACCTCGTCTGATGCAACATTAAGTTATTGGCCCCATCTGAATGTGGATGAAAACTGAGATTTGGAGCACTGGTTCCTGTCCTCATTTTGATTTCCTTCATACTCTAATCACCGTCAGTGATTAATGGGTTCTTCTTCACCCTGCATACTGTCATTTAAAATCCTTCTGAATTATAAAAAAAACATTAGGCAACATATGGTAAAAGGTTAAGGAAGCCACAATATGTATTGTCTAGACGAGAGTCTATTATAATCCTTCTATGGTTGACGAAGTTAATGAGGACGCATGAAGACAGTTACAATAGGGAAGTGGTAAAAAGTTGTTTGAGCAGAAGATAATCTACAGAGAGTACAATGCCGTCTATTTGGCACGAGTTTCCATAGCAACTCAGAGAACTGGATACAGCAGATGAAACCAATCTTGATGCTGTCTATAATTAGCGTCCTTTGTATTGTGGCAAGGAGGAGATAAGAAAGCATAGATCAAAAGTCACGTGGCGACAAAGACATCACAGCCATCGCGAAACGGAATTCTTTCCTATAACACGTCTATCCTCATTCTTTGATCAAACCCGAACTAAACATAACACTGTACAAAAGCGGGCTAGACTAATCTACTTCAAAGTCCACTTTATGGCCCTTACATTGATATGTTCTGTTGTTAAACTGAAGTGCGTGGGTTAATATTGGTTTTATACACAAAGACTCTCCTCTGTGATACATACACCCTTGTGTTAATCGGCGTACTTCACTTGATGTTACCTCATTATCGGTATGTTGAATGTGGCTGGATAGAAAAAGGCGATTCAGAGGAAGCTTTGAGCTCATGAAAGCACAATATTACTGATACGGTTGAAAGTGCTGTTCAATATTAGCTGCTAATGAAAACGTTACCACAAGATGATGATGATAATAATAATAATAATAATAATAATAATAATAATAATAATAATAATAATAATAATAATAAGCCTCCATGGCTCAAGCGGCGGCGCAGCGGCCACTCACTGCTGATTTGCGTGGTTCAAATCCCGGGCACTCCATGTGATATTTGTGCTTGACAAATCGGTGGCGGGACAGGTTTTCTCCGGGTACTCCGTTTTTTTTCTGTCATCATTAATGCCAACAACACTCTCCAGTATCATTTCATTTCATCCGTCAGTCATTAATCATTGCCCCAGAGGAATGCGACAGGCCTCGTCAGCCGGGACAATTCCCTGATCAGGTCGTATGACTGGAAACAGGCTGTGGATTTTCAATGATAATAATAATAAGACATGACGGTCAATGAGGTAAATACTTATTGGAGGATTTCCTTGTATACGACGTTCCTTTTACTTTATAATTTTACAATTTTCTTCAGGTCGTACCGACATAGGTGATGATGGCATAGGAAATGATAATAAGTTGGGGAAGGAAGAAACCGTGGCCTTAAGGTTCATCTTGGTGTGAAACTGGAAAACCACTAAAAATGTCTACAGGGCTGCCGTCAGAGGGGTCGAATCCACTATCTCCCGAATGCAAACTGATAGCTACGTCACCCAATCCACGCAGCCACATGCTCGATGCATTCCTTGTACAACTACATGTTGGAACTAAAGCAACATAAAAATATTGCTCTTTTGACATTGCAACATTTAACTCGCCATGGCTGAAAACTGGCTGTGGTAAATAGAGGCCATCACGTTCCTTGAGGTTTATTGATCATGATAAGAAATGCCGAGCGAATTGGAAGTTAATGCCTCTTGAAAGAAAATAGAAGTGTTTTATCGGTTGTTGTTAAGTCAATTCCAGGGATTAGAGGTCTCTGTCCAGCTGCTCCAAATGGGCCTATTATTTCCAAATATGAACAGTTTTCTTACATACTTTTTAGAATTAGACCCTTATCTGGTTCCATTTTGGAGCCGTTGGTAAACGATTTGATTTCTAAGGAACATAACTCCAGCTCCAATTTTTAGAATAAGAATATGTGGAGGCAAACCATTAATTCCAAGGAATTAAGGAATTTCTTAATCTGCTTACCGTCCAGGGTCAGTTTTTCCCTCGGAATCAGCGAGGGATCCCACCTCTACCGCCTCAAGGGCAGTGTCCTGGAGCTACAGACATCGGGTCGGGGGATACAACTGGGGAGGTTGACCAGTACCTTGCCCAGGCGACCTCACCTGCTATGCTGACCAGAGACTTTGCGGGGGGGATGGAAGGATTGGAAGGGATAGACAAGGAAGAGGGAAGGCCATGGCCTTAAGTGGGAAACCACGGAAAACCACTTCCAGGACGGCTGAGGTACGAATCGAACCCACCTCTACTCACTTGACCTCCCGAGGCTGAGTGGACCCCGTTCCAGCCCTCGTACCACTTTTCAAATTTCGTGGCAGAGCCGGGAATCGAACCCGGGCCTCCGGGGGTGGCAGCTAATCACACTAACCACTACACCACAGAGGCGGACAATTTAATTGTGTAGGAAATTGAAGTAGCTAACTTTTATCTTGAGTATTAATCTGTTGAGGGCAGTGCATAGTTTTGAAATACCGGGAATAAGCCCAATCACTTTCGAATTATTTAATTAAGAATGGTAACTTTTGAGAAAATGATGGCATTTGCAGAAGTGAACATTTTACTATACTACTATACAGTTACTATAAGTTTCAATCGCGCTATCATCATTTGCTAAAATTATGTCTGGTACTTACCGATTTCTTGTATAAAAATCAGTGAATTTAATTTCTTCTTTGCTTTGCCCGCATATTTTTATGTAAGCGACGTATTCTGAAGAGGGGTCATATAGAAGAATATTTTTAAAAATTATAAATTAACTGTTTGGCGATAAGCACGTGGCAAAACAGGAAACACATTTATCAGTAGTGCTGACGATGATTCGACGTTTCTCAACCGGATAATAACTGGAGACGAAACATGGTGTTTCCTTTCAGCGGTGTTTCCAGCAGCTATACCAACGTTGGCAAACGTGCATAGCGGCCAACGGAGACAATTTTGAGGGTGGATATGGTTCTGTTTAACTGGTTAACGGCCAACGCCAACTGTTTTGAGGGTGGATGTAGTTTTGTGTAGGAGTACGCCGTGTAATGCGGCATCGTGTGCAATATATAGAGTCGTGTGGGTGCCTATCCTCCAGGCGTCAAGTCTCAGTACTTAATGACTGTACTGCGTATAATTAAGTGCATCGTCCATGATGGCAGAGTACGAAGCCTAAATGTGAATTCGTAATATGCTAAGAAAATTAATCGGCTTCTGGAAGAGGAAATTTTCATAATAATGGTCGGTTAAGAAAAAGAATAAGTAACCGTGATTAGACGCTATAGTAGTTTATTCTAACACAACTATTTATTAATGATAAAGTGTAATAAATACCGGGTGGGAAAAGTAAAACTGGCCTGGAAAATGTTTGTAAGGCTGACGCGGAACTAACCCTTGATAATAAACAGAAGAACTGCCCATCATACCGGGCGAGTTGGCCGGGCGCGTAGAGGCGCGCGGCTGTGAGCTTGCATCCGGGAGATAGTAGGTTCGAATCCCACTATCGGCAGCCCTGAAGATGGTTTTCCGTGGTTTCCCATTTTCACACCAGGCAAATGCTGGGGCTGTACCTTAATTAAGGCCACGGCCGCTTCCTTCCAACTCCTAGGCCTTTCCTATCCCATCGTCGCCATAAGACCTATCTGTGTCGGTGCGACGTAAAGCCCCTAGCAAAAAAAAAAAAAAAAAAAAACCTGCCCATCACAGGAAATGTTGGAAACTGTGATTTCGATGCCCCAGTCGGTTGCTGTCACATGTATGCGCGTGCGCATATACCGAATGCTCTTTCCCGAGTACGTCGCTGTGTCGTTACGTGTGAGTGAGTGAAAGGAGTAGACGCGTTACGTGATCAGTTGAATGCTAGTTATTCTACGTCGCACCGACATAGATAGGTCTTACGGAGACGATGGGACAGGAAATGGCTAGGAATGGGAAGGAAGCGGCCGTGGCCTTAATTAAGGTACAGCGCCAGCATTTGTCTGGCGTGAAAATGGAAAACCACGGAAAACCATTTTCAGGGCTGCCGACAGTGGGGTTCGAACCTACTATCTCCCGAATACTGGATACTGGCCGCACTTAAGCGACTGCAGCTATCGAGCTCGGTAGGTTGAATGCAATGCAATACAATAATACAGTGCGTCTTCATTGTCGAGTGTTACGTGAGGCACAATTCGTGGAAAACTTACCCGGAACTGTCTGTGCAAGAGTTTAAGACTGGAAACGTTTTGGGAAAACCTCCAGCAAAGTGCGCAATGCAAACCTTACT
This sequence comes from Anabrus simplex, assembly GCF_040414725.1. Lineage (NCBI taxonomy): Eukaryota > Metazoa > Arthropoda > Insecta > Orthoptera > Tettigoniidae > Anabrus > Anabrus simplex. The sequence continues at coordinate 1,189,637,917 of NC_090266.1, read as the reverse complement.
GTCAAAATGGCGCGAAACGGGCTCTGTAGCGAATAACATCCGTAACTATCCGAAAAGTTTTCGAACACCAGAAAACATTGCTGGAGTGAAGGAAACCCTGGAACGAAGTCCTAAGAAAGCTCAAAGTCGTTTATCTGTGCAAGTGGGAATTAAGAGATCATCGTGTCGAAACATTATCAAAAAGGACCTGCATCAGTATCCTTACAAATTTACTGTTGTGCATTCATTAAGGCGTCCAAGCGAACCTTCACATGTTGAGCTCTGCTGTTTGTTTCTGAGTGATGTAGAATCAGGACGTTTTGATCCTCAGTATTTCCTTTCTTCAGATGAGACCTGGTCCAGCCTGTCAGGGTATGTGAGCTCACAGAACACGTGCCATTATGCATCAGAAAATCGTCATCAGTACGTCGAAAAGCCGTTGCATAATCTCAAGATTGGTGTGTGATGCGCAATGTCTGGTGTCCACATCGTAACAAGATTCTTTCACCAAACTCTTAATGCTAACCGGTATATCCAGACACTGTTTATTCTGTATGTGAATCAACACACAGAAGATGAATCAGCAGAGACAGTGCAATCAACTGGCCACCTCGATCGGCTGACCTCTCTCCCTGTGATTTTTACGTGTTGGGCAAATCGAAGGTTCAGGTGTTCTCCGATAAATCGCACACACTGGAAGAGTTACAGCAGAACATTGAAAATGCTATCGCCGTTATCACTCAGGCAGAGCTGCTACGCGTGTCTCACAGTTTGATAAATCAAGCACAGCGCTGCATCGATGTCAACGGTGACCATCTCCAGCATCTTCTGTGATGTTCATTAACGAGATTCAGTCCCACATCAGTCCTATTGTAAATATTTTCCGGGTCCTTTTCTTTGCCCACCCTGTATAATGTGAAAAATGTCTTGATAAAACACATAAATGGGGTGATATTATGTTCAGTACCATCTGCACTTATTGTATATAAATTATATCAGTTATCTATTGCGGAACAGACATTTCAGATCACTGCAATTAAGGAGCTTTCTAGATACAATCTTCAGGTCCGGTTGGATAAAATGGTTTCCAATCAATTACCAATGCATTTGCTATGTCATCGCTAAAATTTGCCACATTGAACTTGTTGAACTGCCAGTCTCCGTAAGCTTATCTTCCAAATCCGGGTTCACTCAACTTCTTCAAACTTCTTTTCTTGCTGTTGGTTTTACGTCGCACCAACACAGACAGGTCTTACGTCGATGATGGAATAAGGCAGGGCTAGAAATAGGAAGGATACGACCATGACCCAAGTTAAGTACAGCATCGACATTTGCCTGGTGTGAAAATGGGAAACAACGGAATACCATCTTCAGGGCTGCCAACAGTGAGGTTCCCGACTAAAAGATAAAAGCTTTGCGGCTGAAACCGCGTAGCCAAATATTTCAGTAAATATAATTCTGCATATGTATTTATCCTTATTTAATGTAACAGCTGAAACGTTGGAACGGACCGCGATTAACGAACAACAGTTAATGGGACTTTTTTCATAATTTGCTTTACGTCGCACTGACATAGATAGGTCTAATGGTGACGATGGGATAAGAAAGGGCTAGGAGTGGAAAGGAAGCGGTCGTGGCTTTAATGAATTAAGGTACAGTTCCAGCATTTGCCTGGTGTGAAAATGGAAACCACGGAACACAATCTTCAGGGCTGCCGACAAAGTGGGTTAGCGAACACGCTATTTCCCCCAATCCCGCAGCTACTCGCTCGGTGGAATTATTATTAACATTCCTAGGTACAAAAAAATATTTAGCGTAATAAGAGTAACATGTTTCTGAAATTTTCTAAACTGAAATGAAATGGCGTACAACTTTTAGAGCCAGGAGTGTCCGAGGATATGTTCGGCTCGCCAGGTGCAGCTCTTTTGATTCGACTCCCGTAGGCGACCTGCGCGTCGTGATGAGGATGAAATGATGGTGAAGACGACTCACACACCCAGCCCCCGTGCCAGCGAAATTAACCAATGATGGTTAAAATTACCGACCCTACCTGGAATCGAACTCGGGACCCCTATGTTCAAAAGCCATCACGCTAACCATTCAGCCACGGAGCCAGACCTTTCTAACTTAATATTTATCATTGAGGATGTGACTTAAATTGTCTAGAATGCATCCTAATTCGAAGCCTGAATGTCACGTACCTATGGATCAAGTTCCACGTGACTTGTAACTTGAGATTAATAGTCGCGTAAAATATTAAACTTGGTGGAACTTCAAGGTGGGGTTGGTAAGTGCAAACGAGTTTTTCTTGATATTCTACTGATGCCAGAAGCAGGCAGTCTCCATCTGCATGTCTTGTTGATTCATAGGACAAGTGGGGCGCTAATGAAGATGCGGACTCTGCTTCGCACGAATAACAAGGTTCAGTTCTTCGGGAGCGAGTTCAAGGGATCAGAAGAAAAGCCCAGAGATAGCGGTACACTTTAGGGAGAAATGCAGCAGTCGAAGGCTTCCAACAAGAAATCGTGGTAATTAGCTTACAGGGAGTTGCGACACAACGTTCGAATATTTATAGTTTTCTTCTCTGGTCCCGCGGTGTAATGGCAGCGTGCCTGCCTCTTTCCAGGCGGCTCCGGCTTCGATTCCTGGCCAGGTCAGCGATTTGAGAATTGGTTCGAGGTCCATTCAGACGACGTGATTACAACTGAGGAGCCATCTGATGGTGATATAGCGGCCCCGATCTAGAAAGCCAAGAATAACGGCCAAGAGGATTTGTCGTGCTGACCACATGCCACCTCTTTATCTGTAGGCCTTCGTGCTGAGCAGCGGTCGCTTGGTAAGCCATGGCCCTTCGTGACTGTTGCACCATGTGGTTTGGTTCGTTTTGTTTTTTGTGTTTTATATTTTCGTTCATATAATTACCGGTCTTTTATACGACAGGGCAGCCGGTCTCGTGGTCTAGAGGCAATGAGCCGGTCTCTTTCCCGAAGGCCTCGGTTTCGATTCCCAGTCAGATGAAGGACTTTTACCTGGAGCTGAGGCGTGGTTGGAGGTTCACTCTGCCTACGTGAGGATAATAATAATAATAATAATAATAATAATAATAATAATAATAATAATAATAATAATAATAATAATTGACGTTGCTGATACTTTGAGTTCTGTCAACAGAAGTGACGCAAATTCTTTAACTTTGGTAGTATGGCGTGATGTATTTTAGTTGTATGGAATCAGAATGAAAAGCGTAGTATAAAACATCTAATTATTGAGAATGTTTTAGGAAAAGCAATTTTCACTTTCATATTGCACATCATATAATACTTTGCCACAGAATTGTTCGTCTTAATTAAAACAATTTGGCACGATTTCTAGGCACTTCCTTTCTAGTTCTTAAAATGAAATGATTCCTGCCATATTCTTCTCTGTTTATCGATAAGCTGATGTTTATTTTTTATTATGGGACTGCTCTGTCAACAATAAAAATATGGCGTATGGCTTTTAATGCCGGGAGTGTCCGAGGACAAGTTCGGCTCGCCAGGTGTAGGTCTTTTTATGTGACTCCCGTAGGTGACCTGCGCCTCGTGATGAGGATGAAATGATGATGAAGACGACGCATACACCCAGCCCCGTGCCAGCTAAATTAACCAATGATCGTTAAAATTCCCGACCCTGCCCGGAATCGAACCCGGGACCCCTGTGACGAAAGGTCAGCACGCTAACCATGTAGCCATGGAGCCGGACTATATCAATAATGAAAACAAATCACGCAAAAAATTCAAACAAATGAGCGGAATGTATTGTTAATTGTGAAATACAGACATTGACAAAAGGTAGTGCTTACGGAGTTTACACTGGTACTGTAGAATACATCCCCCCCCCCCATAGGGTTGGAGTCAGGAAGGGTATCCGACTGTAAAGCAGGGTGAATCCACATGTTAGACAAAATCCACACATGTGACTGCGCAGGGGTGAGAGAAAAGTGGAAGAAGGAGAAGAAAAAGAAGATGAATCACAATAACAAATATTTTAGCCATTGATCACTCTACAGGACATCTTTAAAGTCATCATACAGCATTAGAGAAGGTGCTGGAAGCGTCCACCTGATACTTCAATGCAACAATTATAGAGTCGCACAGTATCCTCTAGAACACGACAGAGTATGACATCATAAACTGAAACAATTGCCGTGGACCCAATAACCACCAAGGAAATACAATTAACTAACTTCAAAATACTCTATTTTATTTTTGACATTTAATACAATGAGGTTCTGTCTTCTAACTACAGATTAAAAATACAACCTAAAATACCCACAGTTAGTAATAAATACGGGACGTCTGGCTCCTTGGATGAATGGTAATGTCATGTCCTCGGTTCTGAGAGTCCTAGGTTCGATTCCCGGCCAGGTGGGGGATAATAACTGCGTTTTACTCTGACTAGAGGACTACTATTTTTGCTCATTTCTTTACGTCACCCCGACACAGATAGGTCTCATGGCGACGATGGGATAGGAAAGGCCTAGGAGTTGGAAGGAAGTGGCCTTGGCCTTAATTAAGGTACAGCCCCAGCACTTGCCTGGTGTGAAAATGGGAAACCACGGAAAACCATCTTCAGGGCTGCCGACAGTGGGATTCGAATCCACTATCTCCCGGATGCAAGCTCACAGCCGCGTGCCCCTGACCGCACGGCCAACTCGCCCGGTGTTTGTGTTTGTCCCTACACACTCCTCTTCATGTATACACTAAACACCACATTACCAGCCACGCAGTAGTGAATACATTCCCGTACAGGGTGTAAGCATCAGGGAGGGCAACCAACAGTAAAACAGGGTCAAGTGCATTATGTGCTACATATTTTTCTCTCGCAACCCCACCAGGCTGTGTGGAAAGCGGTGGCAGAATGCAAAGAGTAATGAACACGGGACCGTAAATTTCAGAAGGAGGCACGTTAGCAATTCAGCCACATTACTAGGTAAGGTTTGTGCATCACACTGATACCCAGCAGTATGTTCAGATTTAGAGGGTTGGCTCATAATCTAGTTCTGACCCCCCTAACTCGGACATCAAGCACATCGAACATTCTCACTTACAAGAAGGCTTCGAATTCGATGTACAATCCCACGGCTGTGTGATTGTCCGCAAATTTTTTTCACTCAGTCCTGTCTGTAGAGTGATAGCATTATCAGTTGCGCCATCGATTCCTGACTCCGTGATAAAATTAAGGCTGACAGGGATTCCGGTAAGTGATTAAGAAGAAACCGGGCGAGTTGGCCGTGCGCGTAGAGGCGCGCGGCTGTGAGCTTGCATCCGGGAGATAGTAGGTTCGAATCCCACTATCGGCAGCCCTGAAGATGGTTTTCCGTGGTTTCCCATTTTCACACCAGGCAAATGCTGGGGCTGTACCTTAATTAAGGCCACGGCCGCTTCCTTCCAACTCCTAGGCCTTTCCTATCCCATCGTCGCCATAAGACCTATCTGTGTCGGTGCGACGTAAAGCCCCTAGCAAAAAAAAAAGTGATTAAGCACTTAAATGCGGATTATCTTCTTTAAGGGTGCACCAGTTCACGTGATTATGAGGACATGGAAAATCCTTCTTTCGACTTTTTGTATGGGGTGATAAGGCAATTCAATTTTGTCTCATATTTGTTGGAGAAGACGTCTGAATTATCGTAAATCAGACATCCAAGTACTGTCCTCTGCAGTTCATGCTCTTGGTGATTTCTCGTGCTACGAAGTGATAAACAGACCTCAGGTATTTCATTAAACGTAGCGCTCTCAATCATGTACTCCATACACGACAAAATGGATGAGAAGAACAACGTATAATTTGCCTCAATAAATGTTAATTGAGGTGATCATTTACCAGGAAGGGTGACATCTTTTATCTATATTTCAGGTCTTCGATTTTCGTAACGAAGAACTGTTCAAATAATACTAACTTTCAAAACACGTCTAATAACGAGGAAGTAGTTCAAGTGAAGGTGCTGCCTGCGTTGGATTTCTGCCAAGCAATCCTCCAGCCACTTGTGGAAATTTCAAACGGGAGGAATGAATTTAATTGCTTGGAATTATTGGAAAAGGTGGTGTATAGAACAGACTTAATCTTTGAGAACCATTCAGCGAAGCTGTATAGGGCTTCTCGACTGCAAGGAAGTTAACTGAATGGGTACTCTTTCAACAGGCACCGGTGAAAGAACACACTCGGTGAACATTCTATGAGGTGATCATGAAAAGTTTGTGCCAGTATCAGACGTTATTCAGATCCTATACGTTCCTCTGCATTCCTTACGACCTCTTAATTCCTTTCTCCCCTCACCACTCTGAAATATTATGATCTCTGTGCGCGAAAATGTGTACACGAGTTCGCTGAGACCAATATATCCCTCTTTTAATGCCACAGCAGTTCCCAGTGGACATTCTGGGATAAAGTTCCTTTGAATTCCTCTCGTTAACTACTTTCAGATTCTAAATAATTTCCTTTGCTAAACGGTAAAACAACTGGCCATTTCTCACCTTCAGTAAAGTGTACTTTGGGCAACTTTATGTTCCATGGTCAACACAAGACAAGTGCCGTGCCATGTCATGTTCTGAAGCAAGACAGAGTCGTTGATATGGAGCGAGTGAATAACTCTAACTCGTAAGAACAGTAACCTTAATTTAAGGATTCTTCTCCTTCCTATCTTCTTCGACCGCTTTTTCACACACTTGTAGGGTCGCTGATACCAACTCTGTCACATAGGTCGATTTGCCCCTCTTTTACAGCCGGATGTCGTTCCTGAGGCCGACCTTGTGTGGATGAATGTAATCACTATTGCGTTTTCCTGTGGTGGTTTGTAGAATGGTGTGTTGTCTGAATATTAAGATGAGAGTGTTGGGACAAGAATAATTAATCATATGCGATTAAAATACCCGACCCTGCCGCGTATCGAACCCAGGAGTCTCTGAACCAAAGGTCTCGACGCTAACCATTCAGCCAAGGGAGTCGGACCCTTAACTTGAGGACTACCGACTATGTAACAGCTGAGAGGCATCGTTCCGTGTATCAGTTAATGAATTTGCGATTTTTAAATTGAAAAGTCACGCCACGCAGCAGGACACGGTGTTTTACCACACGGGCATCATCAATCTGGTGCGTCGGTGTGACGATTGCCTCAATGATCACGGCGATTTTGCCTGATTGGCACCCCGATTCAGGACTGTACGTCCGTCGAGCGAAACTCTTTGATCGCCCCTTATAGGTACAATCCTGATTTTACTTAAGGACTGGTATATTTCTGCCCAAAGGTTTACAGTACATCTTATAAATAAAATTCTAGGGGTGCGTTGTCTCTAATGTCATTTATTTTTGTATATTTATCCGTTTCAGGTAAATTAATATCGTATCAGTACTGTTTAGCTTCCGTGTATGTTTGTTTGTTCCACCATCACGGGTAAACTGCTGAATATATCTCAGCCAATCTTCATATTTAGAGTCTACCCATCCAGTATCAGGTTTCAATGTTCATACCATTTACAGTCACTGAACAGACTGGGGGTTTATACGAAGACTAGAAGAGTTTATTTCAATTTTCTGTTGATTATATTTCGACCAAACTTCTTATTTAGAGTCTATCCATCCAGGAGAATGTTCAGAAATGCATATCATTTAAAATCCACTTAACAGACTGGGGGTTTATACGAAGAACAGGAGAGTATTTCTCCATTTCTCTTAAACTATCTCCACCGAAATTCATTATTTGAGTCTACTCACCCAGAAGCAGGTTTTGATATGCATGTCATTTAACTATCACTAAATAGACCCCGGGTTTATATGAAGACCAGAGGAGATTTTTTTCCATTTTCTCTTACACTATTGATTACATCTCGACCAAACTTCAAATTTATAGTATACTCACCCAGGATCAGGTATTAATATGCATAACATTTATAATAACTTAATAAACAGTGGGTTTACAGGAAGACTAGAAGAGTTCGTATTTTCAATTTTCTTTTACACTATTGGTTATATCTCGACCAATCTTCGTATCTTGAGTCTACTCGTACAGGAGGAGGTTTTGATATGCAAATAATTTAATAATAGCTGAATAGACAAGGAGTTTATAGGAACAACAGAAGAGGTTTCTTCAAATTTCTCTTACACAATTTATTATATTTAAAATCTATAGAATATATGTGAAATGCCCCTTCATTTTAAATAATTGTCGTTACGTACATAATTTCGCTTGCTATCCAAATGACGGAGAAAATTACTATTTTCTATGGGCTTCATGCCCTGCAGCCACTGAAGGACACTCTCGCTGACCTAGTTATATGAAGGATCCATAATAGGAGAAAAATCAGATGATGCAACATATTTCTCTCGGCTTTAAAGTTACGCCCACCTAATGTATCTGAATATCGAAGTAACATTACATAGAACTATTCCCCTTTGTGTCTCTCTGTCCAGCTATCTGTCTGTATATTCCTAAAAGTGGAAGCCTGTTGGACATATGTGTCAACCAAACTACGTATTTGGATTCTACTCACTCAGGATTGTGTTATCAGGGCAATCACAAGCAGTTGGTATTTATAGGAAGATTATTTTCAAATATTTTCGTTAATATTAGGTCGATTAAAAGACTATATACAACAAACGTTTAAGAATATGATATTTCCGTTCCATTATGCCACGTACGTATTTATTGTACGACGGATAATAACGCAGATGGTTGCGAAAAATTGGTTTTTAAAATCCAAGACCCTTGGGACATGTCACTTTAAGGTGGGCAACAGGAAAAACAAAATAGCCATTTTACCCTTTTGTATAGAACACATAGTAAGGGAGAGATACAATATAACCTGAGAACCATGGATAATTTTGCACAACTTCGGTCCTGTACCGTACAATAAATTCAGAAATTGCCATCATTCATTGTTCAGCTTCACCATATTTCACTATACAGCCACGCGCTTTCGTACAAAAATATCACTTTAACATATTGCGTTACGCGTGTGAATAGAGCCATGTTACTTCGCATAAATTATTGAAGGTAAGATGTAATCCACTGCAAATTCCCGTGCGAAGAACGGGTACAAATGCTAGCATTAATTAATGTACAACCCTGGAAATTTCATTTTACGCCATGAAACGCGTTTTGAAGGCATCCCTAGATAAAATTATACATTCTCAAGAATGTAATATGCATATGATGAGAAGAAATATGATATTTAAGGTACTATATCCGATAAATTAACATTAATCGAAGTTGTTTCATTCTTTATGGAAATCCACAAACAAGCGTGTACTGGCATTTTACAAATTTGTTATTGTATTCGTGATTGTCATACACCATAATCAAAAAGGAAAATATGTCTGCCTCTTAAAGAAATTATATTGTAAAAATGTAAAATGGGCGGGATATTCAGTCGTAATTATTCTCCGTAGACCTTAGAGTATTAAAATCAAAAGTAAGCTGGTAGTTCATGTTACTGATGATACCGTGATAATAGCCATGGAAACTCCATATAAGTAGAATTGGCATCACACAGGGACGTGATTCTCCATTTCAAAAATCCCGCCTTGGCGCCATGTTTTGAACCACGAACTCCTTCCTGCATTTAGAATCAATTTTTCGTTTCTTTTTGTTGAGTAGAATTGGCAATTTTGTGATTTAGTGATTTGCGGTACATCTATATCTATACAACTACGCTCAGAACCAGTGTCTGATAAAAATATCATCGTTGCATCTGAGGAAAACGCTATTGGAAATAGTTTAGGTTAGGACATTGACTGGTAAGAATCTGTCAACTAAGGCTCAATACTGTGCGAATAGTCTGATAGGCGAAGCCGTATTGGCGCACGAGTACGAATAGCCTTTAGGACGCAGTTTCTTTCTTTTATTCTTAATTATGACGCTTCAGATTATGTAGAAAAACAGGTTGCCATCAAATTTTTGGGTCGGGTTTACCTTGAATCGCCGTTAAAGATAGTGGATGAGCCAGGTCACATTGACGCCATTATCTCCGTCATCGCTGGTCCACTCATTTTTTAAATAAATGAAACGCAATTAAAAAGTACAAAAAATGTATTGCACTTTTTTATATACTGTACAGGCTGACCCAAAATTTCATTAACGTTTGACTAGGCAATACTTCATGGAATATTAGAGGTAGAGTGGTTATAATTGACACACATAATTGGCATGACATGGGATTTTATTGACACGAAAATAAAGTACTCAGTATGACTAACATATGGCGCTGGACAGCAACACGTCAGGTACAAACGACCACATATGCTTGACATGACATGGTGTTTTATTGACACCAGCAACGAGTGCACACACAGGCCAACAGATGACGCTGGACAGCAACACGTCAGTGATGCCTCATGAGACCAGTATACGGCATAAAAGGAGCTGTCGTGCGAGAGGGCATCAGAACCGCCTGCAATCGTAGCATATTATGCTTGGCCTCCAGAGTCCACCGACCTCAATCCGTGTGATTATTGGTGTCCGACTCGTTGGCTGAACGGTCAGCGTACTGGCCTTCGGTTCAGAAGGTCCCGGGTTCGATTCCCGGCCGGATCGGGGATTTTAACCTTAATTGGTTAATTCCATTGGCACGGGGGCTGGGTGTATGTGTTGTCTTCATCTTCATTTCATCTTCATCATGACGTGCAGGTCGCCTACGGGTGTCAAGTATAAAGACCTGCTCCTGGCGAGCCGAACCCGTCCTGGGATATCCTGGCACTAAAAGCCATATGCCATTTCACTACATTTCATTGGTTATCGGTTTACCTGAAGTCGCAAGTCTACCACGATCGTCCGACCTCATTAAAGGATGCTAGAAGACATCACTGGACGGACATTTCTCACCATACCTGCGCATGTGCTCTACAATTCTTTTCACAATATTTTCCTTCGACTACAGGTACTGTATTGTTGATGACTGTCGCGGGCATGTTGAGAATGTGTTATAAAGAACATCGTCTTTGCTACCCTCGATTGTTATGGTAATTATTGCTTTTCATCGTATGCAGCGCCATCTGCGGTCATTTTGTGTACTTTATTTTGCTGTAAAAAAACCCAAGCCATGTCAATCATGTGTGTCAATAATTACACCTCTACTTCCAATATTCCGTGAAGTATTACCCTGTCAAAGGTTAACAAACTTTTGGGTCACGCGGTATTTCACTTTTCAATTAAAAATGCAAAGTATAAAACTGAAAACTAATACAATTTTAGAAATGTGCGTTTTCAAAACACCACGAACCTGTTACGCAGGCGTAGCAGGGGGGAGAGGTGACATTCCCACGTGGCGCGTCCCAGGTGGCGGATAGGGGGATCCTAACCGGCTTGCCGAAGGACTTGAGGGAAATAAAATACCTCTCGCGGACCAAACACACTACCCCCTGCGGGTGGGGGACGCACATGTAGAATACACCCGCGGTATCCCCTGCCTGTCGTAAGAGGCGACTAAAAGGGGCGACCAAGGGCTGACTGAATTAGAACCATGAAACTAATTTTGAATCGTACCATCACGCGGGGAACACCATAGGTTGCCTGTACTTGCGAGTAGTACCACTAAATTCGGTACGAAATAGGTTTGTGATTAGTAGCAGTAAAAGCCTGGCCTGGTGGATTCCAGTACCCGTGCGTCGTACCCATGTGTGCAACACCGCGGGTCTGGGCGTAGCCTGTGAGTTGTACCACTATATGAGCAGCACCGTGGTTCTGCGTTGCCTGTGATTATTACCCACTATGTGAGGAACACCACGGGAATACCGGCGCCCGTGTTTAGTACACCTAGGTGGGGAACCTTCTCGATTTGCGTTGGCTATGAGTTGCGCCATTGTGTGAGACACACCATAGGTCTGCGTTACTTGTATGTATTGCAATACTTGTGAGTAGTACCATCTTGTGTGGAACACCGTGAGTCTTCGCTACTTCTGATTAGTACCCCATGACACATACCATGGTTCTATTTTACTCGCGACATGTACCATTCTGTGGGGCCTTAGACGTGTATTTTGCACCCCCTTTAGACACCAAGCATCATTGTGCTTTATAAGTGGTTCCTTGGTCGGTAATAATGTTATTTTCGATCTGTATTGAGTCCGATCCACTGGTTTTTGTTTGTTTGTTTGTTTTGTGTTTTGTTGGGTTCCTGTCCATCCATTCATTCTTCATGACATATTTTATTTTTATTTTGGTCAGTGGATGCCTTTAAAATTTTTTGTTCTTTCATTTCGTACCATTAGAGGCCGATGACCTTCGATGTTAGGCCCCTTAAAACAACAAGCATCATCATCATCGTTTTCATAACACTTATTTAATTAGTTTGAACATTTTTACTAAGAAGTTAATGCAAACTTTCTTATAAGCGATAGAAGCCAATAACCTGAAAAGTTTCTGACGTGGTTACTGCACTGGCGCTATGTCAATGTAGGCCTCCGCGCTTCGCCTAACATCAACAGGATGCGCGCGCACCAGCGCAGTGTGCGCCAATCGTTGTCGCCATTTATGTGTTTAGTTTGTTCACAGTCAGTGTGTTATTCGGATATGAGTGCTTATCCAGTGTTGTGACAGTGTACATTGAAGTCCATTGTAGTGGTGCCAGTGAAGCGAAAACACGCGGAAAAAATGTGGGTGTGTTATTCAATAATTAATCCAATAACTTAATACTTAAGCCTAAGGCTGAAATCTTTTTAAGAGTTCAGAGTGCAACAGAGTGGCGTAAAGGTGAAGTTTTGAAACGGTTCTTTGGTTTATTCCATCAAGATGAAGAAAGTCAAACATTTTCGTGGCACAAAATTGTGCCTTGCAGCTTATGTTAATGAAAAAATGGAAGAAGGGTGAAATCACAAAAGAAGTAGAAGTAGCCTAGACTGACACTTAGGAATAGCGTAACGAAGAAGGTGGCTCTTCTACATCAATTAATACTCGACAGTGTGGCCAAAGAAATCCTAAAAGGTATGGACATGAACAACACTGGTATTATTTTCTTTCAAAAAAGAAGAAAAAATATATAAATTGTTTCTTTTAAGCGAACGTCCGACAGCCGAAAACTTTTTTCTGAGTAGCTGGAGGTAACAGTGATATTTCATTTACTAGAATACGTATGTGCAACACTGATAACTATTTGTTTGCGCTAGAAGTTAGATATCACAAGTCGTGTCTAGGAGATTACGCCTGCATTTCAAGGAAGTCGGGAAGTAAAGATGGTCGGCCCTTTAAAAACAGTATCTCAAGAGGTTCGACAGGAAGCATTAAACCACTTGTTGACAGAAATCGGTGCAGATTTCGAAAAGAAAGATTTTTAACTAGCTTATTTAACTAACAGGGTTGTTGAAATTAGGGGCATTAAGAAGATTCCTACTGAAAACTGAACTCCCAGTAATATTTTAATTATACCTTTGGTGAAAAAATTGATATTGTCATAACAATACGGTAGGTTAAATTCGCCAATGGTAATGTTGTGTAACGTACCATACGAAGAAATGGCTGATCGAACCCGACAAGTTGATAATTCGGAAAATAGTATCCAAGGCTCAGCAGTTAAACTGAGGAAAGAAATGCTACATTACAAACTACAGTGTGAAGGATATGTTAAGGACGAAACTGTACAGTAATAGAAAGGTCTTTAGAAAACTTCATACTTCCCCCCAGTGTGGAATTTATTCACTAACAATTTGTTTGCTAACCAGAAATCTCTGATAGAGAAGAAGCTGCATCGTGCTAAATCTGTATATTTGGACTTATACTTTTCAAATCCTACTGATGAAGATATCAGAATGTACGGGCATGCTTTATATGTTGTATAACCTGAATAAGAGGTAATGATTCATAATTGCCGGGCTGAGTGGCTCAGACTGTTAAGGCGCTGGCCTTCTGACCCCAACTTGGCAGCTTCGATCCTGGCTCAGTCCGGTGGTATTTGAAGGTGCACAAATACGTCAGCCTCGTGTCTGTAGATTTACTGGCACGTACAAGAACGCCTGCGGGACTAAATTACGGCATATCGGCGTCTCCGAAAACCGTAAAATAGTAGTTAGTGGGACGTAAAACAAATATCATTATTATTATTATTATTATTATTATTATTATTATTATTATTATTATTATTATGATTCATGATTCAGATACTGATGTTTTTGTTTTGGCCCTTCATTTCTGGAAATCAAAGTTACATTTAAACGTGGCGGTATGTTGTCACAGTTGTAACGGCGGCAGAATTTTCAGGGATTCATACTTGCATATTAGAAACAAAAGACAAATATTATGTGTATAATACATTTTATTTTATAAAACGTGGTACACTTGGAATGCGGGTAATGATTCTGTGCAGCAAGGGTCTGTGATATGAGAAATAAGAGGTTTAATTTAATTCCATCATTCAGTTTATTATTCTATACAACTGACCATGATGTATTACGACACCTAACCTCAAAATGATCAGATTTGCATTTTCTTTGCAACATGTAGCATCATCCTCAATTGAGACATTAAACATAATCGTAAGTTAAATACTCGAGGTGATACACGCGTTCTATCCAAACACTGGAAGAGCCTTAAAATTGTCCTTTCCATGTACCCGTTGTCGAAGAACGTAAGTCTACGTTAAAATCAAGAACAATTGGTTGCCACTTAGTGTCTGACTCTGGGTGAACACGTTGCTAATGTACTACCAGCACTACAAGCTCTTACTGGTTGCGACAAAACTAACTATATACCTTCAAAGAAAAATGCCTACAAAGAAATCAAAAATCCTACGCACAAGCCGTCCTTAAACCACTGGGTAATGGACTACATCTCACTCACTTGCACTCGTCAGCTCTGGAACAACTATATTTAAAACTAATATATAAACCAGGACTAACAACACAAGAAGCACGTTATATATCCATATCTCGAGCTGTGGAACTTCGTTTATCACTAGACAGAATACCATGCACTTTAGATGCTTTACATCTACATGCTTTAAGTGCATCAGCCCAAATATACAGATGGAATAATGCTTTCAACCACTTTTATGAGCCATTATTCTTGACGGAATTTTGTTATGAAATAAATAGCAATGAACGTTTACTAAAGTATGTTACAAAAAAGACAGTGCTTTATTACATAGTACCACTATGCAATTGCGGTTGCGCTGCATGACATTTACTTGCAGCTGTAAAAACGAAGCAAATGAACTGTACACCATTATGTGTGTGTATTTTTGAGGACTTCAAACATGTGTTTACTGTTCAAAACTGAATAAAAAGTATATATGTATACACTATAAGAGTATTAATAAATTTTAAAAGCGTTTATACCAATTGTAAATAGTATTATTTTTTCATTATACCCCTGTAATTATTATAAAAATACTTTGTACTCTAGTTTGTAATGGGTAGAAGATATCACAAAATGTGTAGGAATATTTATTGTATTTTTAATTTCCTTTTGTTAAAACAAGAACAAAAAGTTTTCTTTCTTTTTCTTTGATATTTGCTTTACGTCGCGCCGACACAGATAGGTCTTATGGCGACAATGGGACAGGAAAGGGCTAGGAGTTGGAAGGAAACGGCCGTGGCCTTAATTAAGGTACAGCCCCAGCATTTGCCTGGTGTGAAAAATGGGAAACCACGGAAAACCATTTTCAGGGCTGCCGACAGTGGGGTTCGAACCTACTATCTCCCGAATACTGGATACTGGCCGCAATTAAGCGACTGCAGCTATCGAGCTCGGTGAGAACAAAAAGTTTGGACCAGGGATAACAGAGATAATCGCGTCAACATGACGTGGTTCATTGATCATCGTTAAAGGTGGCTCAAGATGAGCCCGACCTCAATATTTGGTGGCAACCAGCGTTTTTACTTACTCTTAAGTAACATAATGAAAAAATAAAAAGAAACTCCGTCCGAAAGGTTTTGGGTACTCATGCGCCAATACGACCTGCTCTATGGAAGAACTCTCGTTTTTAATGAGGCATGTGATGCGGGTCAGTATATCTCTAACAACATAGCGGTTTTCGCTGACGCAAACGACGATATCCACACCGAGCGAGTTGGCCGTGCGGTTAGGGCTGTGCAGCTGTAAGCTTACATCCAAGAGATAGTGGATTCGAAACCCACTGTCGGCAGCCCTGAAGACTATTTTCCGTGGTTGCACTTTTTTTTGCTAGGGGCTTTACGTCGCGCCGACACAGATAGGTCTTATGGCGACGATGGATAGGAAAGGCCTAGGAGTTGGAAGGAAGCGGCCGTGGCCTTAATTAAGGTACAGCCCCAGCATTTGCCTGGTGTGAAAATGGGAAACCACGGAAAACCATCTTCAGGGCTGCCGATAGTGGGATTCGAACCTACTATCTCCCGGATGCAAGCTCACAGCCGCGCGCCTCTACGCGCACGGCCAACTCGCCCGGTGGTTGCACATTTTCACATGAAGCAAATGCTGGGGATGAACTTAATTAAAGTCATGGTCACTTCCTGTCCAATCCTAGGCCTTTCCCATCCCATCGTCGCCATGAGACCTATTTGTGTTGGTGAAGCAAATTGTAATGAAAAAATATGTCCAAGCTCCAGTTCCAGCGATAGCCATGTCTATATCTAGTCACCTAACAATTCATTACGGGACCAATAGACACCATCCTGTGTTTTTTTTCTGTTGACCTTCACATATAAATAATCTTCTTTACTACTTCTCCTTATTATAATTCATCCCGACCACATTCCCTCTTTTCACCTTTTTGCCACAATGAACTCCAATTCCTTTCGTAACCTCTTTGATATTAATTAAAACCCTTGGAATATTAGTTTCTGGTAGGCCAGTCAAAAGATAAAAATGATCGGTTGCATTATTCATGTCCATCTCATTGTTAGATGCATTGGGAGGAATATCCGTAAAGAAGGTCTCTAACTATAAAAATTCACAGTAGGCTACCTAAAATTATGTCATCTATCTGATGATGTAGATGATCGATCAGTGGATGACTGGTTAATCTTCACTTATCCCTTGGTCATGGATCAGTATCTAGGACGTACGTACATTCTTAGTGAATTAGAAATAAAGGTAACGAAAAATACCCTGGAAATTCAAAAGACTGAGTCTTTGGCTAAATAGTCAGCGTTCTGGACTTAGTTTTAGAGGGCCCTCGGTTTCGATTCCCAACCGGCCTAAGAATTTTAATTGTATACCTCTATCTCGGGGACAGCATGTTCCTGTTCACCGTAAAAGCCTCTTTCATCGACATACGGCATACAACAGACACACGCAATAGCGAATACATTCCTCCACACAGGAAGGGTATCCAGTCATAAAGCTGCGCCAAATCTACGTCAAAAATCGACCTCAATAGGTTGGAGAAAAGGCCAATAAGATGATCTTGGATATTGAATATCTTACAATCATAAACAATGCGAAGATAAATAATAATAATAATAATAAACCAAACCCCATGGCACAACAGCCTTGAAGGGCCATGGCCTACCAAGTGACCGCTGCTCAGCTCGGAGGCCTGCAGATTACGAGGTGTCCTGTGGTCAACATGACGAATCCTCTCAGTCGTTATTCTTGGCATTCTGGACCTGGGCCACAGTCTCACCGTCAGATAGCTCCCCTGAGTGGACCTCGAACCAGCCCTCAGATCCAGATAAAAATCCCTGACTTGAACTGAATTGAACCCGATGCCTCCAAGTAAGAAACGGGCACGCTATCCCTACACCATGGCGCCGGCGTAATAATAATAATAATAATATAATATAATATAATATAATATAATATAATATAATATAATATAATAATAATAATTATTATTATTATTATTATTATTATTATTATTATTATTATTATTATTATTATTATTATAAACCGTAGTTATTTTAGTGCCAAATAGTGGGTGATTAAATGTAAGAAAGATATTTATCTGAAATGGTAAACTATATTATTATATCGGTTTCTACGTCCCACTAACCACTTTTTGTGGTTTTCGGAGACACCGAGGTGCCAAAATTTTATCCTGTGGAAGTTCCATTATTTTGCGGTAAATCTACCACCTTGAGCACCTTCAAATACCAGGATCGAACCTGCCAACTTGGGCTCAGAAAGCCAGCACCTTAACCGTCTATGCCATTCAGCCTGGCAATGAAAAAGGAACAAATATATATTTTACTAGCAAGATACCCGTGCTTCGCTACGGTATTATACTGAAATTTATAATTGAATGCTTATTGATTTAGATATATAATCAGCCGAAATTCGCGATCTGACTCGTTTTCTGCGAGAATCCACCAAAATTCCAGATCTGACTCGTTTTCTATTAGATTACGGCACGTTTCCTCCCATTTTTCAATCTTCCTTTCCAGCAATCGATTTCGTACTTCCCGGGCTAGGCTCAGGTATTCCTCCCGGTCAGTTGGGTCCGTAAATCTTTGCCATCTTTTCCTATAATCATTTTAATACGGATAAAATCCTTCAGGAGATCCGGCGTGGTGTCATACTGGGCGCCTTGGCGGCACTGAACCCGCGGCCGGACTGCATTCTTAGTCATTACCCGTCCAGGAGCCGTTTCCAGCGCGGTCCGCACATTTCACGACGGTCCGGAACATTATTATTATTATTGTTATTATTATTATTATTATTATTATTATTATTATTATTATTATTATTATTATTATTGCTAGGGGCTTTACGCCGCACCGACACAGATAGGTCTTATGGCGACGATGGGATGGGAAAGGCCTAGGAGTTGGAAGGAAGCGGCCGTGGCCTTAATTAAGGTACAGCCCCAGCATTTGCCTGGTGTGAAAATGGGAAACCACGGAAAACCATCTTCAGGGCTGCCGATAGTGGGATTCGAACCTACTATCTCCCGGATGCAAGCTCACAGCCGCGCGCCTCTACGCGCACGGCCAACTCGCCCGGTATTATTATTATTATTATTATTATTATTATTATTATTATGTGTTGCTGGAGTGGCTGATGACAGGGAAACCGGAGTATCCGGAGAAAAACCTGCCCCGCCTCCGTTTTGTCCAGCACGAATATCACATGGAGTGACCCGGATTTGAACCACGGAACCCAGCTGTGAGAGGCCGGCGCTCTGCCGCCAGAGCAACGGAGGATCCTTATAAGTACATTAAGAACAGTAATATCAATTGGTCTCACCTCCTTCTACACCGCACCGCCCTTAAGTTTATTTACCGCCACCCTCCCCCCCCAAAAAAAAATAAATAAAAGAAGGCTTGTTTCTTTATGTTTAAGGAAGATTCCAAACACCAATGTTCACGTCTATTACCTTCAGTTTTGAGATATAAGTATCCCCATAAAAATAATTTACTTTTTTCACTTCAGTTCACACTATCCCCCCCCCCCCCTAAGTGAATTTTCCCGCAAAAAATACTTGTTTCTTTAATAGTAAAGGATCATCTAAATACCAATTATCACGACTCTAACTTCTTCAGTTTTTGATTTATGTGTCCTCATGAAAGGAATTCAACTCCTTTACACTCCCGCCCTCCAAGATGGTTTCCCCCCCAATACGCGTTTTTCTTTGTTTTTAAAGGAGATCCAAATACCAATTTTCACGTCTATAACAACTTTAGTTTTAATTAGATGTATGTATCCTCATACAATTAAGTCAATTTTTCAATTATTTCACCCCCCCCCCCTCCCTTCATTGGATTTTCCGAGAATACGTGTTTCTTTACTTTTAAAGCAGATTGCAAATATCAATTTTCACGTCTGTAACATCTTCTTTTTTGAGATATCAGTAGCATAATTAAAAGAATTCAACACCATTTTCAGTCACTTTTACCCCCCCCACTCAAGTGGTATTTCCGAAAACTAAAAATACACGTTTCTTTATGTTTAATAGAGATAAAAATACCATTTTCACTTCTGTAACATGTTAAGTTTTTTAGATATACTGTAAAAGTTCTCATTTTAAAATTTCTCCCCTTTTGAGTTCCCCTTAAGTGGAGTTTCCAAAAAAAAATCACCTATGTTTCTTTACATTTACAGGAGATTCCAAACACCTACTTTTTACGTCTGTAACATTTTACGTTTCCAAGATATTCTGTAGATATAGTCTTTCAAAAAATTCACCCCAATTTTTCACTCCTGTTTAACCGCCATTAATTGGATTTTCCAAAAACTAAAACGTACGCGTTTCTTTATTTTTAAAGGAGATCCCATATACAAATTTTCAGGTCTGTAATATCTTTCGTTTCTGAGATATATGTATCCTCATTAAAGGCATTCAACCCATTTTTCACCCTTTTACACCCCTCCTATTGGGATTTACAGGAAACAAAAAAATACGTGTTCCTTTATTTTTAGAGGAGATTCTAACTACCAATTTTTACACCTGTAAACTTTAAAGTTTTAAGATGTAGACACACTCATTTTAAAATATTCACCCCCCCCCCTCTTTTCACGCCCCAATATTTGGATTTTCCTAAAACTAAAACATACGTGTTTCTTTACTTTTAAAGTAGATCCCAAATACCAATTTTCAGGTGTGTAATATCTTCAGGTTCTGAAATATAAGTAGACTCATGAAAGGCATTCGACCCCTTTTTCAACCTTTTTCACCCTTCCTATTAGGATTTTCCGAAAAAAATACGTGTTTCTTTATTTTTAAAGGAGATTCTAAATGCCAGTTTTCACATCTATAACCTTTAAAAGTTTTGAGATATAGATACACTCATTTTAAAATATTGCCCCCTTTTCACCCCCCTATTTGGATTTTCCAGAAACAAAAGAATACTTGCTTCTTTATTTTGAAAGGAGATCCCAAACACCAATTTTCAGGTCTGTAATATCTTCAGTTTCTGAGATATAAGTAGCCTCCTTAAAGGCATTCAACCCCTTTTTCACCCCTTTTCACTCCTCCTATTGTGATTTTCCGAAAACAAAAAAATACGTGTGTCCTTATTTTTAAGGAAGATTCTAAATACCAATTTTTACATCTGCAAACTTCAAAAGTTTTGAGATATGGATACACTCATTTTAAAATTTCACCCGCCTTTCAACCCCTTAGCGACGGAATATCCAAAAATCCTCTCTTAGCGAGCACCTACATCTTAATATGAATCTATGCCCAAAATTTCATTTCTTTATGTCCAGTAGTTTTGGCTCGGCGATGATGAATCAGTCAGTCAGTCAGTCAGTCAGTCAGTCAGTCAGTCAGGACAAGTTATTTTATATACAGGGTGTTAGGTGTATACGTGCAGATATTAAGCTAGTCGGCTAAGAAAAATACATCTCATAATATATGCTATGTACTTTTTACCTTGTCCTATTAGTTTGCCCATAACTGAGCCAAATATTTCAGGACCTAATGTGTTTTGAACGGCCGTAGCAGGATACGCCGGTGATGTCATTCTGTCCACGCGTAACGGAAGTACAGTAGCCGAGTATAGGGCTTGTTGAACCTGTTTCTTATCGCAGGCCAACACATGTTGTTGTGCACTTCCCCTAAAGGCTTGGCAAGTAGAAGAGGATGACTCACGTGCCAGGTCACTTGCTGTACTCGAAAACCGGTGTAGGGTACTCTGTGTAAAAAGTACACAGAATCCTTACAGTGACGTCGAAGATCCGTACAAGCACATACGTGCGAATCAAGTGTTGTGTATTTGTGTGCGATTTTTAAGACGTCAATGGCATTACTCAGTGATCCAAGCTGACAAAATGAAAGGAAATGGTTAATAAGTAAATGAAATATGGGCGCAACATTTCTGTGCTGTTATTGCGACAGTCTACGATGAATTTCTGACAATAGACAATGCGGGTTGTCTATGCTTATTCATAAACTTTTTAGGTCATTGAAAGGACGGTGGACACTGAAAGAAAAGGCTATAAGTATTCAGTGAAATTGTTATTAATGAGACAAATTTCAAAAACCGTAGTTGCATCCATCGTGAACATTGCTCGAAGGAAAAAGACCTGCTGTGGAATTGCCGCCGGGCATTTCTAATAGAAGGCTTATTCTTCTTTTTCCTAATCTGTTTACCCTCCAGGGTTGGTTTTACATGGGACTCAGCAAGGGATCCCACCCCTACCGCCTCAAGGGTAGTGTCCTGGAGCGTGAGACATTGGATCGGGGATACAACTGGGGAGAATGACCTGTACTTCACCCAGGCGGCCTCACCTGCTATGCTGAACAGGGGCCTTGCGGGGGTATGGGAAGATTGGAAAGGATAGACAAGGAAGAGGGAAGGAAGCGGCCGTGGCCTTAAGTTAGGTACCATCCCGGCATTTGCCTGGAGAAGGGGGGGAACTACGGGAAACAACTTTCAGGATGGCTGAGGTGGGAATCAGACCACCTCTACTCATTTGACCTCCCGAGGCTAAGTGGACCCCGTTCCAGCCCTCGTACCACTTTTCAAATTTCTTGTCAGAGCTGGAAATCGAACCCGAGCTTCGGGGGTGGCAGCTAATCACACTAACCACTGCACCACAGAGGCGGACGGAAGGCTTATTACTGAACAGTAAGTATCGATAGGTAAAATGATGACTGTAATGGACCCGTTTAATTAGAACTTCCGTAAAAATAATATTACTACTACTAATAATAATAATAATAATAATATCTTTACGTTCCACTAACTAATTTTCACGGTTTTCGGAGACGCTGAAATGCCAGAATTTTTTATCGCAGTATTTTTTAATGCAAATAAATCTACAGACACGAGACTGACGTATTTGAGCACCTTCAAATACCACCGGACTGAGCCAAGACCAAGCCTCCCAAGTTGGGTTCAGAAGGCCAGCACTTTACGCAGAGCTGCACCAATCATCTTGCCGGGCTGAGTGGCTCACACGGTTGAGGCACTGGCCTTCTGAGTCCAGTCTTGACAAGGTGCTCAAATACGTCAGCCTTGTGTCAGTAGATTTACTGGTACGTGAAGAACTCCTATC
Source organism: Anabrus simplex (assembly GCF_040414725.1). Taxonomy (NCBI): domain Eukaryota; kingdom Metazoa; phylum Arthropoda; class Insecta; order Orthoptera; family Tettigoniidae; genus Anabrus; species Anabrus simplex. Next base: position 1,189,615,053 of record NC_090266.1, on the reverse strand, counting down.
GTACTAAATTCCTGCAAATCCGCGTCTCCGAAAACCGTGAAAAGTAGTTAGTGGGACGTAAAGCCAATGACATTATTATCATCATCTTACCTGCACAGTTCATAGGGGTATCTTACCTGGAGTTCCTCATAGGTACGTTATTAGAGCTTTCAGAGGATGCTCCGTTTCGACTACGCCGAAACATGTGGTTTTTACACGATGGTCCACCACCTGATATAAGCCGCTTACTGCGTGATCATTTGGATCAGTCCTTTGGTCTATGGCGAATAGGACGACATGGACCCATCAATTGGCCCGCCAGATCTCCAATAGATATTACGGAAGACTGGATTCGGAGAAGTGATTTTCTTTTGTTAGTTGCTTTACGTCGCACCAACACAGAGAGGTCTTATGGCGACAATCGGACAAGAAAGGCCTAGGAATGGTAAGAAAGTGGTCGTGGCCTTAATTAAGGTTCAACCCCACAATGCCTGGTGTGAACTTGGGAAACCACGGAAAACCATCTTCAGGGCTGCCGACATTGGGGTTCGAAGCCCCAATCTCCCGGATGCGAGCTCACAGCTGTGCGCTCCTAACCGCATGGCCAACTCGCCGGGTACGGAGAAGTGAAGTCTGCAGAGTAGTCCAGGGAGGTCACTTGAACAATTGCTACGTGTTTCACATTGGTATGTCAGATGTTACACCATTTCTGCAGCGTATTGAGTTGGGAGTTCAGTTCCCAATCGATGTAGTATTTTGAGTCTCGATAGTTCGATATTCTCATAAATCCGAGCAGAAAAATTGAAGTACCGGTAACAAAAATTATAAATCTAGAGTTTCAGTTCGCGATTGCCTTGTACGTGGCGCAAGCTGAACACAACACACGGAAGACGTGCTTGTTAAAACGCTAGATATTGACCTTGAACACAGCATGGCATTTCTTCATTCTACACTGTACTGGTTTGGGTACATTGCGTGTGTGTGTCTGTTGGTGTGCATGTTTGATGTTTATACACAAAACCTGTTTGTCACACTTTGTCCTCTAGTGCTAACCACAATACGAAGATACACCTGACTCATCGCAAAGAGACCTGGTTCTGGTCTTACGCATGCTATCCTGTAGTAAACTACTGCGAGCGATGTAGGCACGGGTGAAGTACATTTCATCTTGTTTCCTCCTACAACACGCATATTTTACTATTTTCTTCCCTGCCTTTCAGCTCCTAATGACCTGATAATACCGGTAATGTTATTTGCTTTACGTCCCACTAACTACTCTTACTGTTTCTGGAGGCGCTGAGGTGCTGTAATTTAGTCTCGCAGGAGTTCTTTTCACGCGCCAGTAAATCTACTGACACGAGGCTGACTTATTTGAGCATCTTCGAATACCATCGGACTGAGCCAAGATCGAGCCTGCCAAGTTGGGGTCAGAAGGCCAGCGCCTCAACCGTCTGAGCCACTCTGCCCGGCAGCAAAAAATATTATTATTATTATTATTATTATTATTATTATTATTATTATTACCGGGCGAGTTGGCCGTGCGGTTAGAGACGCTGGGCTGAGAGCTTGCATCCCGGAGATAATGGGTTCGAATCCCACTGTCGGCAGCCCATAAGATGGTTTTCCGTGGTTTCCCATTTTCACAGCAGGCAAATGCTAGGGCTGTACCTAAATTAAGGCCACGGCCCCCTCCTTCCAACTCCTAGGCCTTTGCTATCCCATCGTCCTATAAGACCTATCTGTATCGGTGCGTCGCACCGACACAGATAGGTTTTATGGCGACAGATATAACTAAGGACTAGGATCGGGAAGGAAGCAACCGTGGTCTTAATTAAGGTACAGCCCTAGCATTTGCCTGGTGTGAACATGAAAAACCACGGAAAATCATCTTTAAAGCTGCCGACAGAGGGATTCGAAGCCAGTATATCCCGAATATTGGATACTGTTCGAACTTTGGCGACTGCTACTATCAAGCTCGGTGATGATTTAAGAGTGGATTTCTGCCGCTGGTTAATTGATCAAGCACTCAATCCAGAATTTCTGTCAAGTGTATTAGTGACACATAAGGCAATTTTTATAGAAGGAGTGTTTAATATTTAGTATACCAAGGCAACCTCTAGCACCGGCTCTCAATTAATATCTGGATGGATGCAGTGAGAAGTCTGTCTCTTTGACCAATCGTCTTTTTATTAGCGTTATTTTGCTTTACGTCCCACATACTATTTATACCGTTTTCTGAGACGCTGAGGTGACGAAATTTCATATCGCAGGAGTTCATTTACGTGCCAGTATTTCTACGACACGAGACTGACGTATGTGTGCCCCATCAAATATCATCAGACTGAGCCAAGATTGAACCTGCCAAGTTGGAGATCGGAAGATAAGGACCTCAACGGTCTCAGACACTCAGACCGGTACCAATCACCTTACTTGCATAAATTTGATCGGTGTAGCTTTCCTTATGGTGACGATGGGACGAGAAAGGGCTAGTATCGGAAAGGAAGCGATCGTGGCATTCATGACGTTACAGCCCCAGCATTTGCCTGGTGTGAGCATGGAAAACCACGGTAAACCACCTTTAGGGCTGCCGACAGAGGGGTTGGAACCCACTATATCCCACTCATGAGCTGTGGAATATCCCCATTCAATAGGACAAGGCAGTTCCCAGCACCGGTTCTAATTAATATCAGGATGGGTGTAGTTGGAGGTCGGTTACATCTTTTTATTAATGTTATCTTGCTCCTGTACAGTAGATACAGTACGTTACTGGAGCTTTCAGAGGAAGTGTCGCTTCGACTACGCCGAACCACGTGGATTTTACATGATGGTGCAGACATTTCCTCAACGGTAGACAGGACGATGTGGAACTATCAATTGGCCAGCCCTTATTCCAGTGGATTGTTATGCCTGGGGGGACATGAGAAACAAAGTATACCGAACTGAGGTAACCACTTCGGATGACCTCCGTGAACGTATGTTTAAGCACCAGAGGATATTATGAACCACAGTGGTGTCTTGGCTCGAATGACAAGTTGCTTTACGTCGCACCGACACAGATAGGTATTATAGCGATGACGGGGCAGGTAAGGGTTTGGAGTGGGAAGGAAGCTTTTTTTTTTGCTAGGGGCTTTACGTCGCACCGACACAGATAGGTCTTATGGCGACGATGGGATAGGAAAGGCCTAGGAGTTGGAAGGAAGCGGCCGTGGCCTTAATTAAGGTACAGCCCCAGCATTTGCCTCGTGTGAAAATGGGAAACCACGGAAAACCATATTCAGGGCTACCGACAGTGGGGTACGAACCCACTATCTCCCGAATACTGGATACTGGTAGCACTTCAGCGACTGCAGCTATCGAGCTCGGTGTACCAGTAAATGTACCGACACGAGGCTGACGTATTTGAGCACCTTCAAATACCACTGCACGGGGCCAGGTTCGAACATGCGAAGTTGGAGTCAAAAGGCTGGCACCTCAACCGTTTTAGCCACTCAACCAGGCAGGAAGCACGAAATGTAGGTACGTTTAATTTACTTAGTTGTATAATATGTCCATTTTTCGTTTGAAACAAAACGTTCGATGTGCTTCGATAATTCAATTCTGATTCTACTCATATGGATATCCTATGCCATGCATTTGTTCGTTGGCGCAAGGAACTGTCTTCCTTCTTCTACCTTTACGCAATGCACAACGGGGATCGTACCGCATTTCACGTCCCGGCGTGCGTATCCCAACCAATAATTATATCACACGCTCGTACAGGTCGCGCACCGACACAGGTTTTCAGGTCATTTCCATACTCACTAGACCACAGGGCTGACGACCACAGATATCCCTATCCCCTAAAGGACGTAACAGCAAATGAACCAGTATTAACGCTGAGAATTTAATACATCTCCAGGGTCCGAAACCGATAACTAGTGTTGTCTGAAACCCCTAAGACGGAAACTAAATACTAACAACATCAAACCAGTCTGGCGATAATGTAACGTAACATGTTGTAGACTGGTAGCCTTCAGCTGTTACCGTAGGTCAGTTGCTCGTAAACATAAAACCAGTTTGGCAAGTATATTACGTAACATCTCGTGGCATTGAATAGGGAGCGCTCAGCTGTCACAGTAGTCCATTTGCTCTTAAACATAAACAGAACAGAAACCAGTTTGGCAGGGATGGCGCGTGACTTGCCTGTTATCAAAGGAAAGCTATTCATTCACAAGAACAAGGCATACTACCTATTCTAAAAACATTGTACCCCTTTGCTCTCGAAAATAACTTCCGAGGATTACTAAAAGTTTGATATATAGTGGTTCGTCACATCGTTCTCTATTGCTACAATAAATATCTGCACGTATACACCTAACACCCTATATAGATTAATAACATTTCTTAAACATGTGTTACCCCGAAACACAAGAACGGATAATACACCGCAGTATGATTGATGAAGCAAATATTCTTGACCTACTGCATTTAGAATCAATTTTTCGTTTCTTTTTGTTGAGTAGAATTGGCAATTTTGTGATTTAGTGATTTGCGGTACATCTATATCTATCTGCCTATCTATCTATCTATCTATCTATCTCTCTATATTATTTATATAGATATAATTAATAACCTATGTAATAAATCGAATAGCACTAAATAAACAATAGGTGCTAACTATTATATAATAATGCTCTGTTACAAAGACCGAAGATGATTTAGTAAGTACTGTAAAAGGTAACAAATGAAGGTAAAAAGTAATCGGTACGTACCCGTCCTGTGAGGCTATTCTTCATATAGTTTTCTTGTCTTTTATTTGTTTCCAATTCCAGAATAATATTTATATGTTTCATTTATAAGAGGTTGTAATTTTATAGCCAATTAGTTGGGTGATTAGATGTAAGAAAGATACAGTTATCTAAAATGGTAAAATATATTGACCAATACAAAATATTGTCTTTCCTCCATACTCTTCTCAAAGTTCCAAGGAAGGACAGTGTGAGTAATTAACGTTTCGATGGAACGATATTTCCAACTATGTTAATGGAGCAACAGTATGAACTACTCTCTTCACTTAATGTTTAAACTTACATTGTGGCTTATTTACTCTGTAATCATTCGAAGGATCAGGTTCGAGTAATTGAATCAGCGTGAAGATAATTAGAGCAGGGCAAACTCCTTTCTAACATTCTTGACCCACCTAAGAAATATGAAATCAAATTAAAGAACGCAGTCAGTCGGAACTGGTCTTGTTTCAATCAGTCAAGATAAAGTCCCAGTGAATGGATGGCCACAGTGCTCGAGGAGCAGAGGAAATATTACTCAGTACGTTAATGATAATAATAATAATAATAATAATAATAATAATAATAATAATAATAATAATAATAATATTAATAATAATAATAATAATAATAATAATAATACGGGCTTATCTTCAATTGAGCGAACAGGCTCTTCGTAGGTATTTGAGACATTCAAATGATGATACTCCGAAGACTTACTATATGCTTACATTGTTTATAGGAGCAAAATATTTCAATGTACTTGTAACTGTTAAAATCATACACGACACTTCCCTTCAAAGCTGACAAAATACAGCAAAATAAATTAATTTGGACTTTCTTAAAATTTCGAAAATTTCAAGGGGATGTAGAAAGGCGTCAAAATGAAGATTATCCAAAAGTAGTTTTATGTCTGTAATAGAGCTCAGAGGAAATATCGTTCAAATTATCGTATAATCGTTTTTCCTAAATTCCGAGGACCACATTTCAGTTATCCTTAGAGACAGAAAACTGAAGAGGGCTTCACATTCATATCGATGGCCTAGATTGAATACCTCGTACCTCACAACGTTCTTCCTATTCATTATTTCCCTTAAGACTGGTCACGCCTTCCGGCCACATTTGTTCTGATGGACTGCGTACCCAATGTTCGTTGGGTTTATTTTCATATGCTTGCGAGTAAAGGAAAATGAACCTTATAAATATTACATCCTAGGAGTTAGTAAATACGTCACGCAAGCATACTTTCCTATAGTACGGCGCGGTAAGGTTCATTTCCCTTCACACACCGGCATAGGAAAAAAGAACACAACGAACATTGTTCTGATGGACTGCATATCCATGTGTGGCTGGGAGGCGTAACCAATCTTAAGGGAAATAAAGGATAGGAAGAACTTTATGAGGTACGAGGTATTCAATCTAGGCCATCGATATGTGTAATGTAGGCTGTTTAAAGATGTGTATATTATGCGGGGTGTTCATTTTATTTATTGAGATAATCACAAAAAGATGAATTTTAGGGACTGAATCTGCAGTGTCAAATTCATGGGGTCTTGAATGTCATACGAATAGAAAATTAAAAGAGAGTTATGACTGAGATAAATACTCAACAAGAGGCATTTTCTGTAAAAAAATAAATAAAATAATCGCCATCCCTGTATCATGTTAAGTTGCAATAACATTAGTAGTATAAATCACGGGTTCTAGCGCCTCCACCTCCACCGGCTCCGAGGGGCCCGCTCCTCCGCCGCCACCCGGGGGGCCTTCCCAGGGGCCCGCTCCTCCTCCCGCGGGAAATTTGAATTTGTAAACAAATCCACGTGCTTTTTGACAGCTGGCAACTACAACAACGCATCGTTAACCTCACTGCTGCCATCTTGACGGGCCTAAACCTCAGTGGTGCCAACTAAACCCAACTAGCGCGAGATTTGAATTGGTAAACAAAGCCACGTGCTTTTTTGACAGCTGTCATCCGCCATCTTTCATCAAGAGAGCACCGTGCTGCACTCTTTAGCTACTTACCTTTGAAATATGGTGGCGGTAAATTCCACGTGCTCTTGTTTGGAAACAAATCCACGTGCTTTTTTGACAGCTGTCATCTGCCATCTTTAATCAACAGAGCATCGTGCTGTCCTCTTTAGCTACTTACCTTTGAGGCGGAAAATTTGAAAAATTCTATTTGACAGCAGCCATCTTTAATCAAGACAGCACCGTGCTGCCCCCTTTAGCTACATACCTTTGAAATGTGGTGGCGGACAATTTGAAAAATTATATTTGAAAATCTGCCATCTTTAATCAACAAAGCATCGTGCTGCACTCTTTAGGTACATACATTTAACATGTGGTGGCGGATAATTTGAAAAATTCCGTCAGCTGTTATCCGCCATTTTGCATTGCTTACCTCAGTGCTGCTATCTTTACGGTACTAAACATTATCGGTGTGGTGGTGGGAAATTTAAAATCTACATGCTTTTTTGACAGCTGTCATCCGCCATCTTTAATCAAAAAAGCACCGTGCTGCTATCTTTAGCTACATACATTTAACATGTGTTGGCGGCAATTTGAAATTCTATCTAGATGCCATCTTTAATCTACTGAGCACCTTGCTGCTATCATTAGCTACATAACTTTCAATTGTGGTGGCGGATAATTTGAAATCACAGCTAAAGAACGAAAGTGTCTTCTCTTTCAGGAGTGTATTTAGATGGTAGTATTAATATAACAGAGGCTTAGCTGTTTCTTTCTCGTGTTATTTAGTTTGTTTTATGGTAAACGTGGGAGGATTCACCCACATTGTAATGTAACTATAGGGGTAGTAACATTAGGGAAGGAAGGCTGCTTTGGTACGTCTTTTCAACAGTTCGCTTACAATATCCCAGAAAATTACAACTGAGTAATGAATTCACTGAACAGGCCTCTGTAAAAATGTAAATAAATAGAACTGTAAGTGTAAAGCTGTAGATATAGACATTTTTTTAATAACTGGGTAAAATATGCATGACTCATACAGACCCCGTAGGATTAAACATTTGAATGTGTAAAATGCTAATATGCAAATGTTAGGCAGGTCTGTTCAGCTGATTTATTTATAAACATTTTAACTCAGGCAATCCATGTTAACAACTCAGTGATCATAAAATACTCATGGGTAAATTCTGCTTGAGTATCCATCCGATACCAGGTCATAAAGGGCCAGTTGAGGCCATACCTAATTTTATGATAATTTAGATAACAATAATATAACAGGTAGCAGTAAACTCCCAAACTGGGATGTGTTCTCAGGAAACTCCTGTCATTTATTGGAACAGTGGGAATTCATATAATTCAATGTAATATTTATAATTTTAATTTTTGTAACTTTAGCACTGCTCAGAGTTACCTTATGTAACAATCACTGCATTTAGCATTTTTAGATGAAAGATAACTACAGTTACATCAGTCATTTACTCAATATTGCACACCTGTGGTGCCAGCAATTAATTCCAATTTAATTAATCTGTTATAGAGAATTGTTGCTTATGGCATGACCTAAATATTGATTGTTATTTTGCAGTTTGAGTAAATGTAATGATTTTATTTTCCACTTAAAATTTTTCGAATTTAATTAATTTCACGATTAGAAAAAATGAACTGCTAAAAATTTAATCTGGTCCATTCTCATTTAGTATCGATAGTACCCGTAGTATTTAATTCCCTTATGTACCAATTTTAGAAGAAGAGCCTCGAACCGACCGCGCACCAAGCAGATGAGAGTCTCCGAGAGGTAAGTACATTTTATTACAGAGTGCCGTGGCAGAACCCAAGAGCAGATTACCGTCAATTCGACGTTTCCAAGGGCACAATACCAAGGAATTTTCATTACAATGTGATTGCCTTAATGTATACATTGTTTTACGAAAGAGGTAATTCCATTCTACTGTATATTATTTCTTGAAAAATAGCTGGGTAACTGTAAAACGTTTCTTACATAAAGATTTTCTAGTATTTATTTTTAACTTTCGTTGGACTTCCTTTTCGAATTATTCAAAAAGAACGTCTTACGGATAAGGTAAAAAAAAAATTTCAAGGTGAATTGTGCAACACACACTGAATCTTCACATTCCGAACTATAAGAAGGAAGAAAGGGACTGCCAGATGATACTTCAGATACATCAGCACATGCAACATTACGTAAGTATGTGCGGAAATATGTAGCTCGTGTTGCACATGTTTGTCTACTCCTGTTCTGTGCAATTCTTAATGCGGGCCGATGACCTAGATGTTAGCCCCTTTAGACAACAAGCATTATTATTTTTAATGAATTTACTGAACAGAAGTATTTACAGTAATTCTATGACGGATTATTTTAACGTTGATGTTAATTATTTTGTTCCTTACCTTGGTTAAAGGAAACGCTAATCCCATTATTCTTACAGTAGGGACGATTGTATGTTGTATAAGTAATTAGAGTGGGTAACATTTCTTGCATTATGTTCAACGCATTAGTAATAACAAAATGAAAGATGTAAACACTGAAATGAATATGCTAATCCAGAAGATTTGTTCAATTATTCCTTGGTGATACAGAATTAATGTATCATATGCTTGCTCGCTAGCGTGGAAGATGACGTTCATAGTGAGAGAGTTTAGCAAACACGTAACAGGGTACTTCAAAGGAAACCTGATTAATTACCCATGAAGGACTGAGGTAAATGAACGTAATACAAGAGGAAGAAGTGATATAGACACTCCTCCTGTTAGACTAAAGAAAACGCGAAAATATCACAACTACAGAGGAATTAATTTCGCTACCAAGCTCCCATTGGAATTTAGAGATAGGTCGGTGAAATCCTTTCAGAATACCCTAAAAAGATGGCTGATTGTCAGCAAAATATGAATTTGAAGAAAAATTGGTGCATTTCCATATAAATTAGTAAAGATGTGTAAATATGTAGATATATTACTCGTACGTATAGCATAAATTAGTTAGTACAGTTGTATATATTCCAAGGGAATGAACGGTGTTTAAGAGTGCGGTATATGTATAGTCATGATTTTTATGAACCTACTTTTTATGGATTGTTGGATATTATTACAATGTACATTGTTTAAAGACAATTAATTAATTCTATTCCTGGAAATAACATTATCCATCAATCTCTGAGTAATTAGAGGCGCGGGATGCCTTGCTGCGCAATTATTCAATTATATTCAGGAATGATTATCCAGGTAAACCTCCTGGCGGTTATATTTCTAAAAATATGCGTTCCGCTATAAAAAAAAAAAGAGTCAGTGGTCGATATTCTTCTGCTTGCCTCCTACAGAAGCAACTGGCCTAAGGTATAACCTGTAAAGCAGAACAGGTATTGACGACCTTTGACGCTACACCAGTAACACTATTTCGGAAATATAACATTTACTCATGAAGTCAAGAACATCAGTTCCACAACATAGTGCCAAGTGATTCACTTTATCAGAATGTGTTATTAAAATTCAGAAAAGAATATTCAGTGATATAAGACATGTTCGTTAATTGTACTTCACCGACGACCTGAGCTCATTCTCAGCGTGACCTGATAATTATATTACGAAAGCTACAGGTATAACGGAAAACGTGATTATTCTTGTGGCGAGGGAGTGTAAAATATGGAGATAAGAACAGAGATGAAACAAATCTAATTTCTTTCGAGAGGAACTTACGATATTCTAGCCATATAAACAATATTAAGGATAAAGAAAAATGGTATAAATTAATTCTATGAGCACTATTTTTCTCTTAAGAGTAAGTATATTTGAGTGAGGAAATTCTCAGCCTCCACAACGCATACGAAGTAATCAAATTTATTGTAGATATTTTGATAATCACAGCTACAGAACTGAGATGTACTTTGAATATTAGTTTAGTCTATATATCTTGAAATTATTAATGCCATGTTTAGAAGCTAGCCTGAATAATGTGTAAAGCGGATTTCACTCTCCATTTGTAGGCGGGAGAAAGTGAAACGTGCTCTTTAAGTCAAACACCCTCATATCGCCGGAAGCTGAAGCTACGCTAAGAATACCTATCTACGCACACGCAGCCGGAGAATAATGAACTATTCAAGCAAAAAATTTAAGTTACACAAAACGAAGCTTTTCTTTTCATAAGTGTAGTAAAAGACTAAGTTGTGCAGAATGACCAATGGATATCAGAGTCCGCACATTTTTAGCAGAATATACAGTAAAATACTACAAAATGTGAAGTTCTCACAACTTTCAACGTTTGGAGCTCATCTACTGAATAACAAAAAGTAACTTAAGGGATATACTATTTATTTCTTTTCATTTATTTATTTTATGTTATTTATTTATTTATTTATTCTTTCATTCTTGTCTTGTCTACACTAGCACTACAGTATACACGTCAAAAAAATAGGGACCTGATTAATAACGTTTTTGGTATTACGCTCAGTAACTATGTTTGCAGTTTACGAGAAATGTTGACCCCCTTTTTATTTATTTATTTATTTTACGTGTTGATAAATCTATAGATATGAGGCTTACGTATTTGAGCACTTTCAAATACCGGGCGAGTCACTACGCCAGACTTACTGTTGTTAAGCAACCCAACGAACTTCACTAGTGGTGTGACGGTCGATTCTCCGTTCCCGTACATCAAGCAACAGTCCCCATTAACCACTTACTGCACGATCACCTTTGCAAAAACATGTACGCGACAGGTATTTACACAATGCATCAAACTTTCATACGGTTATATATAAAGTACATGCCAATTATAAGCCTTCAGTAGGGTATGAAATTAACGCTAAAAGCGATGGCATACTGATAGAAAACATGTGTTTATTAGTGAAGCGAAGGTACTCGTACATCTAGTATGCTTTCCGGTGAATTTCGGCGTGGAGTCACCGTGGTGTCATATGTTAAGTGGGGTGCTGCTAATACAACTGCGGCTTGTATGTGTTCGAATCCCACATGAGCCTGGTTATTTTATTTGCATTTTGTACTTCGAGAATCATCCACAAAGCCAATGTATACGAATACACTCACGTCGTAATTTATTTATTTATTTATTTATTTATTTATTTATTTATTTATTTATTTATTCATTTTGATACTTTTCTAGGCCAGCAGGGCTGCTAATGTGGATGTCTTATAAGCAGGGCTGGACGAGTGCAGAATGGTTGCGTTATTGAAACCGCTTGACTGAGCAACAGCCTGTTAGTATATTAAGTGTTCGAATAGATGGCCTTCTGCAGTAATGCACGTTTCAGCACGCCGTTGAACTGACACTCGGACTCGTACCATTGTAGGAGTTACGGATTCACAGGCTTCCGCAATAAGGTTTCGACTGCTTTCAGGATTTTTCGGCTTCTGAGTGTACACTACATCCTCCAAATAGTCCCATACGAAGAAGTCCGGTGACGTAAAATCGGTCCATCTAGCAGGCCACGTACAAGGTCCTCCCCTTCCTGTCCATCGAACGGGGAATGTAGCATTCAGGTACCTTCAAATATCTAGGTTGACATGTGAGGGGGGAATTCCATCGTGTTGATACCACATGGTTACACGCTCACTCAGGGGTTCATCCTCTAACAGCAATGGTAGTTGGTCTTGAAGGAACTGTAGGTAACGGGATTCTGTCAAATGGTCCTCAAAGAGGAAATAAGGTCCAATTATGTAATGACCCAATATACCTCACCAGGCATTTACTCCCCAACGTGCCTGAAATGCTGCCTGCCTTACCAAGTGGGGATTTTCAACACTCCAGTAATGCTATTACGACGATTCACAGAGCCATTATTATGAAACCGTGTCTCGTCCGAAAATAAAATGTCAGATAAAAACGCGGAATCATTTGCCAATTGCGTATGTATCCACACACGAAAATAAACACGAGGGTCGAAATCTCGTCCGTGAATCTCTTCATTTAGTTGAAGTTGATATGGATGAAATAAACTGGCGAACAAGATTCGTACAACAGACGAATGGCCGACATTGGCCTGCTGTGCTACTACCCGGGTACTCGTGTGAGGATTCCCCCAGAAAGTGTCCAAAACAATCTCAGCTGTTTCACCGAACGTAACTGATACATCCATGACAGGAACTGTTTGGGAAAGTCAAGAAGTTACACGCAATTGTCGCTCAACCCCCCCCCCTCTTAAACGTATTAGCGATCGGTTGTCGTCTGTGTGGAAATCTTTCGTAGTACAGGCGCTGTTCATTCTGTCTTGCTTCACCGTAGATGAGCAGCATATCAAAATACTCTGTGAGTTTCCTATCTGTCTGACAAACTTTACAAACATATATATAAAACTGGATTTTACTTGAAAAATACGAAATATCTGCATTTAAAATGGAAAATCTAAAATTAATATTCATTAAATAAAATACACACTCGCCGGACCTTGTACTCCCACTTACTTGTTACCTGCTTACTTACACATACGTTATTTGAAGGGCGCCAGCTACCACTCAGTGCAGCAATCATAGAATGAGACTCTTGACTATCTCTAGGGTGTGGGGTAATAAGCTTACTTTTGACAACATACCATGTAAGTTCTGGGAAAAGGAGATTGGCGTTCGGTTTCCCCATTAATTTTGAGGTTAAGATATTTTACTGTAATTGAAATAAAACTATGAATTCGTTTGATAGAACACAATATATTCTTTAAATAATATATAAAAAATAGTGAGTCTTGTTGCGATAAAACAGATGAGAATATGAAATTATGACATTGCAACTGAAAGAAACTAGGCATGAATTTGAATTCTTCTTGACCGGACATTTAACAATTTATACGAAATATTTCCCTCACTGATTCACTTGACTGTACCTTCAAAACTGAGTGTAATTACGACGAAATCCATTGATCTGGTGTTTACTGTAGATGTGTCACGCCTAACTTGGTGATACATCCTTGTGACTGCTTCTTCTCCATATCATCTGACTTCTTTGTAAGTCAATATGGTATTACCTCTTGCCAGGTCCAGGGTTGTCCTCTCTGACTTCATGGTAAGCCCTTGCGTCCGTGTCTTCAACTAACTGACGGACCAACCTCTTGGTCTCACTCTCTCAATGACCAATAATTAATGGCTCACTAAGTCTTCACCATCTCTCGTTCACACTCGTTAACTGACCAACTAAGGCCTCTTGATCTAGTAGACTTATTCACTGTACTGCATCCGTATAACTAATGACTGACGCTGCAATATGCACCCACCTTTTATAGACGTTGGTTGACACAGCTACGTAATCTCCAGAAATAACAATGACATACTCCCACCTACGCGACAGATATTACACACAGTGGTGAAATAGCCCGGGGCGGCCGACTCTCTGAGCGCATATCTAAATAAATACGATAACGTAGCCATGGAGTGGCGATGACTTGGCAGAATCGCCAGTGGTATAGCAATATAACAACGTCACTTCCACATCTGATACATCGAAACTCTCACTGTACAGGTATTTATGATAATCTACACATACGTATATATGCATACATCTAAGTACAATCTTGCAAGCAACAGGCATTGCAAAATCGAATTAAATAAGACTGATAATTACAATAATAGTAACAATATCACAGATAACATAATAATAATACTGACATAATAATAATAATAATAATAATAATAATAATAATAATAATAAAATACAGATAAAATCATACAATAATAAAAATACAGATATCATCTTGTAACGGGATTTGAACCGTTACAATTCGCCTCCCTCATAAATAAATCGAAGAACAAAGAATCGATTGATTTATGAACAACATAATATAAATATAACACTGACACATATAAACACTTTAAATGAGTATACAACAATAATTTTCTTTTTCAAAATCCATACATTTTATAAAATATCACAAGGTATGAGAATTTTTCTCGCACATTGTCATCGCAGTTAACTGTCCAGTGTCCCATTCTCATACAATACACAAGAGCAAAGCCCTTAATTTAACACACACAAATAATTTTCAATCAATATACAACATTCTTCTCTTTTTTTTAACATATCAAAATATTTTGTGAAGATTCACTTATATGAGAACTTTTCTCGCATATTGTTATCGCAGATAACTGTTCAATGTCTTGTTCTCCGCCTTTTGCCACACAGCACATGACACTGTAGCACTTATTCTTCCAATATACCAATACGACACTTGGTTCACACGCAAATCGCAGATGTTAGTTTTATTTTGCCAGTTTCTCACAAAATTTAATCATCTTACTTTTATTTCAACAAATCTCACGTGAAATACTTCTTTAAGTTCTTAATGTTGTAAGTACCGACAATCTTCCCTTCCTGATCTTTTAAGGAATATGCACACTTCCCGATACGGCTCACAATAGTGAAATACCCCTGATACAAAAGAAAGAATTTAGACATATTTCCCGCCTCTGCAGATGATGGGAATGGAACTCTAAGTAGCACCTTGTCACCCAAACTGAATTCGTCCAATTTTGCCCTTTTCTGCTGGCGAATACGTTTATTGCCTGCTTTGATTAAATTTTCCCTAGCCAGCTGGATATAATAATCCTTAGATTTTCCCTCTCCCAAGTCTAAGCCTAGCATACTTGCAATATGATCGGTTGGCTTCCTACCAAAATAAATTTCATACGGCGTACATCCCGTAGACTCGTGTAACGTAGTGTTACACCATCGTTCTACATCACCCAGTCGTGAAAACCACGAATTGTGCTTATCATGTACGTATGCTCTGAATATTCTCCCGATCTCTCTCATGACCCGCTCGACCATATTACCTTGTGGGTATCGAATAGACGAATATATGGCCTTAACACCCAGTTCATTCAACTTGGTAGTCCATATCTTTGAACTGAACTGACTGCCGTGATCTGATAATATTCTGAGTGGACATCCAAACTCAGGAATATATCTGTCAATAACCTGCTTTAGGCAACCCCTTCCCGTAGCTTTTCTCAGGGGATACATTTTGACATATTTGCTGAAAGCATCAATCAAAACGAACACATACCGGTATCCATACCGAGATTTTACTAGTTGCCCGAACAGATCTACGCATATAAGTTGGCCCGGCTTGTCTACAATAACGGCTTGCCGTGGGCCCTCTAACGTCCTGTTAGGATGCTTACTACGTTGACATAGATCACAGGTCGCAAGTAATTTCCTAATACTCCTTCCCATATTCTTCCACACAAAATTTCCTTGAATATCATAAAGAACCTTGTTTGCCCCAAAATGACCGAGTTCTTTGTGATAATACCAAATCATGTCTTCCTGTAATGCCTTTGGTACACAAACTTTAAATTCCCCAGAATGACACTTCCTTGACAGGAAACCACTACTTAGTTTGTATTCATGTTTACCTTTCTTCACAGAACATCTGCCTCCTTATCTCTTAACCAGGTCAGGATAACATTCCTCTCATCGTCCCTCTCCTGTTCCACCATGAGATGACGTAACCGATCTCGTTCTGTCATGTTGTCCGTCACATTACCCACACATACCAGTATTCCTTCTCTGATATCTACATACCTTGACTCAGTATTACCTGATAAATTCCTACTGAGGAAATCGGCTAAGACATTATCTTTACCTTTAATATGTCGAATAGTGAAGTCATATTCACTGATAGCTAAAATCCACCTTGTCATTCTATTACTTGTTAACTTACATGTTTTAATAAATACTAATGCCTGATGATCTGTCCATATCTCAAACTTATTTCCTAATACATACATCCTAAATTTGCTTAATGAATAAATAATAGCCAAGAACTCAATTTCCGTGATGGTATACCTATTTTCAGTCAAGCTGAGTCCCCGACTCGCCAAAGAAACAATACCCAAATTTCCATCGTCATCCCTCTGACACAAACATCCGGAAATGCCCTTTTCTGACGCATCAGTCATGAGTACGAACTCGCGATTAGGCATAGGGTATTTTAACATAACGGCATCATTGAAACCTTTCTTCAGCCTAAGAAATGCCTCATCATGTTCAGCCGTCCACTTCCATTTAGCTCCACCTTTCAATAAGTCTCTGAATGGCTCTAGCAACGCTGCATATTGGATGACAAAACGTCTAAAATAATTACAAACCCCTAAAAATGATTTTAACTGTTTACTATTACGTGGAGTGCTCGTGTTGTTAATCTTCTCTAATCTCGTTTGTTCTGGTTTTACCCCCTGTGCAGATACAGTGTGCCCCAGAAATGTAATCTGTTGTGTGCAAAATGTTGACATCCAGTTTTAATGTGAAGCCCCCCTCTCTAACTTTCTGTAAAACTATATTCAAATGTTCCATGTGATCTTCAAAAGTGTGAGATGCTATTACTACGTCATCAATGTACATTGTAACAAAATCCCCTGTATCCCGACCTAAAACTCTAGACATAGCACGAATCAACGCTGCGGAAGAGGTTTTCGTACCAAAAGGAACTCTTGCAAATTGATACAAACAATTCTTACATGCGAAAGCTGTGAGAGGTCTGTCCTCTCTTCTGAGAGGAATTTGCCAAAATGAAGAAGACAAATCCATGATGGAAAACCATGTTTTTCCTTCAAAACGCTGAATGAGTTCTTCCACTGTTTCAGGCCTCTGTTGGTCTGCCTCAATCCTCTGATTCATAAGCCTGCCGTCAATACACAGCCTGACTGACCCATCCTTCTTGGCAACGATAATTAAAGTATTAATACTATGGCTACAAGATGGTTCAATTATTCCGTAATCCAGCATAATGTTTATCTGTTCTTCGACAGCACAAGCATATTTAAGTGGAATGGGGTACTTGGGTCCTACGAATGATGAATGGTCATGTACAACAAACTTGTGTTCATATACATGTGTTCTTCCTGGCTTATCACTAAATACATCTCGATGCTCACCTAACATCGAACACAACTGTTCCTCCTGTAATTCACTCAAATTACTTCTCGCCACTGTCTCATACAGACTATCCCTTGGATCCTGCCTTATGCACAAGTGACACACGTCAAAACATCTCCTCTCACTAGGAACACCTTCACTCACCTCCCGAATACTTTTACCAGAACACACGTTATCAACACTTACCTCAGACCCTTCATTATTCACACATACCAGTTTGCTAGTTTTCCCCCAGGACAAACACACACTACCCGAATCAAAGTCTAATCTAGCTCCATGATTTGTAAGCCAGTCAGCTCCTAAAATAACTGAATACACCAGATTTGGCACAACAAGGCATGGTTGAAAGTTACATTCATTTTCAATCGTAATTGGTACCGCTATCATTTTATTTACTCTCTGTGACTTGCTACCCACCGCTGTTATAATGAAGGTTTGCCTCACAGGAATTTCTGTTATATTCTGACTTTCTTTCAGAATTTCCTCGTAAAGCTTGGGGCTAATACACGACCCTTCACTACCAGAATCTAATAATACCTTCACTTTTCTTCTCCATATGATAATTTCTATCGTCGGAGTCACTACCTCACTACTTACATCCTCAGTATTATAACTATTTACATCACTTAACAAATCACTCCTTATATCTAAATTAATACTACTATTTCTTACTTTATTACCTATGGCTACGTCATCACTTAAAACATTTGACTTATCACTACTTAGGTCACAATAACGTTGTTCTCTTAAATCTACTTTTACTACACAATTATCTACACTACCTACCTGTTTTTGACAACTTTTATATTCGGACTGTTCTCGTGACCTGTTTATGCAGTCCGCTGGGAGTTTAAAGTACGCTAGCTCAATGATGGATCCTGAATAACATTCGCGTTAGGCCTATTTTCAACTCTATGACTCAAATCCCCACGCCTCCCATTGTCGGATTGCCTCGGGTAACTCTATTGACCTCTATCACTATTGAAATTCCTATTAGCCCTCGTCTGATCATAATTGTTACCTCTCCTCTGATAATTATCTGACCTGTTTCCCGCTCCCTCTACAGTTCTACTTTGTGGACGATTACCACCGATGCTACTATTCAGAGCCTCAAAATTATCTAGCAATACCTCCATCTCTTTTATAGTACTGACTTTCTGCATACACGCAGCTTCCCTAATCCTATCAGAATAGTGTTTTAACATAATCCTTACGATATCAACTTCTGAACCAATACTATTAAGATTTTTCCAGATAAGCACGTGTGCCAGAAAGTATTCTGTCATAGTCACTCCCTCCTGGTGTCTATATTTACCAAACATAATCCGTTCTCTCTCACGACCCTGAACATTCTCATCCCAAAACTTATTAATGAACTTCTCTTTAAATTCTTCCAAATTAGACATATTATTACGGTACACTTGAAACCAGGTTTTACTTTCACCGACAAAGGAATTAGACAAGGTCTCTAACACGTATTCCCATTCGATAATATTATCCTTCAATTTATTTGCAAATCTTTTCTCAACTAATGTTACAAACTCCATAGGATTAAATTGTTTTCCAGTAAACTTAGGCAAATCTTGGTCCCTATTGTATAAACCACTCGTTACTCCTATTTCTCTTGTAATCTGACCTTCACTCATTTCTTGCCGTAGTACCCTCTGGCAATTCAAAACTTTTTCTTCCGCCACTCTCTCTGCACGCTCTTTCATTATTCTCAATTCTTCTTGCAGTTTTTCCCCTTTCTCTGTAACATTCTGCGACAAAGTTTCTTGTTTATTCTTTAGTTCTCTGACCTGCCAAAGCTCTTTTTCAAACGTTTCTACCTTACTGACACATTCCTTCATATCTTGCCCCACTGCATTATGGATCTTGTCTAGTCTTTTGTCTATGATCTCGTGAATTTCTTCCCGATTACTAGAAATCTTATTACTTAACTCTTTGATATTCTCTGTACAAGTTCCTTTGACATGCTCAATTTGAGTATGAAGATCGCTCCGACTCGACTCCATTTCTTCTCTAAGGTCAACACACTCTTTATTTACCCTATCTTCTAACTTAGATATTTGACTAGTTACCTCTACTATCTTAGTATCTATTTTAGAATTAAGTGATTCACTTAGCCCATCTATTTTATCATTAATCGCACTGTTACCATTAATCAATTCTTCGATTTTACTACTTAAAGAGTTAATCTGTTTATTACAATTTTCATTACTATTGTCAATTAATTCTTTCATCTCTTATTATTTTCATTACTAATACCAATCATTTCTTCCATTTTATTACTTATCTCTTTCTTACTATTTTCGTTACTACTAATTATTTGTTCCATTTTACTACTTAGAGAGTAAATCTGTTTATTACAATTTTCATTACTATTGTCAATTAATTCTTTCATCTCTTTCTTATTATTTTCATTACTAATACCAATTAATTCTTTCATCTCTTTATTATTTTCACTACTACTACTACTACTACTAAAAAATTATTTCATCTCTTTCATCTCTTTCTTATTATTTTCACTATTAGTATCAATCTTTTCCCCCATATGTTTCTTGAGCCCGGTCATTTCGGCCATGAACAAATTAAAAAAAATTTGGTTCATTCCCCCCACGATTTCCTTTTGGGTTTCAGTATGCTTCTCAATTTCTGCACTTTCCTGAATTACCACAGAAGCTTCCATCGTATTCACCTGCTCCCTACTCTGAATTTCACCTTGGATGTCCGCAGAAGCAATTACCTCGTCGTTACATGACATGTTACTGTCTTCCGTGTCCATCTTTGGTTCACTAGTGATAGTACGCGATCTCAAATTAATCTCCCTCTTCAAATCCCTTGACATATCCCCAAAATACACTGACTGACAGAGCAAATGCAACACCAAGAAGGAGTGGTTCGAAAGGGATGAAAGTTGGGGAAAAAACAGAGACGGCACGGACGAATAATTGATGTTTATTTTAAACCGATATGCAGGTTACACAATGCGCACGGCATCGACTCAGTAGGATGTAGGACCACCGCGAGCGGCGATGCACGCAGAAACACGTCGAGGTACAGAGTCAATAAGAGTGCGGATGGTGTCCTGAGGGATGGTTCTCCATTCTCTGCCAACCATTTGCCACAGTTGGTCGTCCGTACGAGGCTGGGGCAGAGTTTGCAAACGGCGTCCAATGAGATCCCACACGTGTTCGATTGGTGAGAGATCCGGAGAGTACGCTGGCCACGGAAGCATCTGTACACCTCGTAGAGCCTGTTGGGAGATGCGAGCAGTGTGTGGGCGGGCATTATCCTGCTGAAACAGAGCATTGGGCAGCCCTGAAGGTACGGGAGTGCCACCGGCCGCAGCACATGCTGCACGTAGCGGTGGGCATTTAACGTGCCTTGAATACGCACTAGAGGTGACGTGGAATCATACGCAATAGCGCCCCAAACCATGATGCCGGGTTGTCTAGCGGTAGGGCGCTCCACAGTTACTGCCGGATTTGACCTTTCTCCACGCCGACGCCACACTCGTCTGCGGTGACTATCACTGACAGAATAGAAGCGTGACTCATCGGAGAACACGACGTTCCGCCATTCCCTCATCCAAGTCGCTCTAGCCCGGCACCATGCCAGGCGTGCACGTCTATGCTGTGGAGTCCATGGTAGTCTTCTGAGCGGACGCCGGGAGTGCAGGCCTCCTTCAACCAATCGACGGGAAATTGTTCTGGTCGATATTGGAACAGCCAGGGTGTCTTGCACATGCTGAAGAATGGCGGTTGACGTGGCGTGCGGGGCTGCCACCGCTTGGCGGCGGATGCGCCGATCCTCGCGTGCTGACGTCACTCGGGCTGCGCCTGGACCCCTCGCACGTGCCACATGTCCCTGCGCCAACCATCTTCGCCACAGGCGCTTCACCGTGGACACATCCCTATGGGTATCGGCTGCGATTTGACGAAGCGACCAACTTGCCCTTCTCAGCCCGATCACCATATTCCTCGTAAAGTCGTCTGTCTGCTGGAAATGCCTCCGTTGACGGCGGCCTGGCATTCTTAGCTACACACGTGTCCTGTGGCACACGACAACACGTTCTACAATGACTGTCGGCTGAGAAATCACGGTACGAAGTGGGCCATTCGCCAACGCCGTGTCCCATTTATCGTTCGCTACGTGCGCAGCACAGCGGCGCATTTCACATCATCAGCATACCTCAGCGACGTCAGTTTACCCTGCAACTGGCATAAAGTTCTGACCACTCCTTCTTGGTGTTGCATTTGCTCTGTCAGTCAGTGTACAAATATATATCACAAAATTACACTCCTGACATTTACCGGTAATAATTTCCGTTGGCTTAAATGCGCATACTCTCCCAAAATGAACCTATGATATGCTGTCATTCAGAATAAATTCTGAATTTATTCGAGCACCACGTTGCGGAGCCAAATTGTGAGTTTCCTATCTGTCTGACAAACTTTACAAACATATATATAAAACTGGATTTTACTTGAAAAATATGAAATATCTGCATTTAAAATGGAAAATCTAAAAATTAATATTCATTAAATAAAATACACACTCGCCGGACTTTGTACTCACACTTACTTGTTACCTGCTTACTTACACATACGTTATTTGAAGGGCGCCAGCTACCACTCAGTGCAGCAATCATAGAATGAGACTCTTGACTATCTCTAGGGTGTGGGGTAATAAGCTTACTTTTGACAACATACCATGTAAGTTCTGGGAAAAGGAGATTGGCGTTCGGTTTCCCCATTAATTTTGAGGTTAAGATATTTTACTGTAATTGAAATAAAACTATGAATTCGTTTGATAGAACACAATATATTCTTTAAATAATATATAAAAATAGTGAGTCTTGTTGCGATAAAACAGATGAGAATATGAAATTATGACATTGCAACTGAAAGAAACTAGGCATGAATTTGAATTCTTCTTGACCGGACATTTAACAATTTATACGAAATATTTCCCTCACTGATTCACTTGACTGTACCTTCAACACTGAGTGTAATTACGACGAAATCCATTGATCTGGTGTTTACTGTAGATGTGTCACGCCTAACTTGGTGATACATCCTTGTGACTGCTTCTTCTCCATATCAACTGACATCTTTGTAAGTCAATATGGTATTACCTCATGGCAGGTCCAGGGTTGCCCTCTCTGATTTCATGGTAAGCCCTTGCGTCCGTGTCTTCAACTAACTGACGGACCAACCTCTTGGTCTCACTCTCTCAATGACAAATAATTAATGGCTCACTAAGTCTTCACCATCTCTCGTTCACACTCGTTAACTGACCAACTAAGGCCTCTTGATCTAGTAGACTTATTCACTGTACTGCATCCGTATAACTAATGACTGACGCTACAATATGCACCCACCTTTTATAGACGTTGGTTGACACAGCTACGTAATCTCCAGAAA
This sequence comes from Anabrus simplex, assembly GCF_040414725.1. Classification (NCBI taxonomy): domain Eukaryota; kingdom Metazoa; phylum Arthropoda; class Insecta; order Orthoptera; family Tettigoniidae; genus Anabrus; species Anabrus simplex. Next base: position 1,189,592,020 of record NC_090266.1, on the reverse strand, counting down.
TAACAATGACATACTCCCACCTACGCGACAGATATTACACACAGTGGTGAAATAGCCCGGGGCGGCCGACTCTCTGAGCGCATATCTAAATAAATACGATGACGTAGCCATGGAGTGGCGATGACTTGGCAGAATCGCCAGTGGTATAGCAATATAACAACGTCACATCCACATCTGATACATCGAAACTCTCACTGTACAGGTATTTAATGATAATCTACACATACGTATATATGCATACATCTAAGTACAATCTTGCAAGCAACAGGCATTGCAAAATCGAATTAAATAAGACTGATAATTACAATAATAGTAACAATATCACAGATAACATAATAATAATAATAATAATAATAATAATAATAATAATAATAATAATAAAAATACAGATATCGTCTTGTAACGGGATTTGAACCGTTACAACTCATCTGTTGAATACAAAGCAAAGAAATGACCAGCCTTGCTAGGCTACACCAAGTGTCATTCTGTTGGTCGTATATGGCATGCATGGCCTTCTAATTATTTGATCCTCAAAGCCTAAAATATGTACACAAATATTTAGCGCTTGTGGGATTCGAAACCACTTACCAAAGCCACATGCGTCAACACTTCTATACTTCGTCCATGGCACAAATGTAACACTTTCCACTCGTTCTCCAGGAAATGACGATTGTCTAAAGGGGCCTAACATCTAGGTCATCGGCCCCTAATGGTACGAAATGAGATGAAATGTTATGACAATTTAAAAATCCATAATCCTTCACTGACCAGAATTCGAAAACGTGAGGACGAAGAATGAATGGATGGATATGAAGTTAAAACAATCAATGGATCCGACCCGCAATGCCCCACATTCCCAAAAACTAGCGTTAAGCAATAGTATTACAGATCAAGGGACTGCTTCTAAAGCACAATACTGAATCGATGATGCTTGTAGTCGAAACGGGTCCAAAATCCAGGTCATAGACCCATCATAATGGTAATTATCGCTAGGAAAATAGAACCATGCTATTTGTCGTGTTGCGGTACTAATGAAAAGTAGCGTAGTCTCGCGGTATTCCACACATTATGGTAGTACTCACGGGTAATGAAATTCGCACGTGTAACAGAGACCTATGTTGTTTCGCACACTGCGGCGCTATTTACAGGCAACGCAAACCTATACAGGCAACGCAAACCTATGGCGTTCCTCCCATAAGTGGACTAACCACAGAGACTCACACTACCCCGTGGTATTCCTCACATAGTGTGTACTAAGCATAGGCAAGGCAAAACCATGGTGTCGCTCATCCCACGGATTTGCTCATATAGCGGCACGAATCACAGGTAGTGTAAAATGCATCCTGAGTCACACACTGTCGCTACTAACCACAAACCTATTTTGTACGTAACATAGTGATACCGTGGGTGTATTCTTCGTCTGCGTCTCCCACCCACAGGGGTTCCTGGAAGTAGACCGGATGTCCATATACTTCCACCTTTCTAAATTACCCGTATTTTCTATCAGTGCACACCTGTTTTTAGCATTAATTTCATATTCTAGTTAACCCCATAACTTGGCATATTGGTCCGTGCCTATTGTAGCTACGCTTACCGATTGCGCTGTCTTTGGTCAGTAGATGTTAATGTAACCCGTACTTAGTCCATTACAGCACGGTAACTGCTGCCTCGAACATATCAGAAAGCGTACTTCGTGTAAAACTACTTTCCGCTTCACACACTCGCACACGTTTTCTATCAGCATGCCATCGTGTTTAGCGTTAATTTCATAATCAATCGAAATCTCATATTTAGCACGTACTTCTTACATAACAGTATGACAGTGTGATGCATTGTGTAAATACCTGTCGCATACATGTTTTGGCAAACGTCTTAATGTGATGACGCAGTAAGTGCTTCAGTGGCGACTGTAGCTTGGTATACGCCAAAGGAGAATCGACTATCACACCACTGACGTACGTTGGGATGCCTAACAACTGAAAAATGCAGGCGCAACGGACTCACCCGGTATTTCTAGACTGAGGTGAGATCACCATCATGGGCCCAGAATCCTCGCTCTCTAACACCAAAGCCACTCAGCCCAGCTGGTTGTGTCTGCCTTCCATTGAGAAGAGTTATCACAATAACACTTCTTGTTTTTTAAATAATTTAAAACGCAAGGAACAACACAGATAATGTGTGTATTGTACTCTATTAGCCTGTATATTTACTGTAACTGGGTCAACAACGATGTTATTTTTTTCGTTACTGGTTTAACTTCACGCTAACACATGGATGGATTTAGGTGACGAAATAACAATATTACCATGCATTTCTATGCTAGAGTTGATTTTCAAATGAAATGCATATGTCAGGCACCAACAATTTTAATTATGATCGCCAGTTCTGTTTGCTGAACAATAATAAAATGATAACAACGGAATTAGCACAGTAAACCCCGAAACGTTGACTAAAATGAGCATTTGTGTACATTGCATTGTGTACTAATTTATTCATATACCGTACACTATCGGTTACATGAACTTACATATTCATTACTTTAGGCTTATACATTGGGTTATTAAATTGTTTTTCATTTAAATTGAAATATACAGGGTGGTTAAAAACAACGTGAAACGAGTATATGGGTTCTAGAGGGTTGGTGATACTGATCAATTATTTGCAAAAATAATTTTATATCCCATGCCGTTGTCATTTGATCAGCTGCTGAACGTAGCAAAGCAGATCGCTTCGCGGGCGAATTCAAATGGGCTGTGTGAGGAGGTGTTGCTAAATATACACGTGGCTTAAGACCGGCTTGAAATCACCAATCGAAGGAAAACAGCCACGGAAGACATTTAAACACGGACCTCCGAGTTGACAGGATCGCGCCATAGCAAGTATGCTGCGCTGACACCGGCAGAAACTCTCGGTGTGTTTGATGTTGATTTCTCGGCATGGCTCTCAAGCATGTCTGAAGCCACGTGCAGATTATCAACACTGCCTCGCAAATCCCCTTTGAATTCACCTGCGAAGCAATCCGATTGGCTAACTTCAGCAGCTGATAAAATGGCAATGGCGTGAAATATCGAATTATATATTTTAAATTGTTTACCAGTAGGCCTTCTTTTTCTACCGCTTTTCTCAAATCTGTGGGGGATCGAGGGTGAAAACTGTGTCGAACATGTGGATTTGACCCTGTTTACGGCCGGATGCCCTTCCTGACGCCAACCATATATGGAGGGATGTAATCACTATTGCGTGTTTCTGTGGTGGTTGGTAGTGTAGTGCGTAGTCTGAATATGAAGAGGAAAGTGTTGGAACAAACACAAAAACCCAGTCCCCCGGTCAGAAAAATTAATAGGCCGCGATTAAAATCCCAGAGCCGGGTAAGAATCGATACCGGGACCCTCTGAACCGAACGCCTCAACGCTGACCATTCAGCCAATGAGTCATTTACCAGTAGGCCTATGACGAATATTCTACCACTCATATACCTGGTTTACGAGCTCGATAGCTGCAGTCGCTTAAGTGCGGCAATTCTCCAGTATTCGGGAGATAGTAGGTTCGAACCCCGCTGTAGGTAGCCCTGAAGATGGTTTTCCGTGGTTTCCTATTTTCACACCAGGCAAATGCTGGGGCTGTACCTCAATTAAGGCCACGGCCGCTTCCTTCCCACTCCCAGCTCTCCCCTGTCCCATCGTCGCCATAAGACCTATCTGTGTCGGTGCGACGTAAAGCAACTAGCATATACCTGGTTTACATAGATTCCGACCACTCTGTATAAAATGCTGAAGTCAAAAGATATTTTTTTGCTAGTGGCTTTACGTCGCACCGACACAGATACGTCTTATGGCGACGATGGGATAGGGAAGGCTAGGAGTTGGAAAGAAGCGGCCGTGGCCTTAATTAAGGTACAGCCCCAGCATTTGCCTGGTGGGAAAATGGGAAACCACGGAAAACCATCGTCAGGGCTGCCGACAGTTGGATTCGAACCCGCTATCTCCCGGATGCAAGCTCACAGCCGCGTGCCCCTAACCGCACGACCAACTCGCACGGTGAAGTCAAAAAGATTATAGGAGATCATAATTAATATGTTGCTTGGCTGAATAACAGAAGTCATTTACATCTGCATCAATATAACACTAACACATGGCTTAAAATTCATCTTACGAAAATAGAACCTGGGGTTGATATCAAAATTGTACAATGGAACTAGAATCTTACATGGTTGGCTGACACTAATGAATGCTAGAATAGAGTGATTTACCGCCAAATTGAACTGCTCTCGGGTGCAGATTCCCTGCGCTAGTCTTGTATTATTATTATTGGTAAAACATATGTCAGTAAGACAAAATATTATGCAAGTCAGTTCAGTTAAATGAGAAGGATAATTTTAGCTCACATTGTTCGGATCTTTGGCTGGATGGTCAGCGAGTGGCCTTTAATTCCCGGGGCAGCAGAGATTTTTTCTTCTTGCCGGCGAATATTCTGACGATTTTTTCCACCAACGGCACTTGAACCAGCTAACCGCGATGGGAAATCACAGAGACATTACGCCTTATCGATCATAACCACCATGCGAGCTCACTAGGTCATAAATTGACATCATGTTTTCGAAGATTCATTTCAAAGTTCCGGACCATACTGGGTTAGAGATAAAATTTTGTAGTAATACGGACTGAGGAAAGCAGCTTAATCTGACGATAACTTTCATGAAGTTACACAGTCCTCTAAAAGTGCCAGTAATGGGATTCATTCAGTCAGAAGTAAGCCTGGGACAGGAGTTACTTTTTCTGAGAATTTCGTGCACCATTTCATATAAAAATAGATAACTGAAAATATGATCTTCATTAAACTACCCCTGATTATCTCTTGAAGAGAGTCCAAAATCAGGTTACGAATTTCACTGCCACGTAGAAAATAATGCCTTCACTACACGTTATTCTCCTTCCTTATAGTCCGGTTCCATGGCTAAATGGTTAGCGTGCTGGCCTTTGGTCACTGCGGTCCTGCGTTCCATTCTCAGCAGGGTCGGGAGTTTCAACTATCATTAGTTAATTCCACTTGCACGGTGGCTGGATGTATGTGACGTCTTCATCATTTCATCCTCATCACTAACGAGGGAAGTACCCCAGCTCGAACGGCTAAAACCGACTGGAAGTGCGCTTAACATACGAAGATATGTCTGTTCTACTACCCATCAAGGACATTTATCTGTATAACTCCGCATTAGTGTACAATCAGTGTTTGGAAGTTACGGCGTACAAAGACCGCAGAAACACAATTCGGAGCAGAAACTACCGTGCAACAGGCACTTCGGACCTTTATAGTAACAAGAAACAGATGTGGTGCAGTATTATCTGGCAACATGTTGAACACGAGCTTGCACTAAGAACTCTTAACACATGCAGTACCGTGTTGACATAGTCATCTTTCCCACAATAGACGATATGGTGTCGTCCTTTATTCGACATCGAAGTGTAAATGTGGAGTTTCAATGAAGTGATTACAACACAGCGGAATGTTAAAGTATGCACACTTAACGAGGGCAACATTTAGACATACTACATTATTTACAATGTTCACGCATTGCAATAGTCCAAAAACGAGGGCAACATGTAGACATACTACATTATTTACAATGTTCACGCATTGCAATAGTCCAAAAACGAGGGCAACATTTAGACATACTGCATTATTTACAATGTTCACGCATTGCAATAGTCCAAAAACGAGGGCAACATGTAGACATACTACATTATTTACAATGTCCACGCATTGCAATAATCCAAACTCAAATGCCACGGTGATCATATTATCAAACGAAGCAACAAGAACACCCACATCATTACCTGCTCTTTGCCATGCGTATGCAAACATAGGTCTGCTTCTCGGTGCAGATAGTTGGTTGTAGATGGCGGAGTGATGATGGATGATGAAGTATCGATCATGTAACGTGGCCTGCGTGGTATCTATTGGCAAAAGTACAAAATCAACATGACGTCTGAGATACAGATTGTATTGCCTAAAAGATATATACATCCAGACGTTGAAAACATTTGGTTGTCTTTGATGGCAGTATCTTTAATGTAATATCTTTATTTGGAAAACATTCTTCAATGACGCTGTAGTCTTTGTGTCCTGAACAGCAATCGCAAAGTAATAGACCTCTTTCACCAACATGCTCAGCGAGGACCGAATTAAAGAAGCTCTACATATGTGCTTTAGTCATTTTTCCACTTTTACTCGCTTCAACATGGATGTTCCGTGGACACATTGCTGTCAGTTTCTTTGCAACCTGCGGACCAAACGTTCCATCCTTTTCCTGCTGACAAATGTAAAGCTTGTTCGCTAATTTGCCATTCATGGACACAGCCACATCAGTTGTGTAACTATGCGTAGAACTATGCACAGACTGTACCAGACCAACTGTTGATTTTTCCCCTCTGTTTGAAGGTATTGCAGAAGACGTTAGTTCATAAAAAATGGCTCTGATGTCCGACTCGTTGTCTGAATGGTCAGCGTACTGGCCCTCGGTTCAGAGGGTCGCGGCTTCGATTCCCGGCCGAGTCGGGGATTTTAACCTTCATTGACGTTCATTGGCTAATTGCAGTGGCCCGGGGGCTGGGTGTTTGTGCTGTCCCCAACATCCCTGCAACTCACACACCACACAGAACACTATCCTCCACCACAATAACACGCAGTTACCTACACATGGCAGATGCCGCCCACCCTCATCGGAGGGTCTGCCTTACAAGGGCTGCACTCGGCTAGAAATAGCCACACGAGATTATTATTATTGGCTCTGATCACTATTCCACACGCATTCCTTCATTACATTCCCGTCTTGAATAAACATGTTCACGTCTGCCACAAATGTTTCTGCTGTTTGTATAACAACATGCTCTTCTTCAATCTCTTTGCGAGCTATGGACATAGTGATATGTCTGGACAAAATATTATATTCGTCTTTGAAGACCCTGACAAAATGCATTGAAGCTTTAAAATTGTCCAGAGAAACTGTTCTAGCGACCTCCAGAGCCCACACTTGAATGTACCAGTAGTGGACCACTGATCCACTATCTCTAGCTCTGTCAAATTGTGCTTTTACAGACTCTTTTAAAGCCTTCAATTTTAATGTTTTGTTTCCCTTGAAGAGACCTGGGTCTTGCCTTTTGCGCGTGACATAATCTAAAATTACCTTGCAGTTTGATTTCGACCTAATGCAGCAATAATGCTCCATTAGTTTCTGATAAGAACTGTAACCGCGATTATAATAATCCTCATAAATGTTGTCCAATGTTCGGTCATCAGTACTCCGTATCACACTTGTTCGTACATGTTTTGGGGGTGAAGGAGCGAAATCAATGTTACGTTTAGTTCCTTCCGTTGCTGGATTGTCGGTACTGTTGGAACAGTCATACTCATATGCTGTTTCTTCTACGCCGTTCGCCTCACAGTCATCATTACTCTCCAATGTGTCGGTATGTAGTTCTGTTACAGATCCATTGTATTTCTGCATTATGATATCACATAACATGCATGCAAATGGCCCATCATCCACTCCAGTTGCATCTTCACTATCCAGTGTGTAGCGTCGGCGTACCGTTTCGCGCAGCAACTTCACAACATTCACAGGGTTGATTGGCTTCCACCTACTCATGTCGGACGTTTGTGTGTGTACTATACCACGACACACTGTAACTAACAGGCTCCAATGCAGCGCGGCCTGTGCGCTGACTGTCAGATGGCGCTGGCGACCGAACACGTACTTTTACAGATGAATGGCCTAGATAGCTATTGACATAGGTACAACTGTATACTTTAAGCCCACTTTCTGTCGGTTTAAGCCGTTCGAGCCGGGGTACTTTTCTCGTAAGCGCAGGGCGTCTACAGGCGTTAAATCAAATGACCAGCGCCTGGCGAGCCGAACATGTCCTCTAACACTCCCGGCACTATCCCTTATCTAGTAACAACGGAATGTGGAGGTTTGCGGTGCACGAGTACGAATGAGACGTCGAAGGAAGGTAAGAGTTTGAAGAGTGATTTTTAACTAGCGACGGACAGGAAGTTTTATTTATACTTTAATTATGGTTTGTAATCGTCATCCGCATTCCTTACGTTATTGCATTGTACCGACGTGTATTTATTTCATGGCACACACATGCACATGCTGCCGCAATTCCCTTTTGACATCCAGCCAACATGTGGATCACCGAGTATGTGAAACAAGCAAGCAACTCAATGTTGAAAACATCCTCGGGATATGAGCTACGAATTTTAGTTAAATCAAATAACATAAAGTACGATAATTTATTTTATTTTTCTAAAAATTATAGTTATTTTCTTAATGATCGTTATCCAGTCAATTAGATTAGCAGTTAGCCCTTTTCTACCACCACGAGTGCCAATGTGATTCAAAGCGAAATTTCACTTACGCTCTTAGAACTACATTCGATGTGAAAATGTTTCAAAAAATACAAAAATATATCTGAGGGTATTGAACCAAGGAACACATTGCAGAAAGAATTATGTAAAAAAGTTAATTTGGCTAGGATATGAATAAAAAAGAAAACGAGTAAGGAAACAAGCAATTTTAGGCAGTTTTTCCGGAACTGCATTTAGGCTGAAAGTGATTCTCGAAATTTGTTTTTTAGTTTGATAGAGCTATCAATGACTCACAACATGAAAGTTTTTCGGGCCCTTTATCCCTTCAACGTTCGTCTCAATTGAGGAAATTGATTAATTTTACGTTTTTCGTAGCACGGGGACTGCTAGTTTGCTATGGAATGCTTTCAACAGTAAACATCACAGGTCGTGTTTCATTGAGTGAAGGTGGTCCGCATTCACTCTGGACTGCCACATTCGACTCCACGAAACAACCTGAATCCTCCCTCTGCGTATCATTGCCACATAATCCACGTAAGCCTCTATGACCTATGTGGTTCTGCCACGGACCAGCTGCATTTGATCCGTGATCGCTGTTCTATTTTTTGAAGGTGCTTTACGGTACACCACACGCTGTTCACTCGAACCACGTACACCGCACCCAGCTCCGACCACTTGTGGCACTCCATGCATCAACGCGAACTCCACCAGATAACGTGATACTACTTGCACGGTGTTGCAGTTTGCTCTTGACAGTCATGCTATAGTAAATTTACAAATTGCATTTACGGATGAGTGTATACATATTTTTCTTTTAAAATTTTGCTTTACGCTGCACCGATACAGATAGGTCTTATGGTGACGATGAAATAGGAATGGGCAAGGAGTGGGAAGGAAGCGGCCGTAGCCTCAATTATAGTAAAGCCCCGGAAATTGCTTGGTGTGAAAATGGGAAATCACGGAAAACCATCTTCATGGCCACAGACAGTGAGGTTCGAAACCAAACCTCCCGAATGCAAGCTCACAGCTGCGCGCCCCTAACCGAATGACCAGCTCGCTCGGTGTGAGTGTATACTAATCAATGCAACGTTTTAACTAACGATAAGCCTAATTATTTAGGCGCTCACCTTCCGTTATCAGGGTTGTACTATTAAAATTCACTACTGTCGATTGGCATTTAAGAGTGTCTAATTATGATACTTGTATAGTACATTTATTGGCATTTCGGCATCTTTCAAAATCCCTAGCAAGTGGAGGAATTTTAAGCAAGCAAGCTAGCTTGTATTTTTATTCTTACGTTTTTACATTTTTTGTTTACGGCACACCCCGGTTTTATGGCGAGTATGGGATAGGAAAGGCCTAGGAGTTGATAGGAACCGATATGGCCTTAATTAAGGTACACACCGAGCTCGATAACTGCAGTCGCTTAAGTGCAGCCAGTATCCAGTATTCGGGAGATAGTAGGTTCGAACCCCACTGTCGGCAGCCCTGAAAATGGTTTTCCGTGGTTTCCCATTTTCACACCAGACAAATGCTGGGGCTGTACCTTAATTAAGGCCACGGCCGCTTCCTTCCCACTCCTAGCCCTTTCCTGTCCCATCGTCGCCATAATACCTATCTGTGTCGGTGCGACGTAAAGCAACTAGCAAAAAAAAAAATTAAGGTACAGCCCCAGCACATGCCTGGTGTGAAAGTGGGAAAGCACGGAAAACCATCTTCAAAGGTGTCGACAGTGGGGTTCGAATCCACTATCTCCAACTTGTAAGTTTAGGACAGTTAAGATCGTGATCATAGCCATGGGAACTGCAGTTCTACGTGGGCAAATCAGAGTGGCTCAGATAGAAGAGGACCAGGTTTCTTAACTCAGGGTGGCGTGCTTGATTCTGACACATTTCTTGAGGTATTTTGACTTACACCAGCCGGAAATGAAAGAACTCCTGGAGGACAAAATTTCTGACAACTTCTTGTCACGGAAAACTGCAAAGGTATTTAATAGGACTTAAAACCCACAACGTTATTATTAGTTTTACTTGGAATCCGATCCACAGGGACGTGACTTATCATTACAAAATTTACTTGAGCGTTATTCGAACCGCGGCCGCCTTGACGAAAAGCTCACTCAACTGTTACACCCCTTAATGTCGAGCAGCTATTATTATTATTATTATTATTATTATTATTATTATTATTATTATTATTATTATTATTATTAAAGTACATGGTCACATTTCTAGTATCAGAAAAATTTGCTTGTCTAAATAGAGTTTTTTAATTATAAATTTCCTATATGGAGTGCGTATGAAGTACTTAGGATTGTATGATGCAGCTTTTTTAACTATCTTACTGAAGTATTGCATGTTTCGCGTACAGTGGGATACTCAAATTATGACGCAATTACAGAGTTATCAAATTGGGTTTAAAAATGAACGCAAACATCTTAAATCCTATTCCACCAATAGGCTACGTACAGTAGTTTTCATGTTTTGAATATCAACTGTACATCATCGTTGTGCCTAGAAAAATCGCTATGTGATAATTTTTCAGTTTATAACTCTGAACAGAAAGATTCTGCCTTCTATGTCTCAGTATTGCGTGAAATACAGCAACGAGTTTTCGTTCTAGGTGATACATGTGCTGCGGGCCAGTATTTCTCCCCTCAACATTGTCACATAACGGTATTTCGAGGCGCAACGACGATATGCTATGTTAATGGGCGACAACCTTTGTCCGGCTCCTTGGCTTGACAGCCAGTTTAGTAGTCTTCGGTTCAGAGGGTCCCCTGTTCGATTCCGGCAGGATCATGGATTAAAACTGCGCATGGTTAATTCCTCTAGCTACAAGGCACCACACTACCAACCACCACAAGAATACGCATTAGTGAATGCATCATTTCAGGAAGGCGTCAGGAAGTGTGTCCGGCCGTAGAAATGGGACCAATATTTTTCTTTGCTATTTGCTTTACGTCCCACCGACACAGATAGGTCTTATGGCGACGATGGGGCAGGAAATACCCAGGCATGGGAAGGAAGCAACCGTTGCCTTAATTAAGGTACAGCTCAGCATTTGCCTGGTGTTAAAATTGGAAACCACGGAAAACCATCTTCAGGGCTGCCGACAGTGGGGCTCGAACCCACTATCTCCCGATTACTGGACACTGGCCGCACTTAAGCGACTGCAGCTATCGAGCTCGGTACAGTGGGGTACGAACCCACTATCAACTAGATGCGAGTTCACAGCTGTACGCCCCTAACCGCACGGCCAACTCGCGCGGTTTGGGCCTAATCCATACGAAGTGCTGACCCCCCAAAATTGTTAAAAGACCAGGAAGAATAAGAAGAATGGACTTCAAGCTCGTTTGCCTCAACCGTTACAGGTGTTTTTACAAGGACTTATAGAGCGGGGCGTGTAGGTACGCAGACCCGCAACACACTTACGCTGTGTTACGCTCAGAGTTGGAGAAGGCAGGCGCACAAACTTTCACCCACCTCAGGAAATACTGTAGAGTGAGATCGTCTTGTACCGTACAGTGGTCGAAGTACAGGATTGCTGACAACAATAAACATGTGGGTACGTATTGTAAAGGACACGTATGGGGAAAAGTAGGCAACCATTTAGTAGATCTGAACTTGTTGAACTGATGTAGAGTGCTGAGAGGTCACAGAACACCAACACTTGGAAAAAAAATCATTATTTTAAATTTTAAATCTGCGATAATTTCCGTTCTAAAAGGTGTTTAAGTTACGTTGATATGTCAAGTAGAATATATTGCACTATATTTTCGTAAAGCAATTCACACCCACTACATGTGACTTGTCATTTTCCGTTAGTCATTTGTTTAATAATTGAGCAATCGAATGAGTTGGTCGTGCGGTTAGGGTCACGCACCTGTGAGCTTGTATTTGGGAGATTTGGATTAGAATCCCACCGTCGGCAACCCTGAAGATGGATTTCAGTGGTTTCCCATTTTTACACTACCCCAATGCAGGGGCTGTACCTCAATTAAGACCAGGACCGCCACTTTCCGAACCCTAGCCGTTTTCCATCCTTGCGTCGCTGAAAACAGTCAATGCGTTAGTGCGGCGTTAAACCACTAGCAAAAAAAAAAGAAGTGAATACCTAAAGAAAATTGTTGCACCCTTTTTTTAATCACAGAGACTTACAACTTTTCAATTTTCTTTATATATATGCTTTGCGTCACACCGACACAAATAGGTCTTATGGCGACGATGGGATGGAAGAGGGCTAGGAATGGAAAGGAAATGACCGTGGCCATAATTAAGGTACAATCCTAGTATTTACATGGTGTGAAATTTCGAAACCACGGAAAACCATCTTCAGGACTGACGACAGTGGGGTTCGAACCCACTGTCTTCCGTATACAAGCTCATAGCTCCGTGACCCAAACCGCGCGGCCACTTGCTTGGGATCTCTTTATATCGTTGTCATGCATGTGATAAATTTTATTTCGGTAGTAAGTCAGATATCAGACATTTTATCAGGGAAAACTCCGAGAAAATCGTATTGTAAATCTAGAAATTTGAAAAAGATCATAAAAAGTTCCTTTCTAAATCAATCATTTCAGTTTGAACCTAAGATAATTTATTGATGTGTAACCTGCAAAATTTGTAAATGTCTTCATTCAGTAGGTTCCGAGGAAGTAACCCTTACGTGTTGCATGATATAACATTGCGAGCAAAGGACTTTCCTTATCCCCTGATGATGGTATCACTCATATTGAACACTGCCCCAAACGCTCAGGGGTTATGGCAATAATAATAATAATAATAATTGTACCGGGCGGTACACCTCCACGCCGCTAATTTAAAAATTGCGCCAGTTGAAACTCCTCTGCTGGAGGAAGTCTGAACTTTATCTACGCTATTAATTCTTTACATTCTCAGAAGATGTCACCACGTGGAAAATTTTGAGTTTTTGAACTGTGTCATTTTTGATGTGTTTTTGTTTCGCTTGAAGTAAGAAGTGTGAACTTTCTCTTCTAGAGGACACTACTGAAGATCAACAATAGTGCACCCTAGTGCGGAGTCAAAGAACTATTTTGTTGGAGAAATTTTTATTTCAAATGTTTGTTTCTTGTTAGATTTCTTTCTGTTATTGTTTAAGTTGGCTGTATACCCCTCTTTTCCCCCCTTGTTTTAGATTTATCCAATCCCGAATTTCTTTTAGTAATTTCCGACCAATCCGATGTATCTTCCCCCAACTTGGATATGTTTCTGTACCCTAGCCAATAAAGTAATTGTGGGCGGGTGTTTTCATTCCCCTAACGCCTAGAACCTTCCGCGAGAGGATATAAACTGCTGATTTTTGGGTCTCTGCGCCACTTCTGTTCCATCTTTCAGTGTGTAAAGTACATAGCAGGGGGCGGGAAGCGCCTCTTTCCTCGGCAGCGGTCAACAACAAGGTAATGGCCGATTAATAACTTCTTTCTTTGCTAGCTCAGCAGTTTAACTCTCGGGGCGGGTTCGACGCGTTCCACCATGTAACCTTTTCCTAAATGTAACTACTCTTTTCATATATTCTCTTTTAAAGCTACATACTGGGATAGAGAGTGCTAACCCTCTCGAGCTCCCACTCATATTGTTTTGAGGTGAAGTTATTTTTCTCAACCTATTCTTCGTTAACGTAAAACAAATTGTTCTCTTCTTAAGTCACCTCTTTAGTATGGGATTAGCCCTTGTATTAACGGCCTAGTGCCAAGTAGGTCTTAATCAAAGTGTATTAGGAGTGCAAGTTCGCCTCCTCTCAAATTGTTATTTTAGAGGTCATTTAATTAACCTCCTTTTCATTTAATAGACCTCAGTAGATTGGGTATTTTACCCCTGTGTTTACGTCCGTTGAGGACAGCTTGAAGGTGGAGTTTGGTGTGGCCTGGGAGAGGCTTAAATTTGAGAGCGAGTGGCTCTTTTGAAAATTGAGTATTGTATGCCTCGTGGAGGCTTTTCAGTGTAATTTGGAGCAAGGGCTCCAAGGCATGAATGGGGTTTTCTGCCCCTCTGTTGAAACTTGTGTCTGTGGGGTAAAACTGAGCAGATTGCCCTAGCATTGTGCAGTCAGGGCGCGAAGCCCAAATCCTGTAAATATTGTAACTACCCTGTGAACTTGCTACTTTGTACCTGCCATGCTTGTTATTTCTTTGTTTTGAAAAGAAAATATAACCTTGTTAAATTTTAAATTAATTTTCTCTTAGTAGCTTGAGACCTGTTCACCACCCCGCACCTTCTTTCACGCATAACTACCACAAAAACTCGGTAACAAGTGGTAGCAGAGCGTGGTTGAATGGGTCTCAATTTAGCCCCTTTTGACGGCTAAACTTTGTTTGTTCCGAACCCTAACCATTTTTTCAATTGCTGGAATTTTTGAGTTTTTCAAAATTGTTCTGTCATCATGCCCGGCCCTCGCGATGTTCTCCATCTTAACTATTTGCGCAAGGAGGAGTTGATTTACGAATTGACTATTAGAAATGTGCAATCTGGAGGCACGGTTGCAGTAGACACAAATAAGCTTAGAGAGTCCCTTGATTTGCCCATTTCCATCCCCACACTGGGAGAGAAAGAAGTTGACGACTCTCTTTCCACGATCGTCGAGAATATTACTGGGCTAGCATCTGTAGTTGTTTTTTTTTTGATGAAAATGATCCTTCTCCTAATCAAATTAAGCGTGTGCAAGCCAGGCTATATCACTTTTCAAATAGAGTTAACGATCTGTTGTCTCTAAAACTGAATGACGTTCAGAGGAAGGAAGCTAGTACGCTCCTGGAAAATATTTCTGAATTATCTAGCAAGGTCACTCAATTGTTAACTGGGGAAGTTCCTCCCAAATCTGATCAACCCACCATAGTGAATGTAGGTAGTGAGGAAGAACCTCCTAAGGGAGAAGTAAATAGGAAAACCATAGCTGCCCAAACTATCTCTGCCCCATTGGACAACGAGTCTGAACGCCGTGCATCGTTGAGTAACATCCGTTCTGAATTAACTACCTTGCCATTGAAACCTTTACCTACTATGTCACCCGGGTTTAGCAGCTTGCCTCATCCATTGGCAATGTTGCTCAGAGGCATCTCTAAGTTTTCGGTTAATACCACCAGTGAAGTAATTTCATTTTTAAGATTTCTTGTTGAATTTCAAGATCATGCCCTTGTGTTTTCTCTTTCTCCATGTCAAATTTTGCAAATTATCTATCCGTATGCTATTGGTATTCTCTCTGATAAAATCGTAAGAGCCATTGCCGAGCAATCATCTATTGAGGATTTTCATGCACACTTGCTTGCAAATTTTATTCCCGCCCGCGCGAGGTCATCTCTGATTCAGAAGTACTATTACCGTGTACAACGCTTGTATGAAAACTTGGCTGATTTCATACAGGACATTAAGTTTTATACTAGGGTGTTTGCTCTTCATTTTCCTGAAGATCAGATTGTACAGGCTATTGTAGAAGGCATTTCACCATCTTATAGGTCATACTTGTGTTTCGCGGCGTGCCCGCAAACTTTCTCTGAACTTGAAGCGTTGGCCGTCTCAGCGGAAGGAGTTAGGTACGCCGATTCCTTGCGTGTGGCAAAAGAACCCCCTCCTTCGTTTAGTAATACTCGGCCTCCACCTCGCCGACCAGTCACACCCCGTAAATGTTATGCTTGTGGGTCGCCTGACCATCTGCGCAATAAGTGTCCACTGATCAAGTCTAGTAGGGCAAATAATGGAGCTGGGTCAGCACAAGGCTGTTTTAAATGTGGGGCTTTCTCACATATTGCCAAGAACTGCCCAAACTCGAATAGCACCCCCTCCTGCTCAACTTCTGGTGCAGATTCTACCTATGCCAAGAATAATAAGTGACTAGTGGCTTCGGCTGAGTCGACTAGTCCATCTTACCGAGACTCAGCCCCTGGTAAACAGGTTGTAAATTCAGGGAACGAGCAATTTTCAAATTTATCTTTTGAAGGTCCCAAAGAGTGTCTTAGGATTGTGGCGGATTTCCCCGCACCTGTTCCTTTTCTGAAGATTGAGCTAAATAACGAGCCTATAACAGCTCTCTTAGATTCAGGCAGTGTTTGTTCGATTATTTCGGCTGAATGGTATTCTAAATTGAAATCTGTTTGTAAACTACCTGACTATGTCTCATCTCCTGTTCAATATGTTTCGGCTAATTCATCCCCATTAGAAATTCTAGGTTCCTTATTGGTCAAAATTCGTATTTTTAAATTCACATGGAAAGTTAAATTGTTTGTGGCCAAGCTCTTGTCTTGCCCCATTATATTGGGAGCGGACTTTATTTCTCACACTGGTCTTGTGCTCAATCTTCAGAGTAGGTCTTGCACTTTCAAATTTGCCTCTAATTGTAATATCCCTCTATTAAAGTGTAATTCTGTATCATGTTCATCTATTTCGCCTACCCAGGATGAGATGTCGTTAGACCTTAGACATCTACCTGAGGAGCAGGCTGATAGTATTCGTAAGCTGTGTCAGTCGTTTCCAGAGGTGTTCTCTGATACTCTTGGTGTTACTGACCTTATTGAATACAAAATTGAGGTCACTGATTCGATTCCTGTCCGTTTTCCACCGTATAGGCTATCTCCACCTAAAATGAAGGCTCTGAAAGAAATTATCGATCAGATGTTGAAGGATGGTATTATTAGGCCCTCTAAGTCGGCGTATTCTTCGCCTATTTTTCTAGTTCCGAAACCCCAAGGAGGCTTCAGGCCTGTCATTGATTATAGGGCTCTCAATCGGAAGGTGGTGTTGCAATCTGTGCCCCTTCCTGACCTTCATTCTTGTTTTTCATGGTTTCGTAAGGCCAAGTTCTTTACTATCTTGGACTTGAATCAGGCCTATAATCAAATTCCCCTTGCCGAAGAGTCTAAACATCTTACAGCGTTTGCCACGGACTGGAACTTATACGAATACAACCGCGTGCCTTTCGGGCTCCCCACGGGAGCAGCTGTACTCACTAGGCTACTAGATAGGGTCTTCTCCGACATCAAATTTGAGTACTTATATCACTACTTGGATGATGTCGTCGTATTTTCAGAGACTTTTGAGGAGCATCTAGATCATCTGCGAGAAGTTCTCGATCGCCTTCGGAAGGCTGGGTTAACTGTTAAGTTGTCCAAGGTTGCCTTTGCTAAGCCCTCTATGTCTTTCCTAGGGCACATTGTGTCACCTGATGGTGTAGCCATCGATCATTCTAGAACACAGGCCATCCGTGATTTTAAACCTCCCAAGGACATTAAAGGCATCGCCAGGTTTATTGGTATGGTGAATTTCTTCAGAAAGTTCATTCCTAACTTTGCTAATAGAGCGGCGCCCTTAAACCTTCTTCGTAGGAAAGGCATCAAATTCGAGTGGGGACCTTCTCAACAAGCCGCTTTTGAAGATCTTAAATTGGCTCTCTGTAATGCCCCTGTACTTGCTATGCCTGATTTCTCGAAGAAATTCATCGTCCAAACTGATGCGTCGTCGTCAGCAGTAGCTGCAGTCCTTCTTCAAGAGACTGAACTAGGGAGGCGACCCATCGCCTATGCATCTAGGACATTGTCGGCTCAAGAAGCCAAGTATTCCATATATGAGCTCGAAGGTTTGGCAGTCTTATTCGCCTTAGAGAAGTTCTGTCTCTATCTGGAACATGTTAAATTCGACCTGGAGACAGATAATCAAGCCTTAAGCTGGGTCTTAGGTAGGCCGCGTCGTACTGGTCGCATAGCCCGCTGGGCCATCCGTATTTCTGCCTTCCAATTCGATGTCAGGCATATCAGAGGTACTGAAAATGTTGTTGCTGATGGACTCAGTCGTATGTTTTCTAACGACGTCGAGACCCATGACCCGGTCGACAGTTCATCACCTCCCGAGTCCATACTATCTGGTGTTAATGCCATCTTAACAGATGCTCCCATGCTTTTTAGGGATATCGAGAAATACCAACATGAAGATCCGACGCTGGCTCCGATAATGGAAACCCTTTCTTCTGGGGAACATGTTGTCCCTTATGTTCTGAGGAATGGTGTTTTATGTTGCCCTTCGAGGCATGACAAGATGATGAAGGTTGTCGTTCCAGCTGTTCTTGTGCCTATGATCTTCAAGTACTATCATGAGACCCCATTAGGGGGGCATCTTGGAATCTTTAAAACTCGTGAAAAGATTCGTGAAAGGTTCATTTGGAAAGGTATGGACGGTGAAATCCGTGAACTAGTAAAGGCTTGTAAATCCTGTTTGATTAGTAAACCAACCATGTCCACCAAGGTAGGCCTTTTGTCTTCCCATCAAGCGTCGCGCCCCATGGAACGCCTGTACATTGATTATGTAGGACCCTTCCCCCAGTCAAAGGGTAATGCTAACAAGTTCATCTTTGTATGCGTAGATGGTTTTACCAGATTTTCTTAGTTATTTCCGACTAAGCTGGCTACCGCTCAGTCCACCATTACTTGCCTAAATTCTATTTTTGCTTCTTTTGGTCCGTGCCAATATATTGTGTCTGATAACGCTAAGGCGTTTACATCAAATCTTTTTCGTAAATTCTGTTTTGATTTATCCATCTCTCATGTAACTACTTCCGCTTATTACCCTCAACCATCTCTGGCTGAACGGGTTAATCGTAATCTCAGGTCCGCACTTATTGCCTATCATCATGAAGATCATTCCAGGTGGGACACGTCCCTGCATTGGTTAGCTTTTGCTTTGAATTCGGCGGTTCATGAATCACATAAATTCACTCCAGCCTCTTTAATGTTCAAATTTGTTCCCAACTCGCCGCTCTCTAACCTCTGGTCTCTGAGTGACATTCTACCCGAGACAATAGATCCGGATAATATTAAAGATCTTTGGAAGAAGGCTAAAGCCAATCTTAAGGTATCTCATGAAAAGGTTAGGGAAAGGTATGATCGTGGACGGAGACCCACCCCTTTGAATGTAGGTGACCAGGTGATGGTCAAGAACTTTGTTCCCGCGGGCAAGCTTGCCCCCAGATTTCATGGGCCTTGTATCATTCTCGATTTTCTTACGCCAGTTACGTTGTTAGTAAGCAATCCAGCCACCGAGAGGATATTTAGGGTTCACCTGTCACAGGTGAAACCGATGTAATTTCTGTGTTAATTTGCTTCATATTATTGTGAAAGGGGATATGAAGGTTATATTTTTTTGAGTTTTCAATTTCTAGGCATTCTGCCCCTTCTATAATATTTTGTTTTATATGTAAGCATTTGTGTGAAACCTCCCCCGATTTGTTAAACTGCCATCCTGTCCTTGCCTCGGCCATTACCACGCTCCCGTCTCCTGCTCCAATACACACTGTGGCTTGATTAGATTAAATGCCATGGATATTTGCACGCCGCTGGCCCCTCTACCTCTCCAACAAGACTGTGCCCTCAAAAAAAGATGATGGTCCAACAATATTCTGCCGCCTAGCTTTAATGTTTCAGTGCCCCCGCAGCCGCGCGGCGCTGTGCCGCGACTGGGTTCGAGGACGGGCCCCCTCGGCCCCAGCGAGGACGACATGTGCACGGCGAGCCGGAGCTCTCCTCCCGGCCAAGGCTGATGTGCGGCGCACGACCTGCTACTTGCCCACAGCATGTATACCTTCACCGCGGGCGCGGCGTGTTTCAACACCACTGCTCCCCTCATAGTGTGGGTGAGCGGTATCTCAGGGTACTTGAGGGGTCCGAGCGGCCTCCTTTGGACGCAAGCTGCAACGGCCGGTCTGGCCATCCAACTTCATCAACATCAACTACATGAACAGTTACTATAAGCATTGACTACACTTGGGAATTCAACAGCAATATTTGGTGGACATTGCAAAATTTTTCATCACTTTTAAGTATTAAAAGTTTATCTTCAGAACTCAACTTCTACAAACATAAAGACTGTACTTCACCTGCAACAACAAAATTTTGAAACTGAATCAAACCAAATTAAGAAAGTCTTATAAATTTTTTTTTGGCAATTAATCTCCATATCTACATCAAACTTGGACCTTGTTTTCAAACAATTTCATGTGTCACCCCTAGAGGAACTTTTGGGGGGGGAGGTCTGTACCGGGCGGTACACCTCCACGCCGCTAATTTAAAAATTGCGCCAGTTGAAACTCCTCTGCTGGAGGAAGTCTGAACTTTATCTACGCTATTAATTCTTTACATTCTCAGAAGATGTCACCACGTGGATAATTTTGAGTTTTTGAACTGTGTCATTTTTGATGTGTTTTTGTTTCGCTTGAAGTAAGAAGTGTGAACTTTCTCTTCTAGAGGACACTACTGAAGATCAACAATGGTGCACCCTAGTGCGGAGTCAAAGAACTATTTTGTTGGAGAAATTTTTATTTCAAATGTTTGTTTCTTGTTAGATTTCTTTCTGTTATTGTTTAAGTTGGCTGTATACCCCTCTTTTCCCCCCTTGTTTTAGATTTATCCAATCCCGAATTTCTTTTAGTAATTTCCGACCAATCCGATGTATCTTCCCCCAACTTGGATATGTTTCTGTACCCTAGCCAATAAAGTAATTGTGGGCGGGTGTTTTCATTCCCCTAACGCCTAGAACCTTCCGCGAGAGGATATAAACTGCTGATTTTTGGGTCTCTGCTCCACTTCTGTTCCATCATTCAGTGTGTAAAGTACATAGCAGGGGGCGGGAAGCGCCTCTTTCCTCGGCAGCGGTCAACAACAAGGTAATGGCCGATTAATAACTTCTTTCTTTGCTAGCTCAGCAGTTTAACTCTCGGGGCGGGTTCGAAGCGTTCCACCATGTAACCATTTCCTAAATGTAACTACTTTTTTCATATATTCTCTTTTAAAGCTACATACTGGGATAGAGAGTGCTAACCCTCTCGAGCTCCCACTCATATTGTTTTGAGGTGAAGTTATTTTTCTCAACCTATTCTTCGTTAACGTAAAACAAATTGTTCTCTTCTTAAGTCACCTCTTTAGTATGGGATTAGCCCTTGTATTAACGGCCTAGTGCCAAGTAGGTCTTAAAGTGTATTAGGAGTGCAAGTTCGCCTCCTCTCAAATTGTTATTTTAGAGGTCATTTAATTAACCTCCTTTTCATTTAATAGACCTCAGTAGATTGGGTATTTTACCCCTGTGTTTACGTCCGTTGAGGACAGCTTGAAGGTGGAGTTTGGTGTGGCCTGGGAGAGGCTTAAATTTGAGAGCGAGTGGCTCTTTTGAAAATTGAGTATTGTATGCCTCGTGGAGGCTTTTCAGTGTAGTTTGGAGCAAGGGCTCCTAGGCATGAATGGGGTTTTCTGCCCCTCTGTTGAAACTTGTGTCTGTGGGGTAAAACTGAGCAGATTGCTCTAGCACTGTGCAGTCAGGGCGCGAAGCCCAAATCCTGTAAATATTGTAACTACCCTGTGAACTTGCTACTTTGTACCTGCCATGCTTGTTATTTCTTTGTTTTGAAAAGAAAATATAACCTTGTTAAATTTTAAATTAATTTTCTCTTAGTAGCTTGAGACCTGTTCACCACCCCGCACCTTCTTTCACGCATAACTACCACAAAAACTCGGTAACAATAATAATAATAATAATAATAATAATAATAATGGCGTATTGCCTCCGGTGAGGTCGAATGCAGGTCTTTTACTAGTAGACGACCTATAGGCGACCTGCATAACTGTGATGATTGGGTTCTAGCCAAGATGGTTTTTAATGTTTAAGATACCACAAACATCCAGCCCCCGAGCCAGACGAGTTAACCAGTGAAGATTAAAATCTCCGACCCGGCCGGGAATTTAGGCCGGCACCCACTATACCAAAGGCCAATATGCTAACCATTTAGCCATTGAGCTGGATACTCAGTGATATAGAAGCAAAAGTAAGAAGCCATGGGGACACGTGGATCGTTGGAAGGTAATGGCTTCCGACTGTATACTGGGAAATGTGACGTAATTTTCCTAAATCTCTTGTCGCATCATAAGGGGAATCTGAGCCAAGAAAGCTTACCAAATATGTACGTGGATTATGCCTTATGCATGCAGAATACGAAAGAAACTAGTTCTATAAATGCATTATACCAAGTCAAAATCGAAGTCACAATATCCCTCCGAAAAATAAAAGGAGGTGATTGCAATAGGTAGCTTCGCCTGATCTGGAGAGGCATAATTTACGAACGATTTAAACAAGCTTGAAAAACAAGTCTTTGGAATCAGAGTTTGACATTAGTGTACTCTGCGAGTCGCATACCTTTCTTCCACTACGGCATAATATAACTCTTCGACTGAATGACATCACGTCACCTTCATACTAGGAATGTTGACATGCGTGTGAAGGCAGGCTAACCCCAGAATTTCACATGCGGTGAATTCATGTTCCAACATAAGTACTGAAATTTGCCTCCCTCAAAATTATGAAATTCCTTTCATTGGATACAGACTTCACGAAACGCCTTGTGTTGTAATTTAGTCCCGCAGGATTAAGTTAACGTGGAGGATGCTAACGACACCGAGTTGCCGCGTTTCAACATGTTTGTTCTTAAATTTTACTTTTGTGGCTAATAAGTCATTGGTTGAATCAGTGTTGCCAGACTGGGTAAAAGTTCCCACGAATGAGGGAAAAATGGACTTGGTTGTGGAAGGTGGGGAACAATGTTATGGATGTCCAGATAACGTAGGGATTTTAACGACGTCTCCCCCTAGTTACATAAAATATTTTACTTTTCCTTATTATGTTTGAACAAATGAACTGTCTTCTGAAAATGGGGAAAATCATTTCCTTTCATATGGACTAGAACAGTATATGTTGATGAACCATGTTATTGCTCAAACCCCAAGATTCTCCGCGACAATGTGGTAGTCAATAAACAATCGTATGACATAATTAAATGCTGTAAGTTCTCTTATCAATAATATTTTGAATGAATCTGTACAAGTGGTATGCACTAAAGAAACTGTACTAAATGTGAGCGATAATGAATATTTCATGACGAAAATATTTCACATTTTGATATTTGAATAATATCATTTGCTGAGAAATTTGGGTATTGTCGTAGGAATCGTCGGCACTGCTCCTCCTGTTCAGTACTTAGTAATTTTAGTGCCCCTTATAGCAGCACGAATATCAAGAGCGATTCTTTCTTGTTATTAGTATATTAATTACTATTATGTTATCGCAGTGATAAGCTTAGTTTGATATTTATGATTATAAATATCAGGCATGTGGGAAAATCAGGTGCATGAGTAAAATGTTAACAATGTGATGGGAATTTCAATTGTAAATATCTGGCACGCTGAGTTGAAGCATCTCCTGCAAATGTAACCCAGCTCCCGTCCTGATATTTTGTAGCAACCTCAACAATAACTATCATATATTGATATTTTTGAACAGAGTGCGGCTGTCCTCAGCAACTGACTCCCGAAACAACAACACTAGATCCTCTATGTCTGTTACTAACAGCACGGTTAGAAAGACAAGACTGAGGGGAAAATGTTAAACGAAAAACGAGTAAGTCAAATATTTAACCTCTTCAAGCCTGAGTATCATTTCATTCTGGGATAGTGCTCACGAAATGTCCACAATCACGTCAAGATGTATCAGAAGTGAAGAGATTAGATACTCTTGTGATCTACTCAAATGTAATAATATTTCAAATTCATTCTGAAAAAAAATCATTCAAAAAATTAGAAAAATCCTTATATGTAAATCTTACTTTTCTCGTAGTCTAAGAGCACAGTCGTATTAAAATCATCGACATTTGAAAGCAATGCCTGAATCAGAAAGCCTAAATTTCATCAAGTAAATGAGCTGAATAATCCAGTAACTAAATGGATACGAGAATATATTTCGTTGGTTCAGTCTACTTAAAGGACGAATATGCTGTTCACTAGATGTTCTCCTTTAGCACTTACCCCTACACCACATCTTAGGTAAATAGTATGTAGCAGCGTGACTGCACAGAATACATGAATCATGGGGAAATGCTTCACCAACATCCCTCTGATGTCCAATTTTCTTCAAAAGGATAATGCCAGAAGTGTCCACATACCTGGAACAAAATCAGAGAAAATAACTGCAGTACACTGAGATGATCAGAGGTCACACATTGAGTGTTAACTTCTTTAATATCTTTCAACTTATGTTCATCGGTGTCTCTAATTTCATTCTTGTATGAAATAGCTCCCCATGAACTAAGCAGTACGTACAATACAATGGTCTAAAACAAGTTAGCATAATCAAAATTTTTGTTATTTGAAGCCATTCCTTCCTTCAGTTTTGACTCAGTTAATTTGTAGTTATTAGTTTCTTCAGTCTTCCGAAACGAATTTTGAATAAATACATTTTCAATTTACCTCAAAAGTAAAACATATGGTAACAGAATTTTGCCTGAAAAAGGAACGATATAATTAAAATAAAATGGCATGTATCCTCCTTGAAAGAACATCATCAGACTATCAAAATCACATTCAAATATTCCGAGCGAGTTGGCCGTGCGGATAGGGGCGTGCAGCTGTGAGATTACATTCGAGAAATAGTGGGTACGAACCCCAATGTTGGCAGCCCTGAAGATAGTTTTCTGTGGTTTTCTGTTTTCACATAAGGCAAACGATTGCACTGTACCATACTTAAAGCTAAAGCCGCTTCCTTCCCGCTCCTAGCCCTTTCCTGTCGCATCGTCACCGTAAGACCTATCTGTATCGGTGCGATGTAAAGCCTATAGTAAAAAAAAGAACACTTAAAAACTCTGAAATTATGTTTTTTAAGTTCTTGGCAACTCGAAATTATCTACCTATCTTAATGAAGTCCTCACTTCTCTCCACTCTAACACAGAATGAAAGTTGTTTCAATACCGGTATTCTGTTGCTGGAGTGAGTCCATCTGGCCATTCAGTCCGTTAACCTTTCGCCTTGCCACGCTCCTTACCCTGGCTAGTTCAATGACATTCCGTACTTTACTTTTAGTGTTCTCACCGCACCCATCACTGAGAAGATTGGTGGCAACCATAGATATCTACAACGAGAGTAGGGAAGGCCATATGCACCTCTGAGAAAACCACATATCCTTCCGTTTAGACGCTTTTCTGAAAACAACTAATCGTTCCTCGGGAGTAAGACCCTTAGAGGATAATACTAGAAGTGTCCATACCTGGAACAAAATCAGAGAAAAGAATTGAGGAACGCTGAGATGTTCAGAAATTTTACAAGATTTATTTGCGAATTAACCACTGAGGATCACACTACAATTTCATTTTTTTCTTTGTATGAAGTTTCCTCTTCCTCCAGTACTACTTCATATGGGCGCTATGCTATTTCTTCTGTTCATCCGTCCAGGATATTTCCGTACTTGCAGTTCTTTCGATGTCTAACACTTCAAATTTTGAATCATGGTCCGCAATATTTTCCGGTCTAACATCTGAATTTTCTGGATGTTGGACTTCTCTAGATCTTTACGAACTTCCTTAATCCATGTCGTCGTAGTCTTCTTGTTCCACTGGTAGTCGAATAACATGTTGTCCATTCTCTAGAAATGTCCAAGAAATGATAATAACTTTCTCTTTTTCATGGTAGTGTTCTAATGTTTCCTTTATTATTATTATTATTATTATTATTATTATTGTTGTTGTTGTATAAATTTGCTTTTCAAACTATGCAGGGGTTTTATATTTTAATTAACTTGTCTCTTTTTCAGGAAGGATATGAAATTATTTATTCTAAATTAGTTTCAGTAGACTGAAGACCTAACAGTTAAAAAATATTAAACATTTTACAAGACTTTATTCTGACCTGGCACTTGCAATTCAAATCACAGAACATACAGCAAGTACACTACAAGTGGGACAGTGAAAAGAGCAAGACCTTAAAAACGTAGTACATAGATTTGGTTATACCGGGTAGTACAGTTGCCCCTATTTTTCCAAATATATGCAACCGGCTAGGAATGAAATATCTCTTAGTCCTATCTTTCGCAACAGTTTTTTCTCTTTTTTTTTCTATTCGTTTTACGTCCCACCGACACATATAGGTCTTATGGCGACGATGTGAGAGGAAAGGCCTATGAATGGGAAGGAAGCGGCCGTGGCCTTAATTAAGGTACTGCCGACAGTGGGATTCAAACCCACTATCTCTCGGATGCGAGCTCACAGCTGCGCGCTCTTAACCGCACGGACAACCCACCCGGTTCTCGAACTTCAAGCACGCTTGGCTATCACGAGTAGTCGTTTGTCAGGATTATATCAATACTATTTCTAGTCATTCAGCCATCATGTTCTCCGTACATGAAGTTACTGTGATACAGAATTTTCACGATTCTCTACTTCATTCTGTATTGTATCGTTAATGCTGTTTTCGTTGACACGATTACACGAATTATACAGAAGCGTTGTAAGACCAGACATCGCTGTGAGTAGCCTTGTTCAGTGTTTTAGGTTAGTCTATAAACTGCGAGTTTCATAAAACTGTACTACTCGGTATATTGGTAAATAGTACGTAGTAAGGGCAAACGCGCATCGGATGGGAACCGCCTCCTCATGTCGCGTTAGTGCTAGAACTCCTTTCTCACATTTATTTCAGCACATGAACACTAAAAAGAAGCACTCTCATATCACTACGGATTGCCTTTTAGGGAGAAGGCAGTATAGTACAGTAGAAGAAGAAACTCTGATTTTTACTCAACTCCACGATTTATGTTTCGGCGCTCTATGTAGAAACTTATTCCAAACGACTAACAACGAACGTACCTCCACTTCCAGGTTGGGAACACACAATGCTGCTAACATCGTTGAACGTGTCACACAATGTCTAGCTCATATGCGCAGAATCAACTGTCAATGGAAAATCATGTCCATGGGAGAACGATGGAAATCATACATTTGAATGATCCGAAAACATACGTTTCAAGAATTAGTCTTCGTCAAAATTTAGACAACAACGACAGCAGACATTTTACTTAGAGGAACGAATTTGGAACAAGTCACTCTAACCACAATAGTTCAGTCTGTTTAAATCCTGCCGTGCTGAGTGGTACAGACTTAAGGCGCTGGCATTCTGAGCCCAGATTGGCAGGTTCGATCCTGGCTTATCCTGGTTATATATTAAGGTGCTCAAGTATGTCAGCCCCATGTAGATAGATTTACCGGAACGTAAAGAAACTCTCGCGAGACAACATTCCGGCACCTCGGCGTCTCCGAAAACCATAAACGTAACTAGTGTGACGTAAAACCAGTAACGCTATTTTTTTTGCTAGGGGCTTTACGTCGCACCGACACAGATAGGTCTTATGGCGACGATGGGATAGGAAAGGCCTAGGAGTTGGAAGGAAGCGGCCGTGGCCTTAATTAAGGTACAGCCCCAGCCTTTGCCTGGCGTGAAAATGGGAAACCACGGAAAACCATTTTCAGGGCTGCCGATAGTGGGATTCGAACCTACTATCTCCCGGATGCAAGCTCACAGCCGCGCGCCTCTACGCGCACGGCCAACTGGCCCGGTAACGCT
The DNA here is from genome assembly GCF_040414725.1 of Anabrus simplex. Lineage (NCBI taxonomy): Eukaryota > Metazoa > Arthropoda > Insecta > Orthoptera > Tettigoniidae > Anabrus > Anabrus simplex. The sequence continues at coordinate 1,189,564,230 of NC_090266.1, read as the reverse complement.
ATTATTATTATTATTATTATTATCTACTTAAATCAAAAGCAGACTTCTTCAGTGTAGCAACCTTCATTGACGAAATGTGTAACCACTATTGAGCAGGTCATATAGAATCGTTAGAATATACAAATACTGTATGTTCGAACTCAATGATTAACCACAACTTTTTCATGAAAGCCTAACTTACTGCCTCGACTAGTCAGCCCCTCTGAAATGTGGTGGCCAGTGAAATTTTGAAGAAACTTAGCATAACCCTCAGCCGCGATTAGGCTACTAAACGCAGGACTGTTCAATATCAGAGGGCTCGGCAAGTTTACAGAATAAAAGTAATGACAAAAAATTACTCTTATCAGTGATAATCCAAGAATAGCTTCTTAGTTTAACCATGGTAGGCCTATCTAACAACACACATGGGTGCTATGTCAGCACTTGGATAAGTATACTGTAAATAGTTGTAAATGGCTATAAGCAGGCGAATGAAGAATTAAACTAATCACAATAATTCACTTCACCTCGATATAAATGAACTGATCCTTTGCTGTATACCTTTCAGGACGATCATATTAGTTTTGTTCGCCAATTCAACATTGCTCAAGAGTTTTCAGACACCTACACGTCATGAATCCTGTGTATACGACGCCAGTAATAACATTTCCAAAAAAATTGAGAGGCCGGCAAACGAACACGAGACCCCCTGCGTCGAAGGCCAGAATGCTAACCATTGGGCCGTTGAGCAGGGGACACGGGTCCAGTGATAATGCCTTCCAACATTCCTCTCCAAACATTAACGGAAAACCAAACCTGGTCATAGGAACGTCCCATAGTACGGGGATTGTTCTCCGACCACACATGTGTTTGTGAAATTTGAAGATGACACTTCTCGTAAACGAGGCCTCGTTTACGAACAAAATATGATTCCCGAAGTCTTGGGGTAGACTATGGACCCATTCACAGACGACCACGCGCAGGCGTGATCAATCTCTCTTCGGTACGCGTTGATGATGATGATGATGATTGTTGTTGTTTAAAGGGGCCTAACATCTAGGTCATCGTCCCCTAATGGTACGAAATGAGACTAAATGAAATGACAAATTAAAAGCCCAAAACATCCCCTGACCACAATTCAAAACGCGAGGACGACGGACGGACGGATGGATGGATGGATGGATGGATGGATGGATGGATGGATGGATGGATGGATGGATGGATGGATGGATGGATGGATGGATGGATGGATGGATGGAATTTGGCAGGAGGGCTTGTATATAGGCTACATGTAGCTCACCTCCAATGGACGAGTGCATGTAAAGGGCTGAGCCACCTCGTGACGAGAATACGAACTTACTTTTCGAAAATGTTGCAAACGTTTAGCTGGGAAGACTCTGGAGTGAGGAGACGTGCTGCTCGACTAAGCGGTATGTTCCGAGCTTTTACCAGAGAGATGGAGTGGAATGATATTAGTAGACGAATATATTTGAATGGAGTCGCATGTAAGAAAATTCATAATATGGAGATAAAGTTGGAACTCAAGAGGACAGATTGGAGCAAAAATCCTTTTATAGGAAAAAGAATTAGGAATTGGAATAATGTACCAAGGAGGATATTCGATAAATTTTCTATATTTAAGAAATCATTTAAGAAATGAGTAGGTGAACAACTGACAGGCAATCTGCCACCAGGGTGCCAGCCCTAAATGCAGATCAATGGTGACAGATCGTACACCCAAATGGGGAGCCCCTCTTTGTAGAAATCGTTCAGCGAACATCTCCGCAGCTGCACTACCATTCTGTCCTACTTCTCCGTAAATTAAAATCAAATCCAATCCAAATATTCCCTCGATGTGAACTGTTCTGTGGCCAAGTGGTGTATGTTCATTAGCTACACACTAGTCATGTCCGGGTTGTAAATATTACGTCACAGCTGCTACTCCCCTCCCAATAATGCTGCTGACATTGTGCACCGTTCGTTTCATCGTAGCTGTGTTGCCACATGTTTTTTACTACCATTCAAGTCATATTTCCAGTAAATACATCGAGATACAGGACAAATAAAAAGGAGGAATTTGTTCTGACACTTATTCCTGGGTGTTTGTACACTCCATCGTCTTGTGTTTCAAGCCATTAACCCATTACATTACTGATTTCATTGTGATGTTATAGCGTAAGGGTGCAAGCTACAGACCTGAAACTTGCGAAAATTATTTTATTGTCAGTACAATTAATTGCCCAATGACCTAAGGGACACCCTATCTCAACAGGTATTTAAAAATAAATGTTGTCAGTGGTACTTGGACGGATTACGTTTAGTGTAAATACATTAATTCTGCTTTTCAGTTTTGTTATTTCATTCCATGTGTCACTAAGTTTTACTAAATATGTTGTTATTGATGCATTAGAACAATGTTTTTCATTCTGAATTATTACACATACGTTTCTTTTTCTTTCCTTTAATGTGTTTTTAGAACTATGTGTACAGTTTAGTATTGTATTGTGTGTGTTTATGTGTAATGTGTGCGATATAGTTTGGAACTGTATGTACATTGTAAGACATGGTCTGGCAGAATAGAAGGCTTCATAGCCTGCGCCACGCCATGTAAATAAATAAATAACTAAATAATAAATAAATAAATAAATAAATAATGAATATTTTTCATCTCCAATTTCTTGTGCATCATGTTTGTGGTCATCTACCGTAACGTGCTGTAAATACTATCTCCGTTTGTAACCTTATATCGCATGTTTTACTAACAGTTAGGCATACTGTTTTACCAAATTGACAAATATTATATTTTAATAAACTATGGTAGTTCGCTTCATGTATTTTTTTCTGGAAAAGGATACACAAACTTCTAACTTGAAGAAGGCTGTCAGTGATGGGCGTACATACGTCTAAGCCACTCAGCAGATCAGTGAACATGGAGAAGCAACAAAACACATTTCAGAAATAACAAAGTACACTGACTGACAGAGCAAATGGAACACCAAGAAGGAGTGGTCAGAACTTTATGCCAATTTCAGGGTAGACTGACGTCACTGAGGTATGCTCATGATGTGAAATGCGCTGCTGTGCTGCGCACGTAGCGAACGATAAATGGGACACGGCGTTGGCGAATGGCCCACTTCGTACCATGATTTCTCAGCCGACAGTCATTGTAGAACGTGTTGTCGTGTGCCACAGGACACGTGTATAGCTAAGAATGCCAGGCCGCCGTCAACGGAGGCATTTCCAGCAGACAGATGACTTTACGAGGGGTATGGTGATCGGGCTGAGAAGGGCAGGTTGGTCGCTTCGTCAAATCGCAGCCGATACCCATAGGGATGTGTCCACGGTGCAGCGCCTGTGGCGAAGATGGTTGGCGCAGGGACATGTGGCAAGTGCGAGGGGTCCAGGCGCAGCCCGAGTGACGTCAGCACGCGAGGATCGGCGCATCCGCCGCCAAGCGGTGGCAGCCCCGCACGCCACGTCAACCCTGGCTGTTCCAATATCGACCAGAACAATTTCCCGTCGATTGGTTGAAGGAGGCCTGCACTCCCGGCGCCCGCTCAGAAGACTACCATTGACTTCACAGCATAGACGTGCACGCCTGGCATGGTGCCGGGCTAGAGCGACTTGGATGAGGGAATGGCGGAACGTCGTGTTCTCCGATGAGTCACGCTTCTGTTCTGTCAGTGATAGTCACCGCAGACGAGTGTGGCGTCGGCGTGGAGAAAGGTCAAATCCGGCAGTAACTGTGGAGCTCCCTACCGCTAGACAACGCGGCATCATGGTTTGGGGCGCTATTGCGTATGATTCCACGTCACCTCTAGTGCGTATTCAAGGCACGTTAAATGCCCACCGCAACGTGCAGCATGTGCTGCGGCCGGTGGCACTCCCGTACCTTCAGGGGCTGCCCAATGCTCGGTTTCAGCAGGATAATGCCCGCCCACACACTGCTCGCATCTCCCAACAGGCTCTACGAGGTGTACAGATGCTTCCGTGGCCAGCGTACTCTCCGGATCTCTCACCAATCGAACACGTGTGGGATCTCGTTGGACGCCGTTTGCAAACTTTGCCCCAGCCTCGTACGGACGACCAACTGTGGCAAATGGTTGACAGAGAATGGAGAACCATCCCTCAGGACACCATCCGCACTCTTATTGACCCTGTACCTCGACGTGTTTCTGCGTGCATCGCCACTCGCAGTGGTCCTACATCCTACTGAGTCGATGCCGTGCGCATTGTGTAACCTGCATATCGGTTTGAAATAAACATCAATTATTCATCCGTGCCGTCTCTGTTTTTTCCCCAACTTTCATCCCTTTCGAACCACTCCTCCTTGGTGTTGCATTGTCACTGTCAGTCAGTATATATACGATACTGAAAGTTCCGTTTGCCTTGAAGCAAAAGAAATCATGTAATTTTACGGCATTATTGCTTTACTGAACTCGTGTAAAATGAAAAATAATATCAGAGATAAATACAGAAAATACATGGATCTGGCACTAGGAATCAAACGTCTCTGGAAACAACAAAATGTTACTGACATTGCAGTGATCTCGGTAACTGGAGTCGTACCGAAGCAGCTCAACTCCAGCTGAATCTACCATACAAAATCTAGCAGAAGGCAATTCGATTCGACAGCTATCATAAAAGCAAAGCAAAGCAAAGTCACCTCCGTACAGGTCATGAAGGCCTTTGGAGGAGTGGAAGGTAAAGGCTTCCACCATTGTTAACCTCGGCACGTGATGGAGTAGAGTGGTTAGCTCTACGCCCGGCCGCCTTTGCCCCCAGGAATTAATCTGGTACTCATTTTTGGTGTAGGCTGAGTGAACCTCAGGGCCATATGCACCTCCGAAAGTGGAAATCTCATTTCTTAAATTTTATGACGTCCTGACGGGGATTCGAACCCACGTCCTTCTGGGCGAACCGAGCACGCATTTACCGTCTCGGCCAGGCAGCCCCTCGACAGCTATCAGCGTCAGAAAATGCATAAATGCTGAGTAAACCTGCAAAGTTTCTTGTGCGTAATAAATTAACATTTAGTGAAAGAACCTAAAGAAATAATAATAATAATAATAATAATAATAATAATAATAATAATAATAATAATAATAATAATAATAATAATAATAATAATAATTCAATTCCTGACATCAGAAGAAAACTTTCTCCTCAAGATACTTTTGGGCAAGGAATTCAACGTAGTATTTTTCTAATAAATTGCTTTACGCCGCAATGACACAGATAGGTCTTATGGCTACGATGGGATAAGAAAGTGCTGTGAGTAAGAAGGAAGCGGCCGTGGCCCTAATTAAGGTACATCCCCAGCATTTGCCTGTTGTGAAAATTGGAAACAATGGAAAACCAGCTTAAAGGTTGCCGACAAGGGGGTTCGAAGCCACTTCCCCAGAATGCAAAGTCACAACTCCGCAACCCTAACCGCAAGGCCAACTCGCATTTCTAGCATGAAGGAATATTTCGTAGTGAATTAACAGCTAGCATTGTCCGTGTTACTGAAGTCAAGGATTAGAAATTTCAACCGAGAGCTAATTTCATTCACATCACCATAGTATGTGAATGTGGTTAGTGCATGTTCAGAGTAACTCATTACTCTGCTTCTCACGGAATTTGTACCACTAATTACTCAGCGTGGTAGTCTGTTCCCTGTCTTAGCTGGATACTAAACTTGAATTATGGCTATACTCTCTACCCAATTGGAAAATTAGCGTAGATAACGCCGAATATTTCATTGTAAGATGGTTTATTGCAATCCTATGAAATGAACGATTCCTCGCTTGAAAATAGCAGAGAGGTAGTTATAACTATTTCCTTGTTTAAAATCTTCCGTACACAGTACTCATGCGTTGGCTCTGACTCTTCTATGGAGTAGAATACAACTATTGATTGGAGGTTATAAGGATAGTCACAAATTATAGGGAGGTTATCTCAGGGTTAATGTTATTCGTTTGTTCCAAATTTAGCGGATTAGACCGCAGGCGAGGATGATGCCACACGACTGTGTTTAAATGTGAGAACTCCTTGTCGTTGACTTCTGTCACGTTAAAAATCTCTTGTGGAAAAAAAATCGAACCCGTGATGTTTCTCAAAATCCAAGTTTTACAGTCATCATCATCATCATTACTATGATAATGATTATTTTTGCTAGTTGCTTAACGTCGCACTGACACAGATAGGTCTTATGGCGACGATGGGATAGGAAAGGGCTAGGAGTGGGAAAGAAGCGGCCGTGGTCTTAAGGTACAGCCCCAGCATTTGCCTGGTGTGAAAATGGGAAACCACGGAAAAGCATCTTCAGGGCTGCCGACAGTGGGGTTCGAACCTACTGTCTCCCGAATACTGGATACTGGCCGCACTTACGCGACTGCAGCTATCGAGCTCGGTCTGGCCGCACTTAAGCGACTGCAGCTATCGAGCTCGGTATTATTATTATTATTATTATTATTATTATTATTATTATTATTATTATTATGCTAGATAACCATGTAACACCATCACCCATTCCCACTAAAGAGGTTCGAATCCCAGTCGTTGCGTCTGGCATACATAAAACGAAAATGCACGTTCCTTGAATTTGGATTTCACGTTAATAATGTCCTTATGAAGAAGATATTCTGTGAATACTGTCAAGGCATTTTCACTCTTCATAGCCTAATGTATGTGCTGCGGGTCAGTACATCTCCAAAAATATTATCACATAGGAGGTTTTGTCCCGGCAACAACGATTTGTAGAATAATGTATCCCCTGTATAAGCTGGTGTAAAAATCAACAACTATCAAAGTATCAAGTGGTCTGTAACACGCTACGCAATATTTAAATACACTCCTCCATCTAAATGCGCCTCTGATTTATTCACTAGTAATTCCATAGCTGAATACTTTGTAAGCCCGGTATAGTACTCAATTTTCGTTACACGCAAAGAGCACACAGTCTAGATTACTGTGAAACCTTAGAAAATATATTAGGGAATACGGACGTTATACTGATATACAGCAGAATTTTGGCATGAAGTGAGTAATGAAATGAAAGTCCTGTTATAATACCATCGGATATCGAGGGTGTTGTGTGTGTCCTCCGCGCTCAGCTCCGCGCCTACAAGCTCCGCAACCCGCCGCATCATTGATGTTTCCAGAGCCTACGAGAGAACTGCACTGCGCCTGGCATGCTCGTCGGTTACGTAGGCCAAGCGCTATATAAGGAGCGACATTCCTTGCCTTACCCAACAGACAGGTCTGGTTACACCTCGCGCAACTCGAAAGTTGTCTGCCCTGTTCTCTGCGCATCTCCAATTAATTTTTTTTCCGGCCTGGTGGCTCACCAACTCTAACTTTGCTGCCTCGCCGAACCCAAAAAAGCATATCAGGCTGACACCAAGATGGAAGTCGGCCTCCCCACTCTATATGTCTGTTTCGCCAGGAATGTCAATCCAGCTATCCCCGAAGAAGAAATTGAAGCAGAACTCCGTACGATTGGCATCCAGCATGCCATGCGATCTTCCGCCGGCCCAGGACCATCAACTGATGTGCTACTCTATACTCCATCTGCCGATCACTTCTGGAACGCTGTTGATAATGGCGTTTATATCCAAGGCAGGCTCCATCGAGTAGAAGACGTTCCGGTAACAACTACATCAGCCCTGCCAACTGCCTATACCACAGCCGAGCCTACAACTACGCCATCACAGGGACCACCACAACTACAGACTTCGTCAAATTTCTACACCCCTCCCTTTACCACCACCACGACCACCACCGTCACATCGACCACTCCGACATCTACCCTCCGTACTTCCCAGATCGCTGTTACAACAGTTGTCCCATGCCACCCACCATCACTAATGACCTCTTCACTCCTCACTTCCCCCATCCCTCCACATCCCTATGAATTTCCTGGAACAACGAATACTACAGTCGACGCACCGCCTTTGCCAGCCTCACCCAGAACAGCAGCCTCCGCAACATCATCGACCTCGCAGCTATCAACAACTTCTCACAGAATGTCCAGCTGTGTCATCCGTGGAGTGGACCCGGCTCACTCCGCAAGGACCATACTTCACCAACTACAAGCTGAAGACATCCCAGTACGCCGAGTCTTCCGCATCAAAAATGCAACAGGGCCAACATTCATGGTACGCATCCACGTCCCGAGCGCCATAGATGTTCAACACCTCATCGACCACGGAACTTACATATTTGGCAAACGTCATAGAGTAGAACCTCCCCCCCAATTCTGCCAGACATCCCACCAACAATTCTCCCCGCCGCCCCCAGGCAGCCAACTTCTCACCTCGTCAATCTGTCAGTCCACCTCCTCACCCATATAGCTTCTTTCATTACCCACCTCCGCCACTCGATATCATCCGGTACTTAATATCTTCCCTTCATAATCTCACTACGTCCTTACACCTCCTCACCTTTCAATACTATACTAGTAATCCTCTCTAAATATCAATCCTAGCGAAAATCCCCTAAAATTCGCATATCCGTAGCCCACCTCATTAAATTTGTCACATCACTCTTCCCATCTCACTCATTCCTTGTTCCTCGCAGTAATCTTCGCTTCCCTTGGCCCGAGCGAGCGCGTCACGCTCTAAGGGGCCCGCCTCGCCCTCCCGTTGAGGAATGAAAACGAGTAAAGTTAGTTGCCTTACCGAGGACTACCCCAGTGTCGAACAGCCAGCCCACACCGCAAGACAAACACGGAGGCATTCCTCTTAAAAACGTGTCTTGAACAGGTGGACAGATTGCTCGTTGTGAGGTCTCACCTCCGGACATTGCCTCATCTTCCCTGATGCCCGTAGCCACGTCGAGCCCCGAGTCAAGCATTCTGCTACACTCCCAAGTCCTCACCAGTGCTCCGACGACTATCTTATCATTCTGCCAATTAAGATATTGATGCAAGTTCCTTGCAAGTCTAAGTCCAATACTAGCATTATACTAACGCTACTCTCTCTACAAGTTACGCTTGTTATCCCACAACAGATAGTTTTCGACTATTTAAGGACGTTTCCCAGTGAAATAGACTATCTCTTCAAGATAGGTGTAAATGTGTATATAGGACTCTCCCTGTATATAAATGTATATATGTTACAGACTTTCAGTCTACCGTTAATATGAACATTAACTGTATGCAAAGCATTCAAGCTTCGAGACAAGTTTCGTTATATTTATTGTAAATATTGTGTCAAACCATTGAAACAATAAACTTTATGTTGTGTTACTGTATACCAAGTTCCTTGTATACAACAAAGTGTGTGAGCTCGGTCAAGAACATTCAGAAAATAAATCCAGAAAATACAAATTGAAGTAATGGTAGACTCATCTTGCTAACAATTTGCGTCAGAAAAACCGAGTTTCTCTTCTAAGTACATTCAAAATGAAACATTTATTACGATTTTCAAGCTCAATTGCCGGCGTCTCCTCTACATGACTGGGCCCTTGAATTGTTGTTATTGCGAACAAAACCCAGTGTACGACATGGCAAAACTCGCTTCTCTCAAGCACAAAGGGAGAGGATTTAATTTCACTGGATGGGTTAAAGAGCTTTGGCAAGTGACAAGTAAATAGCTTTAAAAATTAAAATTTCTCGTTTTATAGCTTCCAGGAAGTACTCGTATGCTATTCTCATCAAGATTACAGACTGAAGGGAACGTGTCTGAAAATGGTGAAAGATGTGTACTTTTGTCCTAGCAGGTTTCAAGCAACAAAACTGTGCGCAGCAGATTCCAATATTAGGGACTTATTCATGAAGATACCTCAGGACTCCTCCACTTCGACGATATTACAGGGTAGCTCTTTTTCAGTAGGCCAGAACACATCATACTTGGACACGAGATCAATTGTCCAGAACTTTGTTCATTCCTGAAATATGAATTAATTTACACCATGATGATAACTCTTTGAGCATATGGAGGATATGGAGGATAGAGGGGAACATTACAATGAATCATCTTCAGCAGATCGTCACCAGCACCCTGGAGGATCAACAGTATTCTAGGCCTGTATCATAATCGGACGCCGTACACCACTGGTTCACATTTAAAGAAACATGAAGGCCTCAGTGTAGGAACACGACATCCTTCGACCCGTAGTAAGTGGTTCTGCAGAGACTAGGAAAGGTGATTTCTCTATGTGACGATAACGCTCGCCGACATCGTGCAGCAGCTGTGAATGGATACCTAGAGGGACGTGAGATCCCCAGAAGGGACTGTCCAGCGTCTTTCCTGGAAATTAACTGCACAGATCACGCGAGGTCTTTTCTCAAAAGAGCAGTTTCCAAACGTCAACATCCGCCAATAACAATTCAGGACTTAAGAAGTTGCTGTCAACGATGACCGAGATCATTTGCTTCAAGAAATGCTCAGTGATTTGGTACTTAGCAAGTCACATTTAAGAGAGACTCACGGGTTTTGGAGGATCAACATGTTATTGACTCGTGACTGCACTGAAAACTGTCTTTAATCTGTAATGTACCAAGTGAGTAGATTTCTTAATTTGCTAGGTTTTGTCACATACTGAGTGTTTTTTTATTTATTTTCCAAGTGGGTCCAAAGTTACCGAGAAGTACGCGTTTCCGCTGTATTTACTATACTGAGTTCCGCGTAACATATATCGATTTCACCTCAACACAACAGAACCTGGTTATTTGAATAAGAACGTTATTTTGCTTTACGTCCCACAAACTACTTTTACGGTTTTAGGAGACGCCGAGGTACCGGAATTTAGCCGCACTGATGTTCTTTTACGTTCCAGTAAATCTACCGATACGAGGCTGACGTGTTAGAGTACCTTAAAATACCACCGGACTGAGCCAGGATTGAACCTGCGAAGTTGGGGTCAGAAGCGCAAGTGTTTCAACCGTCTGAGCCACTCAGCCCGGCTCATCTTTTTGATGAGTGTAATAGTGAAAGATGTAAATAGAATGTTTCATCAGGCCAATAACCATGCTCACATTGCACACATCTATTGGGAAAGTAGGGTACATCACATTTCTTTTGCTAGTGGCCTTACGTCGCACCGACACAGATAATTCTTATGGCGACGATGGGATAGGAAAGACCTAGGGGTTGGAAGGAAGCGGCCATGGCCTTAATTAAGGTACAGCCCCAGCATTTGCCTGGTGTGAAAATGGGAAACGACGGAAAACCACCTTCAGGGCTGCCGACAGTGGGATCCGAACCCACTATCTCCCGGGTGCAAGCTCACAGCCGCGCGCTTCTAACCGCTCCTAACTAAAGTAATCATTTCCGCGGTGAAAAAGAAATTTAGTACTTGGGGTGAAAATGTGACGACTCAGCTTTATTGCATAAGTGGTCAGGTACCTGGTAACCACTAACAGTTTTATGAGGGCTTTTCTGAGTGAAGTGAACGTCCGTGTGACATCTATGACTACAATTCTACAGTTTGTACGACTCTAACCATAACGAACTTATTATTAGATGATCTCGAAGTTTATCAGAATGAAAGGAAAGTGACGTGATTGAAAAGATTGTGGTCAGCGAAGAAATCTAGATTACTGATTCGAAAGTCAGACAATATCTTACGGAATTTGATAGTGGGTTGTGGATATAATGACGATTGTAAAAATAATTTATCAGAGGACATGAAGGTTACGCCAAGCCCGTACTGATGTACACACACCATTCTCCTTTACTAATGCAATTTTCATGAGAAATTTATATTTTAGCATTGGAAAGAGTGAAAAATTCTGAAATTAAGAAAACGTTAGTTGAATGACTGGACAAGCAACTTTTAACTAAGATGCAGAAACAGTTACCTAATAAACAGGGGCATAATTGCCATTAACTAAAGGCAAGGAAGCTAGTGGTAGTGGCTTTACGTCGCACCGACACAGGCAGGTATTATGTCTATGATGGGATAGGAAAGGCCTAGGAGTTGGAAGGAAGCGGCCGTGGCCTTAATTAAGGTACAGCCCCAGCATTTTCCTGGTGTGAAAATGTGAAACCACGGAAAACCATCTTCAGGGCTGCTGACAGTGACTATCTCCCGGATGCAAGCTCACAGCCGTGCCCTCCTAACCTCACGGCCAAGGAAGCGAAACACCAGCACTCCTTTTAGAAATTGTTAGAACTTTAAGTGGGCTTATGACCGAATGCTACCGAGGCTAATCCTGTAAAATAAGTTGTGACTAAAGGAGGAACATTCAACGCTGAGACAAGATCGGCGAAATTTTGAAGTTTAAAAAGTTTAGTCCCCAATCCGAGCTTGAATGCAATACGACAGAGGGTCATCACTCTTTGTTCCCTTACATTACATATTTCCCAGTAGGTAATAGAACCAGAGTCCTCAGGCTTCGCCGAAAATTCTACATTTAAATCACCAGTTTGTAAGATTACATTAAAAGAAGAGAGGTTGAAACCTTCTCCTCAAACTGCCCGCAGGCAGGTAAATTCTGCCATTACCTTGTGCCGCTGGATCTTCCTCACGCAGGACTCGCTTCTGCCTCCCTTAGATCAAGTCGCACTCCCAAACACTGGAGCAAGTCAGACAAGACTCCCTTAAAGTGCCCTGCTTTTATAGTTACATAAGGGGAAGCTTCCAGTACTCTTTGATGACAGGCTGGATTCCTGTACACACCCCCGGTTTTAATTGGCTAAAGAACTTATTTCCAGGTATCTGATAGGTGGATTACAATCGAGGAGGAACCAGCTGAAGTGTTGTTAACTTCGTTACATTGAAGAAAACAATCCTCAGAACTAGGTTTACCAAGTCCAAAAAAACATTACTCAGTTAAATAGTTAGAAATCGATGGTCTACCCATTTGACGGTAGACGACGAAATCTTGGAGGTTTGCAAGTTCACCCTTAGATGGCCTTAGAGAAGGCGCGCAGTTGACATAGCCGGGGAAGGTGTACCCTTCGTACAATACTTTTCATACTTTTGATATTGTATTTCACTGGAGTTATGTATACTAGGGCCTGGATGCTATGATCTACAAATATTCAAAAGAATATACCAGTGAAATTTCCCCTAAAATTATCTTAAATGGCTTTTAACAGTAAAAGAGTGACGTAATGAAATATCAATTTATTTAATCATAATTAATAACGGTCTAAAATAAGTAACGATTATTGATTAGAATATCTGCATTGTAAAACAATAAACCTTGTCGGAATGAGTGTATTACTGCTAAACTAATAATTGATAAATGAACAATTATTACGAGGCCACTCTCATTGCTAATGAAGTAATATAAGAAAATTACTAATCGAACATACCTTAGTTAGCATTGCAATACACTGCAATGGTCATCCTCAAGTTGCCAAAAGTGAAGGATCGGCAGTCGTCAGCTAACAATGTTTTATACTTGGAGAAACTTCTCTCTACTTCAACAGATGTAATGGAAGCATATTTGGAAACTAAGTCAACGGATATTAAATGCTTTATTGATTTGTCCAATGCCATGCTACTTTCCTCTAAGTAGGCTATGGTTTCTGGCAAAAATGCCAAATGTTATTCAATTCAACCAAATTTACCTTCCATTTCAGGATCAGGAAACGAGTCCTGTGCATTCCAAATTGCGTTATCACATATGCTATCAAAATTATTCGCTAATTAAGTCGCTATCTTTAAAGTGTCATAATAGTACCATAAGCATGCAATCAACCCCGTATCCCGTAGTGTTACAACGGGTGTAGGGAGCAAAGCTACATCAGAGGCCTCGTCTTTGAAATATTTAGTTCGGTAAGAAACTTTCAAAAATATTTTCTTGACCGTAAAAATTAGTCTACGTACTTCTGAAAATTTTCATCGGACCGTCTACGCGATTCGATGAAATGAATGTGCCATACAGATAACTTTCACCTCGTTACTGTAATAAGACTTGAGAGATTTCACCGCCTTTACCAGGTCAGGAGCTGCTTCTCTGTGGAAGAGGAACTCTATTAGGCCGCAGTATACATATGAATTCATCCAATAGTTTTCTTATCTGAGTGTGGTTAACGTTCCCCAAAACCTAACATTATACGAGCTACACAAGGTCACTCGAACTTAGTAGTCTCGTCAGTTGATAAATAAATCTTCTCCAATCCACACATTCAAGTATTCGGTTTAATGTGCCTTAATAATAATAATTTCGTGTGGCTATTTCTAGCCGAGTGCAGCCCTTGCAAGGCAGACCCTCCGATGAGGGTGGGCGGCATCTGCCGTGTGTAAGTAACTGCGTGTTATTGTGGGGGAGGATAGAGTTATGTGTGGTGTGTGAGTTGCAGGGATGTTGGGGACAGCACAAACACCCAGCCCCCGGGCCATTGGAATTAACCAATGAAGGTTAAAATCTCCGACCCGGCCGGGAATCGAACCCGGGACCCTCTGAACCGAAGGCCAGTACGCTGACTATTCAGCCAACGAGTCGGACAATGTGCCTTAATAACATATTTTATTTAACATATTTTCGCGATGTTGATTCATCTGGAATAGTACGACCAGTGTGGCCTTCCGAGGAAGTCATGTAATTTAGACTTGATTAGTTTTGCTCGCGGAATATTAGCATTACGAAACACTTCACATATTTCGTTATAAAAATAAAATGACTTTCAACTTGATGTGTAAGCAGCTTATTTTAAACAATATTTGATAAACTTCTTTTGTTCACATTTCCAAGGGCTCGCACATGTTTAAATCGCCGGATATGTGTTGTACGTAGAACATTTTATCTGCAGATATGTCAGTTTCACGCAGTTTACAGAATAATATAGTTCATCTGTTGCAATTATGTTTTCATCAGATTTTGACACAAACTGCCTTCAACAGCGTGTAGCTATTATATGTTTTCGAGTTTTTTCACCGCCCAGTAACCCGTCACACAAACCTCATTATTGATGTGTATTCTGCAGCTTCATCTAAACAAACGACATAAACATTAATATGTAAACACAAGAGATAAAAGAATGACCTACGAAAGTATGAAAAGTTTAGGCAATAACCTAAAACTTCATGCAAATGTTAAAGAAATGAGTTTAGTCTGGAAAATGTGGAAAAACAATTTTCATGACTAGAAGAACTTCATACAGCTAATATTTTTACTGCAGATTTCACTTTAGTTCTAACTCCGTATCATCTCTGATTACTCAGAAATAAGACGAATTTTCAGCAAAATCTAGGCGCTGGTAATTACATTTTCTGTTGGTTATAAAGCACATTACATTTTCTTCGTTTTGCTAGGATTCAAGTGAAAGTCAAGTGGCAGATAATTCGCAGGTTTTGATAATCCATGGAAGTTTGTCCATTAATAACGCAAGTCATCAGGAGTGCACTGTCAGCAACTGACCCTCCATCGATGTAACAGGGAGCAGTGGAGTGCAGCTGTCATAGACGTGGTGTTAGGGTACAGTAAATCCTGCGACGAAATATTCACCTTTTAGTCATAGTTCAGCTTAACCGTCAGGCAAATGCTTTATTACACCAGTATCTGTGAAAATGATATCTACTTTATTCTTGCATCTCATTCGAAAATACTGGAATGGACAAATTTTTACACACAAACGCTAATCTAAGCTAATTTATCTAAAACAGTGGAATGTTTGTGTTAAATGCTGAAGTGGCACATTTCCCACTTTGAAATACATAGCGTTGTATGCAGAATTATGGAAATGACGCATTCCGCTCTGCGTACCCAGCAGCAAGGGAATTCAATAGCCAATAGAGACCATCAAAGTGAGAGGACTGTCAGCATTTGAGCATAAATGAAATAACCTTAAAAATAACAGGAACTGCCTGATTCACATATTTCAAATGAACGATGAGGCTGTAATCGTTCCCAGAATTGACAGCTGGATCAGTAATTCTCCATCAAAGAAATCAACATTCCTGCAATGTATTTCATCATCTTCCAAAATATCATATTGTAAGACCATTTTCATCCTCAGTTTCCATTATTATCTCTTTACCATGGTCGTGGGGGGGGGGGGAGGGGGCACAGGCCATGAACATTGTTTTATATAGAGATTATGGCAGGGACTCAAAGAATACATGTCCAATTGAATTTTGCGGATAATATCAGGGAATAATAACTATGTGATTATACGAATCCATTCACTGCTACTTTTTCTTCGCCCTATTGGAGTAATGGGGGTAAAATAGGTCACTCTTGTCAACATGTCCAATTTTTACGGCCAGATGACTGATGTTAACGCATTTTTATTTGTATCACTCTCTCTTACTTTATGTTTGAACTTATATTCATAGAGCTCTGAAATCATTTATAACATAATAATAATCAAATTAAAATAATAATAATAATAATAATAATAATAATAATAATAATAATAATAATAATAATAATAATAATAATAATAATAATAATAATAATAATAATAATAATAATGATTGAACTGAGTTAGCTACGATGTACAGAAATTATAATTTCATGTCATCTACGGGGCAATTTCGAAGTTCCATTTCATTGTACCTCTATACTCTACTGGGTAACCTAATGTTGAGTTCATAAAACTTTTTAATTATTTTCTTTTCGGGGAAGCATAGACTGTATCACCAGAGGTATTTTACATGCAGGTAACGTTTCCTATATATCAGAATCGCGTTAGAAACCCGGGTCTGAAGCCGTGATCATGGAATATGGAGATCGGTAGTCTACCACTGATCTAGGAGAAGAGCTATTTATAGCAATATTCTTCTTTTCCAGTGATATTTTGTATATAGCCAGTTAGTACAGGAAGTGTCTACCTGCAAATTGAACCTTCTGCCCTTTTGATGACTTAGTCGGTATATACTCCCTATACTGTACATGATTTCCTTTCTGTTTACTTTTAGAAATCTCGATCCCTCAGTCTGTTGCCGTAACAAGGAAAGTATCTCACCCTTCATGCCGAAACCTACTTCGACACTTCGGTAACGTAATCGAGGTGCTAAAAAGACAACGTGAAAAAAGCCGCCCTTCACTGCAAGGGATACCAGTCCCTACAGTCTGGATTGTACAGCCCTCTCTGTGGGAAAGCCAGCAATGGAACGGCGAGCAGAAAACCGCAAATAAAGGCTCACCAGTAAGACAGGGATGTCCAGCTGCTCCGCGTTACTGTTTGACCACGTAGGATTCCAACTTCAAATTCGGCGTCTTGCATTGGAAACAGGAAGTTAATTGTTTTAAATGTGGTGTATCCGCAGTACATCTGTTACGTCAGCAATGTTTCAAGGCAGTAATTCGTACAAATTCCTGAAATTTGTATTCAATCCGCGATCATATATTTACAATTTGATAAACAGTATTCCGGTAATTAAATATGAAAGAGAAAATTACTAAAGAATTTGAAGTGAGTGACCCCTCCCCTATGGCGTACAATCTGAGGGTATTCGAAAAATTGTAGCTTTTATACCATTGCCGATTTTCCAACATAATTTCCTAAATCTCATATTTTCTCCGAATAGTTGTAGGATCTTCCTCTAGGGACCGTGTGGTAGCTGTATCATCGCTACTAGCGCTATGGCAGGGGAGTCGTCAGTCTCAAGCCGTAACGTGCCAGTGAGCTGTTAAGACAGTACGGTGACGTTATTACGAGCTGTGGCTGGAAGTTTTGTTGTTACAAACTTGTGCAGTGAACTTCGCTTTGTCAAGTTTAATGTACTGGCATGTCTGCTAGGTCAGTTGTGGCAAGCTCAAATGCCATCAGAACGCATACAATGTAAGCGTCAAAGTTCAAGATTGACGACACAACACGTGCAGGTCAAACGTGTAGACTAAGTGCAAATTGTTATGCCCAAATGTAAAATGTTACCTTTTCTACACGATTTTGCTCAATAAATGCAATCATAGGATAACGAGGTACGGGACAGAAGCTAGCATTTACTATATTTTAGGATGAAATTAAATAATAGTTTAATAATAATACCGGGCGAGTTGACCGTGCGGTTAGGGGCGCGCAGCTGTGAGATTGTATCAGGGAGATAGTGGGTTGGAGCACCACTGTCGGCAGCCATGAAGATGGTTTTCCGTGGATTCCCATTTTCACAGCAGGCAAATTCTGGGGCTGTACCTTAATCAAGGTCACGGCCGATTCATTCCCACTCTTAGACCTTTCCTATCCCATCGTCGCCATAAGACCTGTCTGTGTCAGTATGACGTAAAGCAAGTTGTAAATAATAATAATAATAATAATAATAATAATAATATCCAGCTAGATCCAGAGCTGGGTAATTACCATGGGGGTTTCAGGAAAGGACGATCACGTGCGGAGAAGATAATGAATCTGTAATCTGTCCTTTCATATCTTAAACTAAGAAGCAAGACTTTGGCTTCAGGAAGGCCTATGATTCAACGGACAGAACTGCCTTAAATCAGATCTTAAACGAATTTGGCTTGGACGGTAAAACAAGAGCGATCATCCAACAGACTCTCACCAACACCATCTCAAAAGTGAAGTTCAGAGGAGAGACTTCAGATGCCATTGAAATGCAAACAGGAGTTGGGCAAGGAGATGGTCTCTCACCTCTGTTGTTCAACTGCGTTCTTGAGAATGTGATCCGTGAATGGCGCAGAGAAATGTGTTATGAAGGAGTCGAAAGCGGAGTCAGACTAGGCCACAAGAACAAGAACTATTCAATTGACTGCCTACCATTATCCGAAGTTTTCGCTGATTCCTTTGATGTGGCCACGAAGCAGATCAACCAGCTTCAAACACAAGCTGCAGAGGCTTCTCCTTTAAGAAAACGAAATTCATTACAAACATCAAACATATGCCAAGTGAGCTAGAAGGGATTAACGGAAAAGTCAAGCGGGTTGAAAAATTTAAGTATCTTGGTGAATTGATAGAGCCTAACACAACCGAAAAAGAAGCCTCTCCATCACGCATGAATAAAATTGAAATGGCTTACCATCTGACTAAAATTTCTATAACAAAAGATCTATATCTCTGTATGCAAAACTCAAACACTATTGCAATGTCATCCGACCAGACGCTCTATATACAGCGGAATGTCTCACCATGAACAAAAAGGCATGATGGTGTGACCGTTCACAACGTCACCTATAGTATGTCATGATACCCAGAAGATGAAATATTCCGTTTTCCCCTTCATTCTACAGTAAAAACTGTCCAAGTTAGGACTTTCCCACCCGCTCCGGGATACGACTGGCAGTATGCTGACTCGCGCGACCCAACTCTAGTTGCTGGTAATTAGCAGCGAGTCATTGCAGGGGCGCTTGTACTTGAAGTTTTCTCACTCCAATGACGAGCGAGAGGAAAAGAGACGCGTTATCACGTGACAGAGGATCTAGGTCAATAGCAGAGCTCGTGGAGTACGTCCAGCGTAAGAACTAACATTATACCGTATTTCCTTCATTCATTCACTACTGCCAACTCGCCGAATTCATTGTTTTTCACCAGATAATTAATATAAATCGCGAAATATTCAACGGAGAGTCACGTGCAAATATTCATTTGAATCAGATAATTTTTCGCATACTTATGAAGCCGAGAAGTGCTCTACATAAATGAAAGAACGGTACCTACGCCGTAACAAGAGCGCGTCTTAATGGTTACCAGATGTTGGGTCCCAACCGTGGGAGCCAGCTCAAGGATTCCCCTAACGCTCGTCATCGTCCACCGACAGAGACAAAAGGGCGCTTTTAAGATTGCTTGAGAATCCACGAAGCTATTTTAATAATATTCACTCAGTGAAATTGGGAGTACGGGAGCTACTATTTGACATCCCGTTCGTTACTCTACGTTACGTATTACCGGAGCACATTTTGAGAAAGGGGTGTGTTTTTCCCCCACCGGCAGCTTCAGGGCATCTTGCCTATGTAGTACGGAGCTGGGGAACAGACACTACCAGTTCATCTCCAGTTCAACGTCAGTTCCTTACCAGTTCGCCGTGATTTGTGAGTCTTTATGAAGAAATCATTCTGTAGTGTGAGCAATGTAATACAGTGATTGATTAAAGTCTGTGAATGTATGTGGAAATAATCACAATCTGAGTAAGCTGTTTGCGCGTACAGTGTGCCGATAACAAATATAGTAAGAACGATACGAAACCGTTATGATCTCTGTCCGTGTGACGGAGAGGTCGTGCATCGAGCCTCATATATGCCTGAACTAATACTGCTCAATTAAAATAAACAGGCACGTATTTAACTAAGTGCGTGGATCGAGTGTATTCGATATGAACGCGAAATATTAGGGAAGTGAATGAACGGCTCATTATCGGCTTGAATTAAGGTCAGTGCCACGTTAGTTCAATCCCTAACGCAGTAGAGAGCTCGACTTACATATGACTAAGTGCAGTAGAGTATGTCTCAATTACTGTTGTGTAATACGAGAGTGCTAACACATAAGTAGCATATCCAGGGACGTTTCTAAGCGAACCAGTGTAGCTTCAGGACCTAGAGTAGCTGTCAATAAGAAGGATAGGCAGATGAGAAGGGAATAATGTCGGGCTTCAGAGACATAACCGTCATTAGGCTGGGGTGCTTGTGTCATTGAGCAGATCCAACCAAATATTTAATCTGTGATGTGTGATATAAACTAACGCATTCACGTGAAATAACTTCCCCTCATTTACATAAGGAGTCTACAACAACGTCAGAGTGAACGAGATATCTAACTGCCTGCCGTAATTTCGCCCTGCGTAGCGGAGAGAACTAAACATCTAGCTGCCTGCCGGAATCTCTCCTTGTGTAGCAGAGATCGTCCAGAACTTTGCACGAGATCAAGCCATCGTGTTCGTGATTCAGTAGTTGGTGATCAAAGGACTTCACGTCGCTGATGGCATCATGAAGGCCGAATAAATACATGGGTGTGCCCCCCTGTATAGCTGTGTTCGTGGTTCCTGAAGGATGAGTACATTTCCAAATATTTGTAGCTTTGAACATCGTACCCTAGTGTAAATACAGAGTAAATTTGCATGTAGATGTAACGTAGATCGCCAATATGCTATTTCAGCGGGATAACCGCATTTCATTTGATGGGTTTTATAGGAAATATTTCTTCATGGTGGGGGCAACCATATTCCATTTCTGTTTATTTATAAGGGATTATAGTAAATGATGTAGATTTAAGAACCCTAGATTAACAATGTGCGAAGTGTCGTAAAATAGTACGGCGTAAATATTCTGTATAAATGACTCAGATCATCACTGATTCACTAGATAACAGGAGTCATCACAAGTTTCTCAATTTGTTGATTGGACGCTTTGCATAATGATATAAAAAACATTTAGAATTTAAGACATCGCAGACAACGAACGAGACATGAGAATGGAATTGTGTACTTATTTAGTTCGGAAATGCTTGAAATAACTTGACCCATGTAATAGGATCATCTTCCAAGTGGCTTGTTTTCAGCGTGTCGAGGGATAAGAGAGAGATTATTATCCAGGTTATACTTCAGACTGGTATTGAAATATGTAAAGGAAGCTCCTGTCGAGTAAAATTGATTAGCGCAAGGCATCTGCCGCGCTGCAGATAAATGAATTAATGCTGGAAGCAGGTACAAGGTGTGATTAGTTGTGATAACCCGCCAGGAAAAGAATAATGCATTTCGCTGTGTGGAGACAGAGTTAAAGGGCCCAGAGAGGTGACCCTTTTCCATGTGAAACTGAACCAGGTCATTGTTAGCGTGATTTATGTTACCCGTCGAAAGGACGAAGACAGGCCGATCGCTCGCCCTATCTGTGAAGTTTAGAAGGAGCATTATCTGTCGTAATTCCTACGAAACAAAGATTCCAAGCTAACATTTGTTATTGACATCGTTGATCATGCTACAACATTCTGAGATGATCGATCCCTCAATTTCTTCTTTAACTAATTAAGGCGTATAGGGTTAGAGATTAGCATATTCATGTCTCAGGAGACCCGGGTTCGCTCCTTGGATACAGTGAAAGTTTGTGCTGACTGTTACTACCGACAGATGGATTGAACTTCCTGCATCTTCATCTAGTGAATTTAAAGTGCATATGTTTTATATATTTTATTAGAGGAAGTGCCAATTATATATTCATAAGATATTAGATGTTGAAGTCATTCCATGTTATTTGTATACAGGGTTGCAACGTTGTACATAATGTCATGTGGATATATTTGCTGGAATCCCAATGAAACAAGCGTGTGTATTCTATTGCATATTCATCAATGATGAATTTAGGGAAATGACGTGATACGACTTTCAAATATTTGGAAATGTAGTCATAGAAACGTACGTTCACTTCAGTTCATAGGGTATCGTAACTTGATATAATTTGAATATATTAAATCTCGACAGGTAAACAGAATTATAGCGGGGTATGCCCATACTAATTAAATGTATGTAATCGTGATAGGTAATGCACAAAGTGATAAGTTTAAGTGCAGAGTGCAAATAATTCGAGGGGAAACGCCTCTTTAAGTTTGAAGTAGTGGAAATAATTCGAGAGGAAACGCTTCTCCAAGTTTGAACATAGTTTAAATAGTTCAAGAGGGAACGCCTCTTAAGTTTGAAATAATTGAACGTAAAATGAAGTGTAGGAAGAGACTACCAACATTTATAACGTCAAGACCACTGTAAATATTGTTTGTAAAGTGTTGTATGGCATATCCGTGTGAATAAGATGTGCTTCAATAGTTTATTAAAGTTGTTACATAAGATATAGTTTATCTTCTCATTAGTAATGAACTAGTGTTCCTTTCATAATTAATATTCTCCTACTACAGAGGTTATTAGAAGATTATCGCCCCATCGGACGGACCATTCAGACCCGTAATGCTATACCGGCTCAGCTAGCATACTATTCTAGTAGGGGAGATGAGACTTCGATACTGGGCTGAGTTCGAAGCGCATCAGAGGTGCTCTATTCCAATACCATGTTTATAAGCCACGGTTATTCGTTTATGTACTTAAGCCTTGGACAGGTACAATGGAGAAATTGGAAGCTAAGTAAAGGAAGATTTTGAGAAAAATCTAAGATCCAGTCAAAAACAGTGGCGAGTTTAGGAAACGGCACAACCAGGAGTTGTACTCGCATGAGGAGAAAATAACCGACGTGATGCGGAAAAGGAGGATTATTTTGTATGGACACATGTTCCGAATGAAGTCAACACTGTTAACCAGACGCAGAAGAAAAAAAATGCAAAGGGTGCATGGTTCAGTGAAGTACAGAAAGATCTGCAGGAGATTGGAATCTCATTTTAAGGTATCCAGGAGCGTGACCCACTTAGGAAAAAACTCCGAGAACATTAGAGTTTCCAGCCAAAGCCGAAGCTGAAAACTGGAAAGGCATGGACGAAAGAGCGAAAGGAGCAACACCGTCTACGAATGAAGGAATACTCGACCAACATTAAAGCTGAAAGGAGACAGTGGAAATGACGTGGTCCTTAAAGATGGCCGAAACGAAATAATAATATTTAATTTTGAATTCGCACGAAAATACCTACAATATTGGCAAAAAAACTCAATTGAAATATGAAAATGTCGAGATTGCGGAAACATAATTTTTCTTACAAATTTCGGACTTATCGTTATTTAAATATTGATGGAAACATCTGCGTTTAGCACGAAACGATCTCCGCTACTTCCTTCTTGTAACTGGTGCGTACGCTTACTTTCTATCGCTACTACCAGGCAGTGCCAAAGCCTCCGACTTTGTGAATGCATTCTCCGGTACATGACGGACTCAAGTAAAGCGCGATGCAATTTCCATAAAAATACTGTAATTTGAACTTCCTATGAAATTTGGAGGGAATTATAATATATGTGATATTGAATTATGTATGCATTTATGATACTGGCGATT
This sequence comes from Anabrus simplex, assembly GCF_040414725.1. Lineage (NCBI taxonomy): Eukaryota > Metazoa > Arthropoda > Insecta > Orthoptera > Tettigoniidae > Anabrus > Anabrus simplex. The sequence continues at coordinate 1,189,540,499 of NC_090266.1, read as the reverse complement.
CAACGAAACATGATAGAACTCACAGAATTATTAGCGTTTTAAAATATGAAAGACACTTATGAACATCGAGAAATGACATCATTAAAGTGAACAATGCATCAAGACAGCAAACTGTAAATGAATGTAGTATAATATTACGAAGTGGGCTCAACGAGAGAGAAATGCAGTCATTATTAAGCATCTCATTTTAAATAAATCGAAAATGGGTATTTCGTTTCGTAGTGGATGCTGCAAAAATATATTTAAGGCACATTTTCATGTTGGTGTTGTTGTTGTTCTTGTTGTGGTGGTGTTGATGATAATGATGATGATGATGCAATATTCAACAAGCAGTAATTGCTCCTACAGTCCAATAACAATAATAATAATAATAATAATAATAATAATAATAATAATAATAATAATAATAATAATAATAATTGGACAGAAGAACTTATGGGTTTAAAAAGTAGCATCTTAAGTGCCTAAAATATGAAGGATGATTCAGAAATAATGCTAGCGATTTTCTTCTCTCCAAAAAGCTTCAGCAAAGGAAATGTACTAAGTAAATTTGACAGTGTACGATAATTAATTTTTAACAGTGACACCACATGGCGTAGGGATGCAGGAATATCTGGTAACGTTAAAGGACAAACATGGCATTTTCACATCAATGTTTTATTTGTTTTATTGTCACACAATCTGTATACAATCATTTGTACGTATCATACAAGCTGTTTAGCAATCCTTCAAAATAGTCACCTAGGTAGTCTATAGTTCATTACTATCGATGAAGAAGACAGAAAATACCATCGGTTGCATGAGATTTGTCAAGGTGTACTACCTCTCATCAAAATGCTGGTACGATGTCTTGTTTGTTGGAAAAGTTTTTTTCTCCCAATGGCTACTTCGCTTAGGAAATGAGATCGACGTAACGTAGACTAAGATGTACTAATGATAGTCGACTTTAGTTACTTCCATTACGTACCACTTCGATCAGACAGCTGACTTAAGGAGCGTGATCATCTCCCGGGAACATTACGAAGTTCATGTAATGTACTTTAAAATGCATATACCTACTGTAGGTACTATGTGTTTGGCGTTGACACACTTTCAGGCAATATAAATAGAGCTCTATTTCTGTTCTATAATATAGACACTTATAATTTGCTAAAGAATGGCACTAATATAACACGGTACCACACATACTTAATTACCACAAACTTTACACTTTGAATGTGCCCATACACAACCATATTGAATGATTTGTTTTTACTTTAAAGTGTCCTTATTCATCATTGTACCCTCGGTTTCCCTCACAATAGATAACAAGCACGTCTAAGCTTTCCACGGAAAAATTATAGCGTTTGTTGCTCAAAAGTAACCTACAATCCTACAAAGACCGCTCTGCATCGATTTAATAAACGAGATAATATTTTAGATTTGGAATGAGATGAACTGGTCATTCTATTCCACCTTTGTTCTTTCGCATTGAAACGTTGGCGGCAGTAATTAATGCGTTAAGTTCCATGTGTTTCTGCAACACGATGTCTAACTTAAATTTCAGTACTTTTTCAGCATATTTGATGATTTTACTTTCGGTTTTAGCTGCCTTAGTTAGCTCGCACAAACAAAACAAACAAACCCAATGACACTACAGACCCAAAGGGCCTTGGCGTACCGAGCGACTGCTACTCAGCCCGAGGGCCTGCATATGAAGAGATGTCGTGTGGTCGTTACGACGAACCTCTCGGCCGTTATTCTTCGCTCAATAGACTGGTGCCACTATCTCACCGTCAGATAGCGCCTCAATTCTAATCACGAAGGCTGAGTAGACATCGAACCATTCCTCAGATCCAGGTAAAAATCCCTGACCTGGCCAGGAATCGAACCCATGGCCTCCGGGTAAGAGGCATATTATCCGTACACGAGCAGGCGCCGTTAGCGCGCACAATCGATTCTGAATACTTCAAGTCGAAAGACGAACTTGTTCCTGGTAAAGATGGAGATGTGCCGTTGCTGTTTTAGAGAAAGCTGGAATTGAAGATTTATATAAAAAGAGGTGGACTTCATGTACTTCCCTATTAAGCCGCACATTGCTGGATTTCCTGATGGCGGGAAAAGGAAGGGATTGTTTTCCACCTTGGGATGCAAGCAGTATAGGCCGTTAAGAAAAATAGTAGAAAGATTCGAAAACCGATTTATTTTAAATTTAAATGTAGAATCAAACTTAAATAGGCACTTTAGGCACTATAAAACACCTTTATTTAAAACTAATTGTCCATTAAATACCTGAATACTCAATCTCAAACCTGTGTTTAGGAAAAACATATGTTTTTGCCTAAATTCCGCTGAATAATAGTAATAATAATGAAGCAAACGACTGTATACTTAGTACGGATGAACGAAACGTAAATACAGATGCTGATCAGTTTTGTTTTAAGTGTAATTATAACTACTACTACTACTACTACTACTACTACTACTACTACTACTACTACTACTACTACTACTACTACTACATTTTTTGGCTAGTTGCTGTACGTCGCACCGACACAGATAGGTCTTACGGCGACGATGAGATGGGAAAGGCGTAGGAGTTGGAAGGAAACGGCCGTGGCCTTAATTAAGATATAGTCCCATTACGTTCTAGATCTCCACCTTTGAAATTAATGGGTAACGCCCACGCGGACGTCCAATGCACCACCGTGAGTCCTGATATGAAGACTCTGGACTTAAGACCGCATGATGCCCAAGACCGTGCAAAATGGCGAGCCAAGATTAGAACAGCGGACTCTGCACCAGCGGGAAAACGCGAGGAAGAAATAGTTGTAGACCCTCTAGATTTGTCCAAATCACCTCAGTGGCCTACTAATCAACACAAAGTGAGTTCTTACGAGTGACCTTACGTGCATTTTCTAAGGTTTACACATGAAAGGTAACTCTTATTGCGTAGTACTGAAGAATGATTGCTGCACCACAGAGTTTAATATCAACGTTTCCCAGATTTAATACAAATGCAAGTAAGGTTTGAAATATTAATAACGGTGCACATTTGCTTTCCATTTTGGTACTAATATTTATCTGATCTTGATAGTTCTTCCTGTATATTATTCGAAATTAACTTAATTTTACTAAAACCATCGTGTCCTTCAGAATGGATCGCATTCAACATAACGTCGTTGCCGGGACAAAACCTCCTATGTGATAATACTTTTGGAGATATACTGACCTGCAGCACATACATTATTAAGAGCGAGAATGCCTTGACATTATTCACACAATATTGCACCTTAGATGACAGAACCTTACCGGCCGAAGTACTAAGCTAAAATATTTCACATAGGAGGTTTTGTCCCGGCAACGACGATTATGCTGTGGTACGCGTCGTAGCATTACCCTACGCTGTAGATACTTTCTGGAAATTTATGAAATGGCACATGAGAGCAAATGTCCACCTCCGCAGAGCAATAGCTAACTCTATTAAATGCCTCCTTGGAGGCTCAGGTTCGATTCTCGGTACTGCCACAAATTTAAGATCGGCAATAAACCTGGTGGGCTGTTTAAAAGGTACATACAGCTCACCTACGTTACTGGTGTGTCTGGAAATATCTGCACCACCTTCATTACTCTGCAGGTATTCTCTGATATACAGTACTTCCTAGATAAGGATTGGAATACGCAATAGTTCCTGTTTTTCAAAATTCATTTCCTGTTAAGATATTTCTTTCGAATATGCGATGAAATAAATCTTGTGATGGCATACTAGTCTATATAACATATAATAGAAAGTCTCTATGGGTTATCAAAATATCTTGCTCATGCTTTCAGAAAATATTCTGGATACCAACCAATTCCTTGCCATACAATTTTACCCATACTTTTCCAAACCTACCGAAATCCACATTCCAAATGAAGTCGTTCTGGAAGGATGCATGAGGGTATTCACCAGATATGGAAAATATCTTAAGGGTATGCTCAGAAAACGTAAGATTTAATTGTATTTCATCTAGTACAGGTGGCAAGTACTCCAGATGTATTGCAGATACGTGTAATTAACATTCAATTTTATACCATACATAACAGAAAAATGTGAAGAAATCCCGACATTTTCCTTGCAATTAGGTTGTTCATGAGTAAGTGGCTAAACTGATACAAACTGAAATTTGTCCCCTGTCGGTGATATAACCCAAATTCTCATGTGCTAATCCATATAACAATAAATTGAAGAACATGGCCAAGCCTACGATAACAAGAAACGCTTACACCGCACATATTACGCTTTCTCGATTTTTGACATCTCGTTCAACTGAAAGTGGCTGCATCATCTTACGAACCGGGGAATGTTAATGAACCTGCAGACCAAGTAGGACTAAGGGACGTCGGGAACTTGAGAAAACCGTTATCCTTGCTCTTCCACTTCCGTATGGTTGCCCATGATCTAAGTGAAGTTATGTGTGCTATTCGTGAAGTTTACACTAATTCAACTATATAGAAATAAAACAGTATTGGCGTTCATAACAATAAGCATTTAGTCCGTGAGAAGGAGTAAAGTTGTGCCAAGACATAGAATTTTATCTTGGTCCTTAGTAGCAGTCGTTTTGAGGTGTATTCTTCCGAGCAATGGAGATGAATGGATGGTTTCTCTGTATGTTCGTTAGATGTCTGTGGTACAATTGTAGGGGGTTACTTCTTCTAGATGGATGATTTTGAATTTTGGCCCTGCGCCGTGATTGCCAAGTGACATCGTCACCAAGGAGGCCGCAGTTTGAATCTCGGCTAATTCAATGAGATATTTGAAATTAAATATAACTTTCTTGTGGTTGCCAACGGCCGTAGCCGTGTTGAAACGCCGGATCCCGTGAGATCTCCGAAGTTAAGCAACATTGGGCGTGGTCGAGAAATGGATGGGTTGCCACGCGCTGTTGGTGGGGGGTTAAGGGAATGGAGGAGCGGAAAGGAACTGGCCACACTACCGTACGTAAACTCCGGCTCAGGTACACCTCTGTGGAGGTTCGGACCTGCCTTCGGGCAGAACACACCCTTAGCTTACCTTATTGTGGTTTGAATTACACTTAAAACTGGAAGTTCCATGGTTATAATCACGATCTGGTCAATCACTAAGAACAACAAATTCTCTTTCTATTTGGAGTAAGGCCTCTTAAAACAAGAACTAGCGTCAATCATCCTTTTCTTGCCAATCAAATAAGGAACGTTTCCTTCTCTGACGCTTGGAAGCCTGAAAGCTGTAGAACTGACAGTAGGTGATGGGCAGACTTCCACAAATGATATGAATTTGTGTCGCGAAACTAAATCAGACCTGAACCACAATTATAAATTAACTTTCGCCGGGCTGAGTGGCTCAGTCGGTTGACGCGCTGGCCTTCTGACCCCAACTTGGCAGGTTCGATCCTGGCTCAGTCCGGTGGTATTTGAAGGTGCTCAAATACGTCAGCCTCGTGTCGGTAGATTTACTGGCACGTAAAAGAACTCCTGTGGGACAAAATTCCGGCACCTCGGCGTCTCCGAAAACCGTAAAAGAGTAGTTAGTGGGACGTAAAGCAATTATTATTATTATTATTATTATTATTATTATTATTATTATTATTATTATTATAAATTAACTTTCAAAAATCTGTTGCCTTACGTTGCCTTAGAAATGACCCCCTTTTTACACATTTATGTTTAACTTTTTGTCCAATGAATTCACATCACATTCATCGCTTTCTACTTCTATTTCCAGAAACTGTAATTGTATTCCAAGTATTAAGAGTCTCTGACAGCTGAAGGGAGGTATGATGGATCAGTATCAAGTGACACAGCTTCTAATTTAAATATCGTCGGTTCGAATACCAGTGATTCAGTTGGATTTACAATTGGACATGCGCATAGAGACAGAAAGAGCAACTGGCTCTTAGGATAACTGTAAAGTCCAAAACTGAGCATACATTACGTGTTCCGCCGACCTTACGTGAAACCGATTCAGAGGGTCCCGAGTTCGATTCCTGGTTGGATCGGTGATTTTGACCATGAGTGGTTAATTCTATTGGCTTGGGGACTGGACGTTTGTGATCGTCGCAATACACACACAACACACTGCCAACCACATTAGTGAATACATCCCTCCACATAGTGTTGGAGTCAGGAAGGACATTTTGCCTTAAAACAGAGCCAAGTCCACATGTGTGACATTTCCCATCCGTGATCCTACTAGAATGTTGTAAAAACGATGGAAGAAGATAATTAACGATCAAGCTAGGTATTTGATTATTAGTCCGAGCAAGGTACAAATCTTGTAAGGTCCATAAATTCCAAAGAAACCAAGCCCCATGGCGAAAATTCCACCAAGAGACATGGCTTACCAAGCGACCGCTGCACTGCCTGAAGGTCTGCAGATTATGAGGTGCCTGGTGGTCAGCTCGACGAATCCTCTTGGTCAATATTCTTGGCTTTCTAGACCGGAGCCGCTATCTGAGATAGCGCCACAATTGTAAACACGCAGATTGAGTGGACCTCGAACCAGCCATAGGATCTAGATAAAAATCCCTGACTCGGACGAAAATCGAACCCAGGGCCTGCGGGTAAGGGGCAGGCACGGTACCCCCACACCGTGGGGCTGGCCTATAAACTTCAGAAAAGGGGAATGTCTCTACGGCAACAAAATGGAAACAATTTTCGTAAAATCTGAAGTTCCATTGTAAAGTAAATTTCCCAGCGTCCTAACATTACCAAGATGTTCGGAAGTTTTAGCTCCTTTGTGTGTGCATAAATGGACCCTCAGGACAGTTCATTGTATTCCTAATGGATTACTAATACTTAATGTACCAGGTCATGTTCTCAGTACGTACTGAAGAGATTTGCACGTACTCTGCAGTGTGGTGGCAGTAGTGCAAGACCTGTAGCTTAGATCCTTTCCCTCAGAACATTAAAAATGTTACAATTGGCTTTACGTCGCACCGACACACATAGGTCTTGTGGCAACGATGTGATGATGATGATGATAATGATGCTTGTTGTTTTAAGCGGCTTAACATCGAAGGTAACGATGTAGCAGCAAAGGACTAAGAGTGGGAAGGTACCGGCCGAGGCCTCCAGGTACATTAAGGTACATTTGCCTCGTGTGAAAATGCGAAATCACTGAAAATAATCTTCAGGCCTGCCGACAGTGGAGTTCGAACCTACTATCCCCCGAATGCAAGCTCACAGCTGCGCACCCCTAACCGAACTGCCAACTCACTTGCCCAACAGAACAAATCTGACCTATCGCACTGTAACTCAAATGTACAGATCTACCGACGCGAAATCGGGAGGTTGTGGGTTCGGATCCCACTGGTGTCCGGTTAGCCATTTTTGTTCTGAACATAACATCTCTTCAATATGTACTGAATACGACATAATACGTTAAAAGTTTATTTCGAGTACAATGCGGTCTTGAAAATTCAATATTCATTGCTTACAAATAGTTGAAACATCTGTCGAGACATGTTCCATATGTTCAAATTATTTCAAATTTATAGTAATAGTTTTATTTCTATCAGTTATCGACGACCCGGTCTAGAAAGCCAAGAATAACGGCCGAGAGGGTTCGTCGTGCTGACCACACGACACCTCGTAATCTGCAGGCCTTCGGGCTGAGCAGCGGTGGCTTGGTAGGCCAAGGCCCTTCAGGGCTGTAGTGTCATGGGGCTAGTTAGTTATGGACGAACCAGCTCATGGCATACAAGTTTTGGCGAATGCAAGTATTAAATGACTCCAGTAACTCAAATCCAAATATGTAATAATTTTATAATACGGAACACGGAATATTGGAACCAGCATGTTGTTGTAAGTTTTCCATTAAACCAATATATAAATTATACACAATTTAATTACCAGTTTTACTAAATTTATCGTCACTGCGTAATCGATCTCAACATTCAAGGAAATTATCAATACGCTGACAGAAGTAAATGACAACTCAAAATGGATTTAAAAAATTAATGTAATGCCTGTAGATATTTCCTCCTCCCTCTTCCCCTTCTCCTCTTCCCCCTTCTTTTCCTAACCTGTTTCCAGTTACTTCGGGTCGCCACCGGAGTTGGGAAGTATCTGTTTAAAATAATTGAATCATTTGTAAGGAATATTCTTTAGTAATTTTTGTTGCAATTGTTACTTTTTAAAAAAATATATTTTTACTCGTAATTTACTTCCTGAAATTAAATTATAATCGTTACATTCCAGTAATCGGCACATGCCCCACGGAAATAGAAACGGCGAGAATTTAAGTGTTCATGAAGATAACTTTATCAGTTCTAGAAGAGCAGAACCTGTATCTTAACCAGTACTGAATGAGGTATTTTCTTACCCACTCCAATACATCCAAAGACATCAAACTTATCCTACAATATACATCACTGGTGGTAATGTTCTTGAAGTTAAAGGTAAACAGAGGTATTTATTTATTTATTTATTTACTGAATATCCCAACAGTTTGAACTTTAATGTAGACGAGTACATCAAGGTTATAATTTTGATTTTTTTAATTATTAGTCCTCGACATAGAATTAGGAAACTAAATTATTGAAGATGTGGTTAATTAATTTAAGGAGCTGTTTGTAGCAGTATGATTTCCTAAACAGATGGTATAATGGCTTTGAAAGTTCCATATTACAATTGTTTAGGTGACATTCAAGTTCGAATCTTGTCCTTCCAAACATGGCACAGTCGAATAGTAAATGGTCCACCGTTTGTGAAGATCCACAAAAGCACAAGTAATTGCCTGCAATGTTAATTATGAAGCGTTCAAACCAGCACTGAAACTTTCCATGGCCGGAAAGAAACAGAGAGGATGAATTTGAGCACTAATGTTTTGCACTGAATTCGGCTATACAGGGTGTTAGGTGTATACGTGCAGATATTAAGCTAGTCGGCTAAGAAAAATACATCTCATAATATATGCTATGTACTTTTTACCTTGTCCTATTAGTTTGCCCATAACTGAGCTAAATATTTCAGGACCTAATGTGTTTTGAACGGCCGTAGCAGGATACGCCGGTGATGTCATTCTGTCCACGCGTAGCGGAAGTACAGTAGCCGAGTATAGGGCTTGCTGAACCTGTTTCTTATCGCAGGCCAACACATGCTGTTGTGTACTTCCCCTAAAGGCTTGGCAAGTAGAAGAGGATGACTCACGTGCCAGGTCACTTGCTGTACTCGAAAACCGGTGTAGGGTACTCTGTGTGAAAAGTACACAGAATCCTTACAGTGACGTCGAAGATCCGTACAAGCATATACGTGCGAATCAAGTGTTGTGTATTTGTGTGCGATTTTTAAGACGTCAATGGCATTACTCAGTGATCCAAGCTGACAAAATGAAAGGCAATGGTTAATAAGTAAATGAAATATGGGCGCAACATTTCTGTGCTGTTATTGCGACAGTCTACGATGAATTTCTGACAATAGACAACGCGGGTTGTCTATGCTTATTCATAAACTTTTTGGGTCATAGAAAGGACGGTGGACACTGAAAGAAAAGGCTATAAGTATTCAGTGAAATTGTTATTAATGAGACAAATTTCAAAAACCGTAGTTGCATCCATCGTGAACATTGCTCGAAGGAAAAAGACCTACTGTGGAATTGCCGCCGGGCATTTCTAATAGAAGGCTTATTCTTCTTTTTCCTAATCTGTTTACCCTCCAGGGTCGGTTTTTCATGGGACTCAGCAAGGGATCCCACCTCCACCGCCTCAAGGGTAGTGTCCTGAAGCGTGAGACATTGGATCGGGGATACAACTGGGGAGAATGACCAGTACCTCACCCAGGCGGCCTCACCTGCTATGCTGAACAGGGGCCTTGCGGGGGTATGGGAAGATTGGAAAGGATAGACAAGGAAGAGGGAAGGAAGCGGCCGTGGCCTTAAGTTAGGTACCATCCCGGCATTTGCCTGGAGAAGGGGGGAACTACGGGAAACAACTTTCAGGATGACTGAGGTGGGAATCGGACCACCTCTACTCATTTGACCTCCCGAGGCTAAGTGGACCCCGTTCCAGCCCTCGTACCACTTTTCAAATTTCTTGTCAGAGCTGGAAATCGAACCCGAGCTTCGGGGGTGGCAGCTAAGCACACTAACCACTGCACCATAGAGGCGGACGGAAGGCTTATTACTGAACAGTAAGTACCGATAGGTAAAATGATGACTGTAATGGACCCGTTTAATTAGAACGTCCGTAAAAATAATATTATTACTACTACTACTACTACTACTACTACTACTACTACTAATAATAATAATAATAATAATAATAATATCTTTACGTTCCACTAACTAATTTTCACGGTTTTCGGAGACGCTGAAATGCCAGAATTTTTTTATCGCGGTATTTTTTAATGCAGCCGCCTCTGTGGTGTAGTGGTTAGCGTGATTAGCTGCCACCCCCGGAGGTCCGGGTTCGATTCCCGGCTCTGCCACGAAATTTGAAAAGTGGTACGAGGGCTGGAACGGAGTCCACTCAGCCTCGGGAGGTCAACTGAGTAGAGGTGGGTTCAATTCCCACCTCAGCCATCCTCGAAGTGGTTTTCCGTGGTTTCCCACTTCACCTCCAGGAGAATGCCGGGATGGTACCTAACTTAAGGCCACGGCCGCTTCCTTCCCTCATCCTTGCCTATCCCTTCCAATCTTCCCTTCCCCCTACAAGGCCCCTGTTCAGCATAGCAGGTGAGGCCGCCTGGGCGAGGTACTGGTCATACTCCCCGGTTGTATCCCCCGACCAAGAGTCTGAAGCTCCAGGACACTGCCCTTGAGGCGGTAGAGGTGGGATCCCTCGCTGAGTCCGAGGGAAAAGCCGAACCTGGAGAGTAAACAGATGATGATGATGATGATGATGATGATGATTTTTTAATGCAAATAAATCTACAGACACGAGACTGACGTATTTGAGCACCTTCAAAAACCACCGGTCTGAGCCAAGACCAAGCCTCCCAAGTTGGGTTCAGAAGGCCAGCACTTTACGCAGTGCTGCACCAATCATCTTGCCGGGCTGAGTGGCTCAGACGGTTGAGGCACTGGCCTTCTGAGTCCAGTCTTGACAAGGTGCTCAAATACGTCAGCCTTGTGTCAGTAGATTTACTGATACGTGAAGAACTCGTATGGTACTAAATTCCTGCAAATCCGCGTCTCCGAAAACCGTGAAAAGTAGTTAGTGGGACATTATTATCATCATCTTACCTGCACAGTTCATAGGGGTATCTTACCTGGAGTTCCTCATAGGTACGTTATTAGAGCTTTCAGAGGACGCTCCGTTCCGACTACGCCGAAACATGTCGTTTTTACACGATGGTCCACCACCTGATATAAGCCGCTTACTGCGTGATCATTTGGATCAGTCCTTTGGTCTATGGCGAATAGGACGACATGGACCCATCAATTGGCCCGCCAGATCTCCAATGGATATTACGGAAGACTGGATTCGGAGAAGTGATTTTCTTTTGTTAGTTGCTTTACGTCGCACCAACACAGAGAGGTATTATGGCGACAATCGGACAAGAAAGGCCTAGGAATGGTAAGAAAGTGGTCGTGGCCTTAATTAAGGTTCAACCCCCGCAATGCCTGGTGTGAACTTGGGAAACCACGGAAAACCATCTTCAGGGCTGCCGACATTGGGGTTCGAAGCCCCAATCTCCCGGATGCGAGCTCACAGCTGTGCGCTCCTAACCGCATGGCCAACTCGCCGGTTACGGAGAAGTGAAGCCTGCAGAGTAGTCCAGGGAGGTCACTTGAACAACTGCTACGTGTTTCACATTGGTATGTCAGATGTTACACCATTTCTGCAGCGTATTGAGTTGGGAGTTCAGTTCTCAATCGATGTAGTATTTTGAGTCTCGATAGTTCGATATTCTCATAAATCCGAGCAGAAAAATTGAAGTACCAGTAACAAAAATTATAAATCTAGAGTTTCAGTTCGCGATTGCCTTGTACGTGGCGCAAGCTGAACACAACACACGGAAGACGTGCTTGTTAAAACGCTAGATATTGACCTTGAACACAGCATGGCAGTTCCTCATTCTACACTGTACTGGTTTGGGGTGTCTGTTGATGTGCATGTTTGATGTTTATACACAAAACCTGTTTGTCACACTTTGTCCTCTAGTGCTAACCACAGTACGAAGATACACCTGACTCATCGCAAAGAGACCTGGTTCTGGTCTTACGCATACTATCCTGTAGTAAACTACTGCGAGCGATGTAGGCACGGGTGAAGTACATTTCATCTTGTTTCCTCCTACACCACGCATATTTTACTATTTTCTTCCCTGCCTTTCAGCTCCTAATGACTTGTTAATAATAATACCGGTAATGTTATTTGCTTTACGTCCCACTAACTACTCTTACTGTTTCTGGAGGCGCTGAGGTGCTGTAATTTAGTCCCGCAGGAGTTCTTTTTACGCGCCAGTAAATCTACCGACACGAGGTTGACTTATTTGAGCATCTTCGAATACCACCGGACTGAGCCAAGATCGAGCCTGCCAAGTTGGGGTTAGAAGGCCAGCGCCTCAACCGTCTGAGCCACTCTGCCCGGCAGCAAAAAATGTTATTATTATTATTATTATTAGCGGGCGAGTTGGCCGTGCGGTTAGAGACGCATGGCTGAGAGCTTGCATCCCGGAGATAATGGGTTCGAATCCCACTGTCGGCAGCCCAGAAGGTGGTTTTCCGTGGTTTCCCATTTGCCTGGTGTGAACATGAAAAACCACGGAAAATCATCTTTAAAGCTGCCGACAGAGGGATTCGAAGCCAGTACATCCCGAATATTGGATACTGTTCGAACTTTGGCGACTGCTATTATCAAGCTCGTTGATGATTTAAGAGTGGATTTCTGCCGCTGATTAATTGATCAAGCACTCAATCCAGAATTTCTGTCAAGTGTATTAGTGACACATGAGGCAATTTTTATAGAAGGAGTGTTTAACATTTAGTATACCAAGGCAACCTCTAGCACCGGCTCTCAATTAATATCTGGATGGATGCAGTGGGAAGTCTGCCTCTTTGACCAATCGTCATTTTATTAGCGTTATTTTGCTTTACGTCCCACATACTATTATTACCGTTTTCTGAGACGCTGAGGTGACGAAATTTCATATCGCAGTTCATTTACGTGCCAGTATTTCTACGACACGAGACTGACGTATGTGTGCCCCATCAAATATCATCAGACTGAGCCAAGATTGAACCTGCCAAGTTGGAGGTCGGAAGATAAGGACCTCAACGGTCTCAGACACTCAGACCGGTACCAATCACCTTACTTGCATAAATTTGATCGGTGTAGCTTTCCTTATGGTGACGATGGGACGGGAAAGGGCTAGTATCGGAAAGGAAGCGATCGTGGCATTCATGACGTTACAGCCCCAGCATTAGCCTGGTGTGAACATGGAAAACCACGGTAAACCACCTTTAGGGCTGCCGACAGGGGGGTTGGAACCCACTATATCCCACTCATGAGCTGTGGAATATCCCCATTCAATAGGACATGGCAGTTTCCAGCACCGGTTCTAATTAATATCAGGATGGGTGTAGTTGGAGGTCGGTTACATCTTTTTATTAATGTTATCTTGCTCCTGTACAGTAGATACAGTACGTTACTGGAGCTTTCAGAGGACGTGTCGCTTCGACTACGCCGAACCACGTGGATTTTACACGATGGTGCAGACATTTCCTCAACGGTAGACAGGACGATGTGGAATTATCAATTGGCCAGCCCTTATTCCAGTGGATTGTTATGCCTGGGGGGACATGAGAAACAAAGTATACCGAACTGAGGTAACCACTTCGGATGACCTCCGTGAACGTATGTTTAAGCACCAGAGGATATTCTGAACCACAGTGGTGTCTTGGCTCGAATGACAAGTTGCTTTACGTCGCACCGACACAGATAGGTATTATAGCGATGACGGGGCAGGTAAGGGTTAGGAGTGGGAAGGAAGCAACCATGGCCTTAATTAAGGTACAGCCCCAGCATTTGCCTCGTGTGAAAATAGGAAACCACGGAAAACCATCTTCAGGGCTACCGACAGTGGGGTACGAACCCACTATCTCCCGAATACTGGATACTGGTAGCACTTAAGCGACTGCAGCTATCGAGCTCGGTGTACCAGTAAATATACCGACACGAGGCTGACGTATTTGAGCACCTTCAAATACCACTGCACGGGGCCAGGTTCGAACATGCGAAGTTGGAGTCAAAAGGCTGGCACCTCAACCGTTTTAGCCACTCAACCAGGCAGGAAGCACGAAATGTAGGTACGTTTAATTTACTTAGTTGTATAATATGTCCATTTTTCGTTTGAAACAAAACGTTCGATGTGCTTCGATAATTCAATTCTGATTCTACTCATATGGATATCCTATGCCATGCATTTGTTCGTTGGCGCAAGGAACTGTCTTCCTTCTTCTACTTTTACGCAATGCACAACGGGGATCGTACCGCATTTCACGTCCCGGCGTGCGTATCCCAACCAATAATTATATCACACGCTCGTACAGGTCGCGCACCGACACAGGTTTTCAGGTCATTTCCATACTCACTAGACCACAGGGCTGACGACCACAGATATCCCTATCCCCTAAAGGACGTAACAGCAAATGAACCAGTATTAACGCTGAGAATTCAATACATCTCCAGGGTCCGAAACCGATAACTAGTGTTGTCTGAAACCCCTAAGACGGAAACTAAATACTAACAACAACAAACCAGTCTGGCGATAATGTAACGTAACATGTTGTAGACTGGTAGCCTTCAGCTGTTACAGTAGGTCAGTTGCTCGTAAACATAAAACCAGTTTGGCAAGTATATTACGTAACATCTCGTGGCATTAAATAGGGAGCACTCACCTGTCACAGTAGTGCATTTGCTCTTAAACATAAACAGAACAGAAACCAGTTTGGCAGGGATGGCGCGTGACTTGCCTGTTATCAAAGGAAAGCTATTCATTCACAAGAACAAGGCATACTACCTATTCTAAAAACATCGTACCCCTTTGCTCTCGAAAATAACTTCCGAGGATTACTAAAAGTTTGATATATAGTGGTTCGTCACATCGTTCTCTATTGCTACAATAAATATCTGCACGTATACACCTAACACCCTGTATATGTCAGGAAATAATCAGACCCTTTCGTACTTGATGTCTAGAGGTTGCTCAACTGTCTTATTAGATATGTTTGGTCTTGGGCTTTTGAATAGCTCGGAGGTGATTTGTTGTAGGTAATTTCTAAGCTCGATAAGGAAGCTGCTTTTGCACGGATGTCTGCCTTTTCATTTCCAGGAGGACCAGTGTTTCCTTGGATCCAGGAAAGACAGATGTGGGGGCACTGTAGTGCTCTGTGTCTTATAGTTGCAGCTATTGTACTGACATTTTGCTTGTCGATTGTCTTCAATGCAGCCTGTGAGTCACTTAGTATCCGAGCACTACTGCTGTTGTGTTCACCTCGCTCCACAGCAGACTTGATGGACCATAGCTCGTTCCTTCACGTGCTCCTGCAAAGCGTTCTTCTAAGTAAATGCAAAATTGTACTTTGCCTTAAGAGGTCGATGTTTAGCAATGAGAAATTTAAGAACTCATTATTTTTTAAAGTGAATGGGAAGTTACCTGAAATGCTAAATTTTACGAACTACAATAAGGATTATGGGAGAAAAAATTTGAAAGTTCCAGGGTGTGCCGTCTTCCGAGATATCACTTTGAAACACGGGCGTCAAAATCCCTGCATTAGGTTTTTTCCTTGAAATATTTCAGTAATAATACATATTTTCTACAAGCACGGATAAGACTGGAGGGAAATGTCTATTCATGAGTTTTGAGACTTGCGCGAACACAATGTCGTTCGTTCCTGGCAGACGCCGCTGAGGGAATTGATGGAGAAGATAGAACAGGACAAGTGTAAACGAGGTATTATGAGCGTTCATCTGTAGCGTGTTACTGAAGTTTCTCACGAAGCAGTCAAGGACCTTTCATGAAACGAAAGGAATTTCTAATAAAGTAATGCGAATTGGAAAGCGGCTGCAAATTCAATCACCTTATCAGTTATCGCTTGAGGTTCGTGTTTATCAGTTGTGAAACTTTCTAGAACTAGCAGAAGCAAAATAATTAGTGAATGGTTACATTTACTCTGGGTCCCACCTAAAATTATGGCCTGTTAAAAAGGAAAAATTGTTCACAGCGATAACTAGTTCTATCTAGGAACGTATCCGTGCCAATTTCACACATTGCTGCGAGCTTACTAGGGAATACCAGCAAGTGTGACGCTCCTATTAGACTGAAATATTTGAGGTGTAATTTATTAGGTATTACACTTTCCAATTATGTTGTCAAAATATTAAGAGTAGAAACGTTGCAGTATCCCGTTGGGAAATGCTGTTTACCGGTGAGTGAATGACTTGTACCACGAAGTAAGATATCGACGGTGCGCAAGCAATACTTCGTATCCCACAATGTTCTTCCTATCCATTATTTTCCTTACGACTGGTCACGCCTCCCAGCCACACATGGATATGCAGTCCATCAGAACAATGTTCATTCCGTTCATTTTCCTATGTCAAATTTTAAAGGAAAATGAACCTTTTTTGCCGTACTGTGGGAATGGATATTTTCATAAAGTATTTACGTACTCCTATAATGTAATGCATTTAAGGTTCATTCTCATTTACACGAATGCAACAGGCTTCGGCAGCCGGCAAATTTTAATATCCTTGCCGCTAGATGGGTGCTTCATTCATTATATTCCTGACCCGGCGAATGACTGGAAACAGGCTGTGAATCTTCATTTCTTTCGTTTTCTCCTTTACACAGCACAGGAAAATGAACAGATGGAACATAATTGTGATGGACTGCATATTCGTGTGTGGCTGGGAGGCGTGACCAGTCTTCAGGAGGATAATAGATCGCAAGAGCATTGTGGAATACGAGGTATTGCTCGTTCGCCGTCGATATGAAGAAAACTTATCTGGCGTGGCACAGTCCATGAGGTGCTGGACTTGTAATTCATGTCTTTCATCAAACGTTGTTTGCTTTCCACAAGCAGTAACTACGTTCCTTCCAGCCTGTGAGCCTTTACAAAGGCCATTGTTTGTAACACGTTCATGGCCTCTGGTAGCAAGACTGTTCAGCTAATGATTTAACTATCTGCTTACGATTTGTATGTACAGTTATGCAGAAAAATATCAAATCCTCCTTTTGTGTGAGATATATTTTTAATAACGTTACTGGTTTTCACGTCTTAATAACTGCTCTTACGGTTTTCGGAGACATCGAGGTGCCCGAATTCGGTCCCACAGAAGTTCATTAACGTGCCATTAAACCTACTGACAATGACTAACGTGTTTGAGCACCTTTAAATACCGCCAGTCTGAGCCGGGATCGAACCAGCAAAATTGAATTCAGCAGGCCAAGGCTTTACCGCCTGAGCTACCCAGCCCGGCGATTCTTTTTCTATTTTTTTCGAAGAATGTACTCACTGTACGTTACTACTTTATGAGTACATCTACATTTTTTATTGATAATTGATGTTTGTTGTTTAAAGGGGCCTAACATCGAGGTCATCGGCCCCTAATGGTACGAAATGAGACGAAATGATATGAAAACTTAAAAGTCCAAAATCCTCCACTGACCAGAATTGAAAACGTGAGGACAAAGAATGAGTGGATGGACGGATATGAATTTAAAATGATCAGTGGATCCGACCCACAGTGCCTCACATGCACAGAAGATGGCACAAAACAATAGTAATACTGACCAAGGGACTGCTATAGCACGATGCTGAATCGATAATGCTTATAGTCGGAACGGGTCCAAAATCCAGGTCATCAGCCCCTCATAATGGTATTTATCGCAAAGAAGGTAGAACCATGCTATATGTAATGTTGCGATATTAATCAAAAGTAGCGGAGACTCGCGGTATTCCACACATTACGGTACTATTCACAGGCAGTGTAATGCGCACATGTAACACAGATCTATGGTGTTTCGCACATTACGGCGCTATTTGCAGGCAACGCAAACCTGTGGCGTACCTCGCATAAGTGGACTAACCACAGGGACTCGTACTATCCCGTGGAATTTCTCACATATTGGGAACTGAGCATAGATAAGGCAGAAACATGGTGTCACTCATCCCATGGTGTCACTCATATAGGGGTACGAATCACAGGTACTGTAGGACCCACATCCTGATTCACACACTGTCGCTACTAATCACAAACCTATTGCGTACCTAACGTAGTGGTACTACGCGCAAGTAAATGCAACCTATGTTGTTCCCTGCGTGATGGTACAAATTACAAGTAGTTTCATGGTTCTAATTGGATCATACGTTGGTCGCCCCTTTTAGTCGCCTCTTACGACATGCAGTGGATACCGTGGGTGAATTCTTCGTCTGCCTCCTCCACCCACAGGGTGTAACAGTATTCTTGACAAAGTAGTCAAATAACTTGACAAAGTAGGTGTATTATTTATTTCTCGAACTGCCTGACTTTTAGTGCATAGGCTAATTTTACAAGATCATCTAGCACAATATACCTTCCACATTATGGTGCACAGCAATGAGGCAAGCCGATGCACTGTTGTACAGTAGCTCAGTGGCTATTAAGTGTCACTTCCTTCACCAAGAGTTCTATACTGCGTGTCTGCTAAGACTCCACATTATAGGAATTCCTGAGAAAACACTCTATGGTAAAGAGCATCAAATGACTGGAAGCTAAACAAAGAACTTCCTAAATGACGAGACGAGAGCCGATCAGATGTTTTTTGCCGGTGGTTTAGCGTAACACGAACACATTGAAGGATGAGGAAGGACTAGGATTGAGAAGGTAGTGACTATAGCCTTAATGTACACCCCAGCATTTGCCTGCTGTTAAAAAGAGAAAGTACGTAAAACCATCTTCAGGGCTGCCGACGGTAGGATTCGAAGCCGTAACCTCCTTGGATGCAAGCTCACAGCTAATCGCACGGCCAACACTCTCGGTGGTCGGAAGACTAAGTGAGACTGCTAGCATTTTATATTTACTCTATGAAAGGTGTGGTCAGCGTTTAAATCTGTGAACAATTTTAAGAATAATGTTTTCTGCTGTGGTAATCAATTATATTGTAAAGTGCATTATATTTAGGCACCTGAATGAGCCATGCATTCGTTATTCATTTGCAGTTATTATAATAATATTATATCATTGACGATAAATTGTTCTATTTTTTATGTTTTACAATGTGCTTTATGTCGCACTGACATAGATAGGTCTTATGGCGGCGACGTGATCGAAAGGCCTATGAGAGGGTAGGAAGCGGCCGTGGATTTAATTAAGGTACAGCATTTGCCTGGTGTGAAAATGGGGAACCAAAGAAAATCATCTTCAGAGCTGCCGAATATTGTTCAAAATTACACACTAAGAACCATGTTTAATGTGTTGTGATTAAACTATCTGAGAATGCAATCCTTGAAGTATCAAGCCTTTAGCACATTTTCATATTTCAGAGATGTGTAGGAAGACGGACGTAAGAGATTATTCAAATTTATTCAAAATTCAAAGTAATATAGCAGCTTGTATTTCAAATTTACGGCATGATCTTCCACAGAACTGCCAAAATAAAAGATACGATCAATCTAGATTTTATCAAATGAACCGCAAGTACAGTATAAGCAGCGAATATCATTCTGGATTAGGCTATGTTATATGCTTTGACTCGATGAATAAACCTAACTTCGTGTAGTTCCAGGCTGGAAGCAAGGAAAATAAGGAAGATAGGAGGCAAGTCCAGCAATTGATCAACTGAAGGAAGCTAGTTGTGACAAAAAAGATGGGATTAGAGCAAGAGGATCCCTTAAGAAGAATATTTATCACAAAACTCGACAGGGATCTTATTAGCCATGTTTATATTACACTTGTAGCATTCAAGAGTGGAATATTACATCATTTTAAAAGAGTTTCAGAAGTATGCAAATGAGGTGGATAAAATAGTTTGCCAAACTGGTGAGGCTGGAATTATACGCTGACAACTTCTCACAAACTTGTTATGCATGGCACATATATAATTAAATAATTTCTTGTACCAACTGTGAATATATCACAAGGCAAGGAAGGTCGGAGTCAAACGAAAGATTTCTGAATGGACATTCTATGTTACTCAAGGAGGATGTCAGAAATGACTCTCAATAAAGATTTGATTATGATGCTTGTTGTTTGAAGGGGCCTAACATCTAGGTCACCGGACCCAAGATTTGATTACTACCCTTCTGATTTATACAAATATTTACATATCCCGTTTGAAGTCACTCACTGAGAAGAAATTACATGAACTTAGTCATCGAGGTCCACGTCTCCTACGACCATCCTGAGAACACTGAGTAGAAAATAAACAGTTATCTCCCTATAGGCCTCGAAAGGCTCATGGAGGAGTGGAAAGGAAATACTTCCACTGCCCATAACTTCGGCACTATACGAGTATAATGATAATTTCGTGTGGATATTGGTTTAACTCTTGTAAGGCAGACCCTCCGACGAGGTTGGACTGCATCTGCTCTGTATAGTGCTGTGTGTAGGAAACTGCTTGTTAGCGTGGTGGATAATAGTGTAATACAGGTGTATCAGAACTATGCCAAAAAACAGGGATGCTCTTCATGTTATATTAAGAATGATGGCGGAGACAATCTTTCTTTTCTAGAAAATGAGGTTACTTTTTTATTTCCGGGCGCACAATTGAAATTGACGAACTTGCCGCTGCCTGTTGCTGTGCGTCAGTGAAGGGAAGGGACGGGAATGGAAGGGTGGGGGAGGGCGGGATAAGTGGGAATTGGGAGACAGAGGTAATGCGCGGCGTACCACATACCCTAACCGAGACCAAAGGTCACTATTGCACCGCTGTTGTGAACTGTGCATCGAAGTACAAGTGGGGCGGGGCATATTGAACTTCTACTAAAATCAAACCATTGGGCGTATTGCTTCCTTCGTTCAGTATTTCATTCCATTTACAATGTTGTGAGTGAAGGAATACACAATCGTGGGGTGGCAGTGCTGTCATCTTCAAACATTCGAAATAATAAAGTACGTTGCTGTGACAAATAGACGAGAGGAGGTACGACCTGCTGCACTCCTTGACTGAAAATTGTTTCTTAATTACAGTGTGATCTTGTACTGTGTGTGTGTGTGTGTGTGTGTGTGTGTGTGTGTGTGTGTGTGTGTGTGTGTGTGTGTGTGCAGTTACGGATGTTTAATAAACGAACTGTGGATATTGCCTGCAAATGACGAGGACAATCCTGAACGAGTCGAAAGGAGAAATGTGTGCATACGCGCCTCTACCTGCATCATACACCCCATTTCCCGCCATCCCGTGGCTTGTGCTCTGGCATAGCAAATACGGCGAGTTCGTAAATTTGAATCACACGCCCGGAAGTAAAATAGTAACCTCAGTTTCTCGAAAAGAAAAAAAATCGATTTTCAGTCGGGAAATCGAAAGGCCTCTGGAAAAGCAAAAGCTAAAGGTAGGTTTAATCGGGTATCGGTACTCATTTCTGCCACAAGTTCATGTTGCACTTCCAGAAGTGGAGGTTTCCTTTCTAAATGTTTCGACTTCCGGAAGAAGAATTGAACCCACGTCCTTGTGTGTGAACCGAACACGTCTGAACAGTCTTAGCAAGGCAGTGAGTACGCTAAAATAAAAGCAGGCAGGAAGAAATGTGGAGAAAGATGATATGCGTATGATATTACAGAAGTTCGAAACTGTGATGAGGTACAGTCCGAGAAAGGAGGATTGAGGTACATTTTCTTTTTATTATCATGATATAACTAACATTAGAACTTTTGGAATATGTCCGAACGATTCCTTACAATAGCTACAGATGCAGGACTCTTACGAGCATATTGTTATTTTTGTTAATATTATGAAAGACCGTTCATTATACGTACTTTCATATTGCCACTAAGGAAAATCGTTTCGTCATTTCATGGTGACTATAATTCACCTTGTATGTTGAAAGGTAAGCCGAAAATGTGTTATGAAATTCTAGTCTTTGATGGTCACCGGGCGAGTTGGCCGTGCGCGTAGAGGCGCACGGCTGTGAGCTTGCATCCGGGAGATAGTAAGTTCGAATCCCACTATCGGCAGCCCTGAAGATGGTTTTCCGTGGTTTCCCATTTTCACACCAGGCAAATGCTGCGGCTGTACCTTAATTAAGGCCACGGCCGCTTCCTTCCAACTCCTAGGCCTTTCCCATCCCATCGTCGCCATAAGACCTATCTGTGTCGGTGCGACGTAAAGCCCCTAACAAAAAAAAAGTCTTTGATGGTGAATTGATTCTAAAACTCATCTGGTAAATATTACTTAATAAAAAGTGTCGGTAATAAACTTACCTTACATAGAAATGTGATTATCTATCTATTTATCTATCTATCTAAAATAACATATCCTGACTGACAGATTCATCATCGCCGAGCCAAAACTACTGAACGTAAAGAAATTAAATTTTGGGGATACATTTATATTAGAGTCTAGGTGATCACTAAGGGATGATTTTTTAATATACCGTCGCTAAGGGGGTGAAAAGTGGGATGAATTGTCTAATATATAGATATCTCAAAAACTAAAAAATTTACAGGCGTAAATATTGGTATTTAGAATATCCTTAAATATAAAGAAACATGTATTTCTTTCGGAAAATCCCCTCAAGGGAAGTGAAAAATGGATTGAATACCTTCTATGAGGATAGTTATATTTAAAAAACTGAAGATGTCACAGATATGAAAATTGATATTTGGAATCTCCTTTAAAAATAAAGAAATACGTGCCGGTATATCTCTGTTTTCGGAAAATCCACTTAACGGCGGGTGAAAGATTTGAAAATTTGGTTGAATTCTTTGTATGAGGATATTTATGTCTCAAAAATTAAAGATGTTGCAGAAGTGAAAATTATTATTTGGAATCTCCTTTAAAATTAAAGAAACATGTAACCTTTTGTTTTCGGAAAATCCATTTAAGGAGGGTGAAAGAATTGAAGAACTAGTTTAATTATTTTTATGAGGATACCTAAATCTAAAAAATCTGAAGATGTTACAGACGTGAAAATTGGTATTTAGAATCTCCTTTAAGAATGAATAAAACGCATTTTTTGAGAAATGTCAACTTGGGGGGGGGGGGAGTGTGAAAAAGGAGTTGGATTATTTTTATGAGGACACGTTTATCTTAAAAACTGAAGATGTTACAGTCATGATAATCGGTATTTGGAAGCTCCTTTATAAATAAAGGAACACATTTTTTTAGTTTTAGGAAAATTCACTTGCGGGGGAGGGTGAAAGAAAGTGAAAAAATGAATCATTTTTATGGCGATACTTATATCTTAGTCTCCGTGGCTCAGGCGGCAGCGCGCCGGCCTCTCACCGCTGGCTCACCGGCCGCTCACCTCTGGATACCATGGTTCAAATCCCGGTCACTCCATGTGAGATTTATGCTGGACAAAGCGAAGGTAGGACAAGTTTTTCTCCGGTTATTCCAGTTTTTTCTGTCATATTTCATTCCAGTAACAGTTTCCAGTAACATTTCGTCTATCAGTCATTTATCATTACCCCAGAGGAGTGCGACAGGCTTCGGAAGCAGGCACATTTACTATTCTCGCCGCTATATGCGGGTTTCATTCGTTCCTGACCTGGTCGAATGACTTGAAACAGGCTGTGGATTTTCACTTAAATCTTAAAAACTGAAGATGTTACGGGCGTGAAAATGTATATTGGGAACCTCCTTTAGAAAATAATGAAACTCGCATTTTGGGGGGAAAATCAACTTAGGGGAGAGGAGTTGGCGTTGAATTATTTTGTGTGGATACTTATATCTCAAAAACTGACGACGTTACAGGCGTGAAAATTTGAATTTTCTTTCAAAGTAAAGAAACTCGTATTCTTTTGTTTTTGGAAAAAATCGCATGGAGGTAGGGGGAGGGTAGAATGAACTGTTAAATTAGTTGAAATTTTTGTATGAGGGTGCTTGTATCTCAAAAACTAAAGATACTATAGACGTGACAAGACGTGAAAATTGGTATTTGGAATCTCCTTTAAAAATAAAGAAACGCGCATTTTCGGCGGGGGGGTCAAATGGGGTGGGAGAATAGGAAAAGGAGTTGAATTATTTTATATGAGGTTACATATATCTCAAAAATTGAAGATGTTTCAATCCTGTTAACTGATATGTGTAAGCTTTTTTATAAATAAACAAACACGAGTTTTTGTTTTCGGAAAATTCGCTTAAGGAGGGAGGGTGAATGCGATTGAAAGAATTGAATTCTTTTTATGGTGATACTTATATCTCAAGAACTGAAGGTTACAGACGTGAAAATTGGTATTTGGAATCTACTTTTAAAATAAACACACATTCCTTGGGGGTGCGTGGGTGAAAGAGAAGTTGATTCCTTTTTTACGAGAATACTTATAGCTAAAAATCTGAAGATGATACAGACATGAAAATTTGTATTTGAAGGAAGGTTCCAAGTAGAGAAACACGTATTCTTTGGTTTCGAAAAATCCACTAAAGGAGGGGGGGACTGAAAAGAAAAAGTAAAGGAGTTGAATTCTGTTTATGGGGATACTTATACCTCAGAAACTAAAGAGGTTACAGACGTGAAAGTTGGTAATTTGAATTTCCTTTAAGAAAGCACGTATTTATTGTTTCCGGAAAGTCCACGTAAAGGGAGAAAGGGGTGGAGGGAAGTGAAGAAGAAGTTGAATTATTTTTATGTGGATACTCATACAGTATCTCCAAAACTGAAGATGTTACAGACGTGAAAACTGGTATTTGGAATATCTTTTCAAAATAAAGAAACAACATTTTTTTATTTTCGGAAGAAGGCACTTGACGGGAGGTGAAAAGAAGTGAAAAAAGAGTTTAATAAATTTTTATGAGGATACTTACTGTGATAGTACATATATCACACCCCCGAATTATATGTAGAAGTTAGAGATATAATTGTCAGTATTCGATTTATTTTTATTATTATTATTATTATTATTATCAGTCTTTATTTGTATATTTTGCCATTTATATTGGTAAGCTGGAAGATATCCACATATGTAGGTATGATTAATTTGTTTTGCACGAGTGGGAAAACATTGCTTTAATAACTCTGGTAATTTGAATGAGTCATATGAATATCCCAGTGTCTTATGAGATGTATTTGTTGTGGTCGTCGGGAAGTTCGTATGAGTCATGTATATATCCCAGCCTGATGAGATGAGCTTGTTGTTGTACCAGGGAAGTTTGGTGATTCATGTAAAACTCCCGAGTGTTTGTTTATCTCTTGGGAGAAAGGAGAAGTTCAGGGCATGTCTTGAGAAGAGGACCACCCATGATTGGCTGGCAAGCACCAATCCAGACGTATCATCTGAGAGGAGGGGGATGTTGATGTCTATAAAGGTTGATGATACGGCGGCAACCGGGACATTATGAGAAACATTGTAAGGGTGATTGTAGAGGTGATTGTAAAGGAACGAGAAGGAAGATAACTACAACTACAACTGACCCACTGTACGGGAAGGAAGTGGTGCTGATACACGGTACTGGAGTGACACGGCTGCAATGGACTGGACTTCAAACGTTCGTGGAGCGTAGTCTTGTTATGTTTGTGGAAAGTGGCTGATTGTGGAGAGTGCTTGCGCATTAAGTATTGTAGCACTTGTGGCGGCCTAGCATTATATGTTGGTGAAAGCTATCTCAGACTTTCCATAAATTTATATGTTGAGGATCGACCGACGTGTGTATATATCTTTACAACAAGTGTTAAAGGTACAGTATCTGTGTGATGTGATAACTGCCGATTATGTGAATCGGTAAATCGAATTGATATAGAGACAGTGAAGGGTGTTTATCTTCATACAAGTACATTGTTCATCGGACCATCTACAAATGGTAGCTTAGTTCTCGCTTTCGTTTTCCCACGATTTTCATTATTGTTGTTGTTGTGAATATGGAGTCTTCCAGCAATATTTTATGTGTGTATTATATGTATAATGTTGTATGTTGATGAGGTGCTCATGCACGGAATTTGTTAAGAATATAGTTAGCTACTCTAGAATTAGTGTTATTGATGAACCTAGGTGCAGTTCCTATCTAATTAGTCGTTTTCAGGAGGTTAGGTAAGGCCTGCAGCAGATGTACCAGTACGCAGCATTATGTACACGCCCTGGGATATAAAGTCTATCATGCTCTTATCTAAATTCGAGGGATCCATTCTGGTGAACTCTGGCGCCCATACTACGGACATTTCGGTTAATTATGCTTATTCATTTTATTAAGTTTTTGAGTAACTTTATTTATATATTTTTATTCATGATTTTATTTATCAGTAGTTATCGAAAAAGTTACATTACATCTCAAAAACAGAACATTTAACAGGCATGGAAACGTGTATTTGGAAACTCTATTAAAAATTGAGAATCATCTTTTTCGACTTGAGAGATGACTGTTTCTCACATGGACAGATCTATGTCACATGGTCATCTGAACCCCCTAAGGCATTACCAAAAATGTGGTTTGCAAAGAGTTTCTGGGGTAAGTGAAACTCAATTTTTCAGAGAGTTTTTATACCTTAGCGATTTTCAGATAATGTCTTAGTACAGTATCTTGGAACGATAACATTTAACAATTTACGAAATCCACGCGAGCGAAGCCGCGGTTAACTGTTAATATTATATATTTGTATGTGTTGCCGAGAAGTATATTCGGAAATAAAATGCCGTGTAAGAGCACTCTCAATGATAATGCTTTCCTTGTTAATGGAATGTTTACTGTGAGAAAATATTAGTACCTTCAGTCTGATGAGTTATAACTTCGTAAGTTGAAGAGAAAGTTTGTATTTGATATCTTAGGAGAGAGTTCTAATTAATATGCTTTGCTATCACTAAAGCGAACAGATTATATATAACCACTTGAAGGAGTATTGCGTCACGACAGATGATTTAAGTTACACTTACACTCCGTCTCTCAATATCGTCTATGAATAGAAATGTTGTATATTGCCATCTGTGGCTAACACTCGGCAGAAAAGTGCAGTTTCTGCTTAGTATTTTAATTTTCATAGGCCTAAATGGTTCTCACAGTACGATTTGAACAAGTTAATAGCAATTATTCGAATTTACTTAAAGATATGCGATACACAACCGCATGAAATTACTCCATGTCTTAATAAAATTCACGTCATCTTAAGAATCACCCACATACAGCTACAAAAAGTGAATGAGCTTCGAAACAATTGTTTAGCCCGTTTCTCTTCCAAATACAGCCCTAAAATGACTTAATTGTATCAACAGACTGACCTATCGTAGATAGGCTGAAACTTGTATCATTCTGGTGTAGGTTCGACAATGGTGACGTACAGTAAAACTAACTTGGAAGTTGCTACAGAAGAGCCAGCCAAGAAGACTAACACCATCCGAAATCTAGCCAATTAAATGCATCCGGTTTTAGAATGAGCACTGTGTCAGGTTCAAAAAGTTAACAAAGCACGAGTGGAGAAACGTTCTGCGTGTCTTCTCTACGCCTGGAACGAAGTGGATATAATAGTATCCTGTTTGGTTCCTAGAAACTCATAGCTAAGGTAGTGTGCTTTTTAAAGTATGATATTAAGAGATTCAAGTAATCCCAATCATCGCCATCCTCTTCATAGTAATTCGTTATCCATAACGAATAATACTGCCTGCTGTCATTTCTTGATGGATACAGTACTTTTGCATCCATCTCTTGGCACAGGCCAGAGTGAAGTTGTTGTTTTTTTTCCTTTTTTTTCTTTGCTAGTTGCTTTACGTCGCACCGACACAGATAGGTCTTATGGGACAGAGAAGGGCTAGGAGTGGGAAGGAAGCGGCTCTGCCCTTAATTAAGGTACAGCCCCAGCATTTGCCTGGTGTGAAAATGGGAAACCAAGGAAAAACATTTTCAGGGCTGCCGACAGTAGGGTTCGAACCTACTATCTCCCGAATACTGGATACTGGCCGCACTTTAGCGACTACAGCTTTCGAGCTCCATAGAGTAAAGTGTAGCTTCCACCGAAGTCCCAGTCAATATCCATGGCTCTGACAATATGGAAGTTGCTGGGGTGTGGGTAATGCTGAGTAATGACTAGTGCATCTGTGTGTTATGAAAGGTGCTGCTCATAGGGTCAGTCGTGCTGCAATAGTACTTTCTGACCCAATGGGGAAAGCAATGGGCAAACTATCTCACTCCTCATCTTGCCTAGTAAGCCTCATTTTGGTGTTGCCATTGGTTTTTGGGGTTTCCTTATAACCGCATAACCTTTGGTGGTGCTATTTGAGGATCCAACCAGCCTCTGGGCTGATGACCTAACAGACAGACAGAACGAGTAATAGTAGCCTCGCTAACTGATCATCAGGTACAGCATGATTTTCACCATGAAAGGCGCATTCTGAGATGGAGAATATGTGCATCAGTGTGATATGATCCGTAACTTTCTCTATTGTTCATCTGTAATCAGTTATGCCTTAATAAACTTTCATTGGACATCCATACACACACGACAAAATATCGTTCCACATGTCGTCAATCTACACTCCAAACATTCTAAGATGTAGATTAATTGAAGAGTTTTACAGATATGATGCTCACGATCCCCTAGCACAGTTCCTGATACACAAAACTGATCGGAGTTTTGTACGCAAGTAATCAGTGTCTAGACTCTGTAAGCCTCGCCCCATGTTATTTACATTACTTTCAACTCTACTGCGCAATTTTTCAGTGTACAGTTTTCCTATAAATTCGTGTAGTTCTATTATGTTAAGAAAGCGACAAGCAGGATTTTAGGGCAATTTTCAGCAAGCTTTAAAGTTTAAAATCGATCCAAAGGCATACAAGTGCACTCTTTTATTAACTTTTTTTTTTTTTTTGAGAATGTGCTTCATGTCGCGCCGATACACACAGGTTTCATGGCGACGATAGGATAGGAAAGTTCTACGGGCGGGAGGTAAGCGGCCATGGACTTAAGGTACAGCCCTAGGATTTGCCTGGTGCAGAAATAGAAAACCACAGGAAACCATATTTAGGTCTGCCGACAGTGGAATTCGAATTCACTATCTCCCGACTGCAAGCTGTCAGCTACGTGCCCGCAATCACGTGGCCA
Source organism: Anabrus simplex (assembly GCF_040414725.1). Lineage (NCBI taxonomy): Eukaryota > Metazoa > Arthropoda > Insecta > Orthoptera > Tettigoniidae > Anabrus > Anabrus simplex. The sequence continues at coordinate 1,189,511,395 of NC_090266.1, read as the reverse complement.
CTCATTCGGTCTTTTATTGACCAATTGTAGATAAAGCTCCATGTATTAACCAGCAAATCATCTTTTCTTGTATTCGGGGACTTCATATTTCAATTTTCAGGCGATCATGCCGTGTGCCAGAATTGTACTTCATTTGTGTAAATCCTGTATCCTTAATAATATTATACTCACTATCTGCGTTTTGAAAATGCTCCTGAACTGAAAGTATGGTAAAATAAAAAGACGTCATGGTACTTACATATTTCATTCATAATATGCGACCCGTTGAGAGGCAATGGAAATTTGTCAGCAGAGCTGAACGAATGTGTCTGGAGTGTAAAAACTGCATTCCTATATTTTGACTTCTTGCGCTACCTATGGGTCTATTAACAAACTAAGTTACCCAGAAGGTCGAGTCTTCACCACTCGATGTAACGAAATATTTGTCAGATGGTTGAGGCGCTGGCCTTTGACCCCAGCTTGGCAGGTTCGATCCTGGCTCAGTCCAGTGGTATTTGAAGGTGATCAAATAAGTCAGTCACGTTTTGGTAGATTTACTAGCATACAGAAGAATTCCTGCGGGACTAAATTCCGGCACCTCGGCGTCTACGGGAACCTTACAAGTACGGTAGTTAACGGGAAGTACAAAGGATTATTATTATTATTATTATTATTATTATTATTATTATTATTATTATTATTATTATTATTATTATTATTATTATTATTATTATTATTATTACCATGGTTGGTGGATCAGCAGAGGTGAAAAAAGGTGCCGGGATGAATGGGTCTAACGACGGAGTCAAAGTTAATTTAAAATCTTAACAAAGGTTATATTTTTTTGTTTTGTAAAAGTTACAACAAGTAACAAAATCACAGGTACTAGTAGCAAAAGACAAGTCTAGTTAAGACAAGATTGTTGGTATAAACAGAACTTGTGCTTTAAGTCCTCATTTAACAATTCCTGAGCTTCGCACTAATTTTTACAAAGATCACAATATTATGTAAGGGCAGAACACCCCTCAATACATGGAGCACTAGCTCCGTAATTTACAATGTCAAGCCTCCTAGAGGCACTTTTACAATACTTGAACAGAGCAGACACGCTCTCAGTTTTTCAAGCCTAGTCAAGGCAACACCAAAAATATCTTACACTTTCTGGCCTTCCATGGCCCAGCTTACAAATTTAAACAGGGGTATCTCGTACCCAACCTACAGGGCCTTCGAGAAAAAGAAATAACCGTTAAATAAATGGCCCAAACAAAAATGGAAGGAGGCGGATACTTGCACTCCTCTATGTAGCTTCCTAAAACCTAACGGGCACAAGGCCGATGAAACAGGGGCTATTCCCAAACTATGGAGGTGACCCGTATAAGGAAGAAATTTTAGAACATTAAGGAAGAGAAGAAAATCAGTTACCAAAACGTAGTCACCTCAAACCAAAATGAAGGGGAGCTCAAGAGGGTAAATCACTCTCTATCCCCGAATTACAGTTACAGATTTTATTAAGTTTTTACATAAACCGGCCGATAATTACATATTTAGAAGAGTAGGTTACATTGTAAACGTTTCGGACCTTTCCCGGTGGTTAAACTTCTGAGCTAGCAAGAAATAAAGATGTTAAAAGGCCATTACCTTGCTGAAGACCTGCTGCCTGAAGAATGAGGCGCCTCTCGCCTCCTGCTTTACATTCACACATTTAGTTAGATGTTGATCAAGTGGCCAAGAGACGTGAAAATCCGCAGTTTATAAACCCTCGGAGAAAGTTCGAGACCTTTCATGAATAATCGTGATGATGCTTGTTGTTTAAAGGGGCCTAACATCGAAGGTCATCGGCCCCCATCATGAATAATCAAGCCACACCCTCTCACTTTTATTGGTAGATGGAAAAGTTACACACAAAATAGAAGAAGAAACCTGTGATAGGCTGAAAATTAATTACAGAAATTAGGGATTGGCTGAATTCAAAACTGGCGGAAAGAAAGGGTCAATATTGCCAACCCAAAAATGAATGAACATAATCTAGTAAAGGACAAACTTATGAATACAAAATTTCTTCAAAAAAGTTCCTTAACTTCGCACCAGGGTGCATGATCATAGTTTTTTAGCAGAGACATCTATGAGAGAATGTCTACAATTCTTGAAGAACGGAAAACAAAACAAGTGGAAATCCACACAGTACTTGCAATCATAACCACAAAATTAAGGTAGTGACATCTCAGCAAAAGTTTAAGGAGGTCTAGTTTTAAGTTCAGTGTTTCTCCTATAGAGGAGGTCTTATTGGCTCAAGATTTAAATGTGCGGCGTAGAGGTGTACCTCCCGGTACGATTATTATTATTATTAGTATTATTATTATTATTATTATTAATTTTATTATTATTAAACCTTTGTACAAATGGTAAGAAAATTAGTGAAAACTCTAAATGGTGGTTTTCTTTCTTTCTATTCTTCTTCTTTTTCACAATTTGCTTTATATCGCACAGACACAGTTAGGTCTTTTGGCGACGATGTGTTAGGAAAAGCCTAGGAATTGGAAGGAAGCGGCCGCGGCCTTAATTAAGGCACAGTCTGGCTGGTGTGAAAATGGGAAAGCACGAAAAACCATCTTCAGGGCTGCCGACAGTGGGGTTCGAACCCATTATGTCTCGGATGCAAGCTCACAGCTGCGCGGCCCTGACCGCACGGCCAACTTGCCCGGTGATGCGTTTTGTTAATTATTATGATTGAATATCCAAAGCAGTTTGGAACTCGATTTTACATAGTATACTAGGGCTGTAGTTAAAATACATATTCAGTTTTACAATGAAAAAGAATTCAAGTATCTAATCGACGGAAAATGAAGTGGATGCAGTTAATAAAATATTTGTAACAGCACGGCTTCTTGAACAAATGATACAGGGGTTTTGATAATGCAATGTTGCAATAATTCAAATGAGAGTTCTAGTCATGCCTTCTCCTTTCAAATGCAGCACATTCAAACAGTAGGTGATTCACCGTTTGTGGGGATCCGCAAACATACACGTAGCCATCAGGACGATTAATTCTGAAAGCGATGAAAATAGTAACCAAATTTGCCATGACCAGTCAAAGTTGAGTAATTTCAAAGCTTGGCACCGACACGTTACTTTGTAGGCGGTTGAAAATCTCAGGGAAGAATATTTCTCTGGTAACTTGGCCTCTAGTGGAAGAAGTCAAAATGTTGTTCCATTGATGGATTACGTGCTTATTTATGATTTTTTTAGCGTAGCTAGGTGACGTTTTGTCGTAAGAAATTTCTAAATTAGATGTAGCCACTGCTTTTGCCAGTAGATCAGCTTTCTCATTTCCAGATATTCCACAATGACCGTGAATCCACTCAAAACAGATGTGCGGACTTTGTTGAGCTGTGGTTCTAATAGCTGCAGCTATTGGATTCAGATTATATTTATTATTTATCGCATTCAGCGCAGCTTGCGAATTACTTAATAACCGAGATTTCTTATTGTTAGATTTGCACCATTCGATCGCAGACTTGATCGCCCACAGTTCATCCTGGAAAATAGAGCATGTGGAAGAGAGTTTGTACCGTGATGAGAACACCTCAGAGTCGTTTTCAAGAACAACAAAGGCACACCCAACTCTGTCCTGTTTACCAGTACTTGGTATGCGAGATCCATGTGTGTAAATAAAGCAGTCATGTGTAATTGAACAATTTTTATAAATGAAGTTTTTTAAGAGACTTGGGTGATCAGACTCTAGAAAATGACAAGGTTGCTCTAGAGTGGTATTCAGAATGGGCAATGGTGACACTTTGTTTTTCTTCAAAAAAGTGAGTTCAGCTCTTGCTATCGCCGTCAGAAATAGTGGCTCAATGCCTGCAATAAGAAGAGCTGCATCTGTAGAGGTAGTGCGGTAAGCACGAGAAATACGAAGGGCTGCGTTTTGTTAATAGCAGCAGTCAGTAATTAATACATTCTGAAGTACCGCACCTAAAAGAATGAATTCCTGTTTAACCCATTCCAGTCTGGGCCTTAATATCCTTAACAAACGTTCTGGACTGGGCATTTTTAAGGATCTTTAAAACATTATATCGCTGTACCTGTAGGAGATATTGGCATGATTCTTTTTTCTTTGTGCTTGTTTGAGCATCTAATTTTCAAAAGCGCTCTTTGTATCCCGTCAACTATTACTTGAGATTTTAAAATTGTTTATATATTATACCATGTTTTGCGAACGGAGGAAAGGTGTGACGGATAACGAAGCAAGTACATTTTTCTGAAATACAGTAATATTTACCCTATTTCGCTAATATAAAATGTGCATTGCAATTAAAAAACAACAACGATAATAAGTACGATATAAAATAATAATTTTTCAATAATAATAATAATAATAATAATAATAATAATAATAATAATAATAATAGTAATAATTACAATAATGAAAATGGGTGCTCTTACGATTTTTTTAATTGATAAATTTTGTTAAAAGTTACTCAAATGTAAAAATATTGTTCCATTTACCACAAAAGACTTAGAAAGAGAAAATACAGTCTTCTAAACAGACAACTTTACGAATATGTAGACAATCTTACGTATTCACGCAAATATGAAATACGCGGGAACATGAGCTAGGCCGTAAAACGAACTCCAATCACAATGAAATGGAAGAAGTTGTTTCGAATTCATATGTCAATAATATGTTCATTTGCGCATAAACTTATAATATATCATAAAATATCGAAAATATCACTTTCGTCAAGCACATGTTTGCCGCGAGAAGCCATGTCTTAGAGCTCACTGAGTGACAACATCTACTGATGCATGCTGTTCAAATATATCGTAAATTCTCTGACTTAGACATATAATACTGCCATCTGCTTAAATACTCTCGTAACTAATACATTAGGAAACAGAATGTAACCTCCAGAATGTGTGCATAGCTCGTTCTCGATTTTTAACGAATTGTCAAACCTTACTACGAGCTATGCCCGCAGCGCGTCCTGAACGTAATTTTGGCCGCTGCGAGCTATGCTCGCAGTTAGACCGGAAAGAGTTAAAGTGATCATTGTCTTATGCTAATTTTAAAACCAAAACAATGCTAAACACGAATAAAAGGACTTAAGGTTCTTTCCGCGCAAGGTATGTGGAGTAATTTGCTCTTAGGGGAATTTTTATTTCAGTCACATACTGCAGGCTATGTATAATTGCTCTAATAAGAACGAGCGCATGGCAATGTATGTTCCTCGCATTTGATAATTTATAACATGTAATTTTAACTCTTATCAAAATTTAATTCACCTCCCGATCAGATAAAAACCCTGTGGCTACCCACAACAAACACTGCATTGAGTTAAAAAATATTTCTGGGACAAGTGTACCTGCGAGGAACACATTCATTTATTTTGGGAGACACTATAAGGTGAACTTGTGGTGTTCTGACTCATAAAATGCCTACAGTTAGTAATGATGAAAGCTAGGAGCAAATTCCATAAGAATGAGCTATTTCTAATTCGTCAGTCGTATTATTATTATTACTGTTGGTTAATTTGTGCCATAATGTACAGTCTTATACAGAATGTCTCAAACCTTTTGGGTCAAATAGAAACACGTGATAGTGGGCCCACAACAGATTATATTGAGATAGGGAAGAAATAGTCGGGAATGCATATTTACCGTGTTATGGACATACAGAGCTTACATCACATATGAAGAACGTAGCTCATAGTAACTGTTCAAAGTGACGACCGTCAGTCTCAATGCATGTATTGCAGTGGCGCATGAAGTCCTCCCGCATTCTCTCAAAGATCCCTGGTATCCGTTATACTAGGAGACAGTCATCTTGGACCCTAGCAAGCATGTCTTCATCCGTTTCTACGGGGGTTGTATACACAAACGACTTGACATGACCCCAGAGGAAAAAGGTGAAAAGTGAGAGATCCGGCGATCGCGCTGGCTATGGGACAGGACTTCCACTTCCAACCCAACGATGAGTGTACATATTGTTTAGGTGCTCACGGACATTGACATCGAAGTGGGCTTGTGCACCGTCGTGTTGAAACCACATCCTTTCATGGCAACAAGGTGTACAATCTCCAAGAACTGTGGAAGCATATCTCGCTGAAATACATGGTAACGTGGACCAGTCAAACGGGGAGGCAGAAAATAAGGTTCTATTAGGTGATATTGGACAATGTTCACCAACGTTGACAGATAATCGTTGCTGGTGGCCACCACGTGGGTGGCGTGGGGATTGTCCTCACTTCAGACATGTCTGTTGTGGCTGTTGAAAAAAAACATCTCGGGTGAATGCATGCATTGAGCCTGGCGGTCGTCACTTTGAACAATTACTAAGCGCTACGTTGTTATGTACAGTGTACGCTGTGTATGTCCATAACACAATAAATATGCATTTCCGACCATTGTTTCCCTATCTCAATATAATCGGTTGTGACCCACTACCACCGGCTACAATTTGAACAAAAATGTTTGAGGTAAAGTGGAAAGACGCTTCACTAGCCTCCATCGGACGAGAGGAAGGAGGGTTTAGATAATCCCAAGTACAGGCAAAGCAGTTGTGGGTTTCAGAAACCTTTATGTGATAACTTGTGATACTCTTCCTATTTTGAACAAATTATTATTAATACTTTCAAGCCAGCGTAGGCCTGGAACCCGCTTTTATATGAAATGGTAACGATGAAACATTACCTGATTGACAAAACGTTATGAGTGAATTTCATAAGGTTTAGTTACTCTGCCACTGATTTAAATATTTTCTTTTCTGCAACACCACTGTTATTTATTTATTTTTTATTTATTTATTGTCTTGTTTAATATGGCGGGACTCAGGGTATGAAGCCTGCTATTCTGCCCGACCATACATACACCTACATGAAGAGTTAAATATACACTAAATTATCTACAATTTAATATATTAAGGTATCAATTAAATGTTTTAATTAACCTAATAACTTAGCTATGATCTAATCCTCCTATGTTATAAGAAATTATTATTATTTATTAACTAGGTTTGACAAAGTTTCTTAAAGCGGAGGTGGTTTGACACGCTCCTAATTTCAGCAGGTAGGGAATTCCAAATTCGGCTGGCGACGACTACAAATGATCTACTGTAGCCAGTTGAGCAGTGAATGGGAATGCTTAGTAGTGCGGTGGACGATGATCTGGTAGGAATAATAGAAGGTGATGCTAGGTAATGGAATTGTGTGGCAAGGTATTCTTCTAACACTCTTAGACACTTCTCGCTCGTTAGCCTTCCAAAACAGTACGAACGGATCTGAATGAATAAAAAAATTTAAACAATTGTCTTCAGCCACTTCACTACTTCTGTCTTGAGGAGCCTCTTCTTCTCCTTTTGTTCGATATATTTTCACCTAGGTTCACCATTATTTCCTCGCCAAATTTTTCAGAAGAATGAAACGTTTCTTTTACATTCAGATATTGACATTTGTTCAAGTTGAAATCAGTACTAAGGCTTCACAAAAGGGATCTAATTTTTCGTGAATTTTATACTGAATGACTGAAATAACATTATCGATAACAACACATCAAATTTCACTCCTTGCTACATTTAAAACATGTATTGATTAACATCAATCAATAAATTGTTTCTAACATCATGCCCCACGTAGGAATTAACCCAATCCGTTCATTAACGATGATATCGCTGCGATGAGCCAAGACACGTATAAGTAAGTTCCACTATAAATTGCAAGCTTGACAATGCCAGAGTTGTATTAAGAAGACTGATTACAAATAATATAAACAGTTGCTAGACTTGGTTTAATACTATTGGCGATGCGGCCCACTAACTACACGCCAAGGTGCCGGATAAATTGTCCGGCAGGAGTTCTATTACATGCTGGTAAATCTATCAACACGAGTCTGGCGTATTTGAACGTTTTCAAATACCACCGGACTGAACTTGGATCTAACCCGCCACCTTGGTCTCAAAACGCCAGTGTTCGACCGTCTGAACAACCCAGCCAGGTAGCCTTACGTTGTGGCTCCATAGTTTCCATAGACAAGCTCAGTAGCAGCAAATGCACTATAGTTAAATAAGCGACAGTTTGCGTTATATCGTGATTCAACGCATCATCTAGCGAGAAAACCTGGTGAATCACCACAGCTGATTTTGTCGGAGTGAAATCATTCGTGCTTTAGACAATTATGAATGTACTGAGACCCACACATCATTGATTCCACTTCATGAAGATTTGTTTTTTTTTTTTTTTTTTTTTTTTTTTTTTTTTGCTAGGGGCTTTACGTCGCACCGACACAGATAGGTCTTATGGCGACGATGGGAGAGGAAAGGCCTAGGAGTTGGAAGGAAGCGGCCGTGGCCTTAATTAAGGTACAGCCCCAGCATTTGCCTGGTGTGAAAATGGGAAACCACGGAAAACCATCTTCAGGGCTGCCGATAGTGGGATTCGAACCTACTATCTCCCGGATGCAAGCTCACAGCCGCGCGCCTCTACGAGCACGGCCAACTCGCCCGGTATGAAGATTTGTGGGAGCTATATTAATAAAATACAAAACTCTCGTTCTTCTTCTCACGTCTCCATGCAACAAGAGTCAGTAGGTATCTTCGTTATTGCAAAGAGTGTATTAATGATAAGAGCATTTTTAGACGACCGTTGTTCTAATATACATCCGGAATATTGCCATTGGCTTAAAATTGCACTAGCATATCGAAGGTTTTCGACGACACTAGGATGCGAAAGGGCTGGGATTAAAATGACAATTGCCATGGTCTTTATTACGCTGAAGTTCCTGCATGTGTCTGTTGTGACAATAGGTAATCATGGAATTCCAGTATCAGGGCTGCCGTAGGTGGGACTCGAACCCACAATCTCCGGAATGTGAAATCAAAGCTGTGCAACCCGAAACATGCAGTCAACTCGCTTGGTTCCTTAATACATTTATATGTGTGGCTAGATATGCAGTACCTTATTTTACATTATCACTGTCGCAATGCACTGTTAGATGGTGAAAATAAGGATCATGTGAGAAATTCACATATTTTGACAAAACAGTATCACTATGTCAGATTTCTAAAATACAAATGAAGCAACAAACCTTTTGCACAACAATAGTGCATATGTCTTTAATGTTAAGTTATTAAATTATTTGTTTTAATACACGTGCTAAGTCAATGCAAGATGTAAATAGTGATTCTATGAATTGTATATGCAAGGGATGTGCCAATATATTTTGTCAGCAAATGTTTGAATACGCATATCACTGTTGCTGAAAATGACGAGAAGGAAAGAACGGACAAAAAAATGCACGAGTATACCAGGAAACGTCGAAGGAAAAGGAAAATGCATTCGTAACAACTGGCTGTTGTTAATATTTCATTGCCAGTACATAATTGACTAAATATACTGTAAATAAGTCATTGCACCTACGTTGACTGTTATGTGATGGTATTTCAACTTAGAACTCTCACCAGGAAGGCTCTGTCATCGAAGGTTCAGTATTGCATGAACCATTTCAACGAATTTTCGCTGTAAGTGGTACCTGTGCTGCGGGTCAGTATTCTCCCCTCAACATTGTGACATAACACTATCTCGAGGCGCAACGACGATATTTTAAATGTTGTGCTTTCATTTGTCTCCTTAATACTCATACGGACCATTTTGTCTACTATTGCCAATTAAATGCGAATATGTTTATCTACTGAGTAGTTAAATATTTTACTCTGTGGAAACATTCGTACATTTCCTAAGGCTGCAAGTTTAGACGTTATGACAATAAGTGGTTACACAGTAATGAACTTCCGAAACTGTATGAAACTAGATCTGTGTGGTTCGCTACTTGCTAATTACAGCGAGTGAAGCAGAGTGCAGAAGCACATGACATGACTTCATGCGGCCACACTCCAACACATGGGAACATCGTCCTAAGGAGTTATGGAATAGAGTGAGTGAGAACAACCAAATAAAAAGAATGGTTCTTCCATTACCTCCATCTGTATCTCTCGAAAGTTTGTTGTCTCAGCGAAAGGCAAAGCAACACTATGTTACTTATTTGGAAAGCGATGATAGTGAAAGCCATTTTAAACCACTCTGTTCAGTGTCGTGGTGTTGAAAGTTGCTCTCTGGTATATCTTATTTTCTCCTTTTTCTTTTTCTACTTCTTGTTCCATGGGAATTATCAGTCATTAATCCGAGTTGTTTAATACGAGTTTTGTATCTGAATGAGTATACAGGGTGGTCGGAAACAAAGTGAACCGAGTATATGAGTGTTACAGCGTTGGTCATACAAATAAGTAATTTGAAACAATTACGTCGATATCTTGGACCGATGTCATTTTATCAGTTACTGAATTTAGCCAATCTGATCGCTTCGCGGGTGAATTCAAATGGGCTTTACGAGGCAGTGTTGGTGAACCTGCACGTGGCTTGGTCGGGCTTGAGAGACAAGCCGAGGAATGAGCATCAAACACTAACACTCCGTGGGTTTCAGCCAATACCACCGTAGCGTGTTTGCTATGGGCCGAGCCTATCAGCAGGAAGGTCCTTGATCAAATCTCTCCCCTGGAGAAGTTTATTTCTTCTATTGCCGCCCTTAAGCCGGTCTTAAGCCGCGTGTAGATTTAGCAATACCACTTCGCAAAGACCACTTAAAGTCGCCCGGAAATGGTCTAATTGGCTAACTTCAGCAGCTGATAACGTTGTTTCCGACAATCCTGTATAATTTCAGGCAGAGTCGCCCGTCTCATACCATGTATAATTTTAAACTGTGTCTCTGGATATGGAAATAGTTATCTCATGCCCTCATCCCGAGGTGGAGCAGTTCTTTTCATGCTTAGCCCCAATGGAGGTGAGCTGCATGTACCATTTTAACCACATATCAGTTCTCATGCCATTTTCAAGTTTCTTACAGTACCGGGAATCGAAACCGGGCCCTTACGGAAGGTGGCTAATAGTGCTAACCGTTACGCTACTGAGGCGGACGATATTGCAATTATACCCACGTAGACCGCAGTTAACCGCGGCAAATTGTAGTGTCTATTGTTCAACTCTAGACGTTAACGTTCTTCCTGCCCTGCACAGACTGTGCGTGTATTCAGTTGTAACTAACATGGAAACACTTCGTAACTGATACTGCTGCAGGAAATTACGAGTACTCATTGCACTTATGAGTCAAATGGAAATAAGCATACAACTGGTGTTTGGCACTTAGCTTTAACATTATATTTATCCAACTATGTACTAATATTGCTTGGTAATAGGGAGCTGCGTAGTGAAGGTAGTAATTGCGAGCTAGGTTCGCCAAGAAGGATATGGTTTCGATTCTCAGTCAGAAAGTCAAGAAATGTAAACAAAACTTTTAGTTATGCATACGGACATGGCCTAGGGTTCTCACCCCTACAAAGAAAATGAGTATCAGCTTAATTCTCGGTGACAAAGGTGCTCTGTCTCCTTCATTATCGAGGTTGATATAGTGGAAGAAATTATTTAGGGCATTCGTGTCATTTTTTCGATAAACACCTATAAGGTAGCATAGCGAAAACTGTGTAATATCATTCGTGAGTCTATAAACTACCCATTGCTCTATTTGGGCTAATTCAACTCGGGATCCTGACAGACGAAATAGCCTTTCATTGTTTAGCAGGCAATTTCCCATTGACCTATTTAATTATTGCCACATCATTCCCATTCTTCTTTCATACGTCCCCATCTACAGTTGAACGCTTTCAGCTCTAATGGATAGAGTAATGATTTAGTGATGAATGATAAAAGCTTTCAAATGCTAAACTTGCTGAACGATATGCTCTAACCGTTCTGTGTAACGGATTATCTAGCATCCTCGTCGCGTATGGGTACTAAAACTGTTCAAAATTCCGCTCGAGATTATATAGTTTAACTTTGATTTGTTTAAGTGTAAATAGAGAGTTATTTCTTACATTGCACGAAGAAATATCAGGTTCAGTCTTTCAATCGGCTTCATAATAAATTACACTTGCAGAGAATAAATTTCTATTATTTTAATACGTTGAAAGATTTCCGTTTATGATATAATTATATATTTTATAATTTCAGCTAGAAATACTCTTTAACATTTAATACAGCATGCGAAAGTAAAACTACAAATTAAAAAAGTCACCAGAGTTATGTAGAAGTCGAAGCTTTTGTTCTATTCTCGCTAGGAGGAATGACAAATCATTTTATAACGTGATATTTTGGAAAGATAAGGTTCACTTTTAAGGAGCTAAAACTAACGCTCGTGAAAATTAATTTACCTACATCATATTGCATTTATTATATTGTATTATGTCTGGCTTCTTAGCTGAATGGCTTTGGGGTTGTAGAGCCCCGGGTTCAGTTCCCTCCCGGGAAGGGGATTTTAACTGCATATGGTTAATTCCTACGGCTCAACGAATCAGTATTTGTGTTCGTTCCAACACATTCCTCTTCATATCCACATGAGACGCCACACTACCTACCACCACAGAAAACCGCAATAGTAGGCCTAAATACATCACTCCATATGAGGTTAGCGTCAGGAAGAGCATCCGGCAGTAAATTCGGATGAGCTTGCATCCGGGAGATAGTGGGTTCGAATCCCACTGTCGGCAGCCCTGAAGATGGTTTTCCGTGGTTTCCCATTTTCACACCAGGCAAATGTTGGGGCTGTACCTCAAGTCCACGGCCGATTCCTTCCCACTCCCAGGCCTTCCCTATCCAATCGTCGCCATAAGACCTATCTGTGTCGGTGCGACGTAAAGCAAGTAGCAAAAAAAACCCATTGTAAATTCGAGCCAGATCCACATGTGCGACAGAGTTCACACCCGCTACCTCATCAGTGTGGGAACGGCTATATAATGATAATTTTACGGAATTTCCGTGGCTCGCAGAGGAATAGGAAGCACCTGGGATGAATGGCTGGACAAGGAATTACTTACTGTAGAGCAGCATTTAACCCAAATTTGGAAGTTTTATTTCTTTCCTCTTTTAAAATTATGAGATAGAAAATCCGAGTGAATAACAATCAATAGAACAGATTATTAATGAGCTCGTCAGATCTAACAATATCGGGGACTTAGAAGTCCGGAAATCAGATACAAAAACTTGAGATAATTACATAATAGTTAATTTACATAGAGAAGAGCCTTATTGCTCTTGACAGGTACAATATTTTACAACAGAAATATTTGCTCCGAGTAAGTGACCTACACAGGAGTCTGAGCTCCAAATTACCATACTGTATCCTCAGAGAGGCAATCAGTTTCTTTTGATACACTTAAGTTACACTAGGCAACACATCGGGTAACCCCACTTTAGAGTGTTCATACACGATTGTCCCAAATTGGGCTTATCAATTGCTCCACAATAACATTGAGCACTGTTCTTAAAGGGAACCAAAACGCAGAAAAAGTTACATAATAAACAGGGGCATAATTGCCCATACAATATAGCCTTAATAGTAAAAAGAAAACGGTTGCACATAACCGGCCATAAACATAAGGCAAGGAGGCGAAATACCAGCACTCCTTATAGAAATTACTAGAAACCTAAGTGGGCTTACGGCCCGAAGATACAGACGCTAATCCAATACTAAAGGAGGAACATTTTAAGCCAAGACAAGATTTACAAAATTTTGAGGTTGAAAACGTTAGTCACCCAATGCAAGGCTGAATGGGAAACGACAGAGGGACACCACTCTTCGTTCCCTTATGTTACATATTTCCCAGTAGGGAACAGAAACAGATTCCTCAGACTTCGCCGATAATCCTACATGTAAACCACCAGTATACAAAATAACCTTAAAAGAAAACGGCTGACACCTTCCCCTCAAATTACCCGTAGGCGCTATCACAGGTTTAGGTAAATTCTGCCATTACCTTTTATCGCTGGATGTTCTTCAAGCTGGCCGCGCCCCTGCCTCCTAGGCCTCCGTCAAGTCACACTGCCAAGCACTGGAGCAATTCAGACAAGACGGCCCTAATGTGCCCTGCTTTTATATTTCCGTAAGGGGAAGTCTCTAGAACAGTTTGCTGATAGGTTGGATTCATGTAAACACCCCTGGTTTTAATTGGCTAGAGAACATATTTCCAAGCATCTTATAAGTAGATTACAATAGATGAGGAACCAGCTGAAGTGTTGACAACTTCGGTACATTAAAAAACCATTCTCAGAAAAAGGTTTACCAACTCCCGAAAGAAATATTAATCTATCAAGTAGTTAGTTTTTAGTCCGGTGTGTGAGCTAAGAAATCGATGGTATAGCCATCTAATTGTAGAAGACGAAATTATTTGCGAGTTTTAAATTTCAAGTCCGTTGGCACAGATGGTCGTAGAGAAGGCACGCAGTTTAAAATAGACGTGAAGGTGTATCCCTGGTTTAATAATAATAATAATAATAATAATAATAATAATAATAATATTAATAATAATAATAATAATAATAATAACAATAAAAATAATGGCGTGTGGCCTCCGGTGAGGCCTGGTGCAGGTTTCCAATTTGACGCCGTGTAGGCGACCTGCGCGTTTATGAGAATGAGGCCTTACCTCTGATGAATTCTAGATGCTTAAGACGGTAAACACACGCAGCCCCCAAGCCACTGGAATTAACCAATTAAGATTAAAATCCCCGACCCATTTCAGCCAAGGAGTCGAAAAATAGTGTATTATATTAGGGTATATTATCAGCTAACATAAACGAGGCGGTAAAGGTAGTTCACGTGAAAGGACGTAGGTATGAATCCTCGTCAAAAAAAATCAAAGAAAATGGAAATGAGATTCAGAGAACCTTCAGGTTCACCCAGTCTACACCATAAATGAATGCCAATTTAATTCCCGGGTGCAAAAGTGACAGGGTATAGAAATGACCAATACATCCTATTTACTAACCCTGTTACGAACAATGGAAGCCTTTACCTTCCACCGATCCAAGAACTTGCATAGCATGGATATGCTATTGATTTTCTTTATAATAAAATATGAAATCACCAGATACAGGCTAAATGTAATCTTTGTGTCTTTTTTGTTGGCAGGATGACGTGTTATTAATATACAATTACAGAATATTCAAAATAGCGAATTTCGGTAATGGAAGCAATTGAGATATTTGGTTCTTCACATCATTTCTTGAACATATTTTCCATAATGTGTCCGAAGAATGATATACACGGTACTTGAATATACTGTAGTGCCCGTTGTTATTTTCACACTTTTCGTAGAAAGGACGTAAATAACCTTTAGTAGACACCGTTTTCATATTCCCCTTTCACGTACTGCATTTCATAATCCTTCATGCGCGCTTCAGAAAAAAATCTCCATTACTGTGATGTTTGTTAACTTTCAGTCATTGGCTTCTTTCAATTATTGTTGAATCCTGCTAATGCAGGAGTTACATGTACAACTTTACTTGCATTCGATTGTCGGAAATAACTGCTGAAAATTATTTTATCATTCTGATATACAGAAAAATTGATAACACACAGTACATCGAGAATTCGAAAGTAGGACTGTGTAGATATAATTTCGTTTTGGTAGTGTAAAATAAAGCTTCTAGAAGTACAACTGTTCTCCCTTTCCTTACAGCTACAATGCTGATCAAAATGAAAATCACGCAGGTAGTGTCAACGTAACTAATAAAATTATATTCATTAAGCTTTTTGGACAAATTATTAAACGTTGACTGTACGGATAAATTACCCAGCGCAATTAGGAATCTGATTCCTAAACAACAGCTCCTATATACGATCAGCGTCTTTCTTTACAAAAAATAAGAATCGACAAATACTTTATTATGTGGGGAGGAATTGGCTTTATGAGGCTTGAAAACTGGAATAGTAACAAAAATTAATACGTACAGTCAAGAGCACGGAATCGTGCCGAAGCATCCGGATTCCGGTAGTGTTTCCCCATATCCAATGTTGGCAGGTATATAGTAGGGAAGATGGGTGGGGTATGTTGAAAAGTAGAAGTAGTGAGGATAAAATTATAAACAGTTATGGGGAGAAGTTCCTAGAGATGTGCGCTGCGGGAAATTTGTATATTCTGAATGGATGGAAGGAGGGGGACAGTACGGGGAAATTGACCTATGTTACAGAGAAGGGAAGTAGTGTGATAGATATGGTAGGGATAAGTCAGTATGTATACTTTGTGGGGCAGAGAACGATCATTTTCACTTATTAGGTAATTGTGAAGAAACAAGTAAGATTAGAAACAGTTTATTGAGTGCCAATGTTGGCAGAACCTCCTAATCATTTTTGGCCACACTAGTCGCTTGATGAAGATCTCTTACTGGTTTGAAATTTATTCCGGCACACTCATGTACAAAGGTCAGCTCTATGTCAGAAGTGAAATTGGCGGAGTAAAGAGAAAGTTAACCCGAATGGTTGAAAGTCGCTGCCTTGTAAAATACGTCTCTACACCAGGCCTGTGAAATAGTACTCCGAATCCCTTCCCCTCCCGCCCCCTGGCTGCTAACAATAGTTCAGTTACACACACTTATCAAAGCCCTTGAAATGTGGTGTTACAGAAGAATACTAAAGATCGTATGTGAGGATCGGATCATGAATGAAGAGATACTAAATCGATTTGATACGAGGAGACCGGTTAGACAAAATCTGACCAGAAGAGGCGGTGGATTGTTAAGACTTATCAGTTAGATTTTCAGGGATAAGAACAGTAGGGTTAGGACAATGCGTGAGCATAACCAACAGATTAGTGTAGATATGCGATGTAGTAGCAAAGTAGAAAAGAAAGGTTAGCACAGCAAGGATAGGCCGGCATGGAAAGCTGCATAAAATCAGTAGGCCTACATGGACTGATGTCCGTAACAGTAGGAAGGAAAACAGCAAGAGGAACAAGAGCAAAATTATAACATCATTTTGAATATTTTTCTCGTTACATTAGTTTTCTCTTCAGTTGATAAATGGTATGAATGAGAATCGTTTGACCGCGTACAGAAATGGAGTGTGAAACCTCTGAATGATGGGTATCAGATTTGAAACTAAGGCGAAAAATATTAATATTTAGAAAATTGTAGCATGTTTCCAAATTTTACTGATTGTGAGTAGATTTCTTTCGAAACCGATCACATTCCACCGTGATGGTGAGCAAATTTGTGGTGCTAGTCTGCATTTTATATCCTCACTTCCGTCACCGTAAGTTATTAAATTCCTCAAGTAACAATATCATCTCCCTCCTTTGAAACGTCATTTCCCAATCGAATAATTCCTACATCACCTTACTTTATTCGACTGCATTTCTTTATTCAGGTTAGACTATGTTTGTCTACCGCTTAGTACCGTTTCCTGTTACGGGAACTCAGGTGAGGTGAGATGAACTTAAATGGCATGATTTACGGCTAATGAAGGAATGAATCATGGTGAATTAAATTGGGTAAGGAGGTGGAAATAATCAACTATAGCCTACGAATAGCAACTGCCCCAGCATTTGCCTGGAAGTGAAAATGGGGAAAACACAGAATGCCATTCTAAGGGCAGCCGACGGTGTGTTCGAACACATGCGTTTACGGAATGCAGAGCTTGGCTCCATAGCCATAGAGCGCGGTTACATCGCTCGGCACTTTGGCTAGACAATGAATATTAATACACACAGCCTAATTCCAGTCATTCGATCGGATGAGGAATGGAATGAATGAAGCCCCCATCTACCGGCGAGGATAGGAGCTGTTCCGTCTACCTAAGCCTGTTCCAGTCCGCTGGGGCAATGATTGATGACCGACAGATGAAATTAAATGACTTTTTTGCTCTTTGCTTTACGTCGCACTGACACAGATAAGTCTTATGGCGACGATGGGACAAGAAAGGCCTAGGAACTGGAAGGAAGCGGCCGTGGCCTTAATTAAAGTACAGCCCCAGCATTTGCCTGGTGTGAAAATGGGAAACCACGGGAAACCATCTTCGGGGCTGCCGACAGTGGGGTTCGAACCCTGTATCTCCCGTTTTCTGGATACTGGCCGTACTTAAGCGGCTGCAGCTATCGAGCTCGGTAAATGACATTTAAGAGTGTTGCTGGAATTAAAGATGACATGGAAAACCGGAGTGCACGGAGAGAAACTTGTCCCGCTCCGCTTTTTCCAGCACAAATTTCATATGAACTGCCTAGGATTTTTAACCACGGAACCCAGCGATGAGAAAGGCTGGCGCACTTCCGCCTGAGCCACGGAGGGTGGTTAGACTACAACAGTTTTATATTCCTCGTAGAGTACATTGACGGCCATGTAAACGAATAGCATGTGGGGATACTTATGGAGACCCGATACACAGCACAGGTTTCAGTAATAAGATCCTAAAAACACGTTGTATAAAAGGGAGCGTCTAAAAAAGTGTTAATGGTGGTGGTAGCTAAGAGGAATGACTGGAATTATTTTGTTTGTAAAATAATGAAGCGTTAAAACGTGATCTAGAGTCTCTAATGTGCTAATAAGGGGACGTAAAGACAACGGCAGTTAGGGTTAATGAATATATGAGATCAAAGGAGAGATGTAACGTTACGGTATAATAGAATAGGCGGAGAATAAAGGCTAACACAGAGAACAGAGGAAATATCTATATGGTGTAGCGTGAAAGAAGCAATCACACGATGACATAGAACAATGTATTGGCATGAGGATTGCCGGTATGCGAGATGTAGAATTAAAACGACAGTGAATTTAATTTAATAACTTTAAGGGCGTTTTTTTTCTGCTTGTCCACCCAGGATAACTGAACAACTCAACTTGAGCTAGCTTCCTTTCTCAATTGTAAATCCTATATCTCACATACAAGATTTGCTTCATCACGGGGTGTGAAACGTTGTGGTGTCATACTTGACATTGTCTTTATTGGAGTTGCCACTCCATACGAAATAAGGAGATAGAGTAATGTTCTTGTGGAGTAATATCACACAATTTTACGGTTGCTTTCTCTGTACTCGAGAGACTGGTGGGTTCGAATACCCCGTCGGCTATCCTCAAATTGGGTTTTCGTTGTATCCCGGTTCAACTCCAGGCAAATGCCGGAATGGTACATTTTTCAAGGCTACGGCTGCTTCCTTCCCATTCCTAGCCCGTACAATCATAACTAAACCCACATGCAACACCCTCACAGAGAGGTACATGTAGCTCACCCCATGGGGTGTGTCCGGAAAATAATTGACAGAATTGGTGAGCCGAACATCTCCTCGGACACTGCCGGCACTAAACGACATACGCTAGAAAAATTAAAGTAAATGTAGACATTTGTAGAGTCATCTCTTCAATAAAGGCATTCGCTGTTAACACTATCAACAATGCATGAGCAGTGTCTCGTTGCCAGCATGGTAAAACGATATGGCCATGTTGGTCAATGAAGAATACTCAAAAAAAGAAAAGTGTATATATATGTAATATGTAAAAATTCATTCATTAAATATTAAAGTTTAATAAGATATTACTTGTATATATCAATGCGTGAATTTGATGTCAAATTTGACATTTTCAAGCTCAGTTTACTGAGCTAGTATATAGAAAATTTACTTAGGAATTTTCATTTGATATTACTTATTTATTTATTTGTTAATACGAAGGTACGCATGCTGAGCCAAATTACGTACCTTCATGACATATGGGATTTAAACCTCAAATACATCAAACAAAAGAAGAATACTAATAATAGTAACAATAATAGCAAGAAGAAGGAAAAGAAGAAAACTAATAAGCGGAACACAATTTAATATCATTACTACAATTGGAAAACATATATAGGCTATACATCAGCCATAGAAAATTACTAAACAAGTTAGAAAAATGAACACAAACAAAAAAATGTATAAGTACCTACCATTCCAGCAAAAAGGAATAATAATAATAATAACAATAATAATAATAATAATTTAGTAAAAATATCATTTATTTGCTTATTGAAGAACCTAGCGCCAGCAAATAAACCAACTTGTGCTCTAATTGAATTATAAATCGACAATATTTTAACTAGTGGTGTACTAGAGTGATAAATGCTTCTAGATCTTGGAATGTAAAATAGTATTTGCTGTCGTTAAGTTACTAGTGGTACATGAAATGGGATGAAGGTAAGTAATTCTTGACAATCAATTTTTCTATTCAAAATTTCCCTCAATATCTGTAACGAAATTAATGTTCTCCTGTTTTCAAAGACATGAAATTGAACACATTTCTTAAACACTGGGTTGAAATGTCAAGTAAACGAAATACATTGAAAGTTTTATGATACGAGTATCTTAGAAATGTATTTTGTACAGTCTCAATGTGGCGTGTTTGGGTTCTTATAAACGAGGTCCCAGGTTAACGTATGTTTTATAAATAATTAAATAATGTGTGCCACGATAAAAATAAAAAATATCGAAAATTGATCATTTTCCTTCATTTTAGAGAATTGCCTGTAAATGTAGTGAAACAAGAAATCAAAGTGGCAGCCTTCAATTCTTTTAGTTTTCTTGCATATAAAAGCAACTACTTTCATATATGTTCAGGTACGTTCAACTAAAAGTAGATAGGAGAACACATGTGCCTGCAATTCTATGAATCAACATATCTTAAACATGAAACACCAACAATAAAATTGTTACAGTTCAAAACAGGGTTCGAATAAAAGTTTATATTTCTCTGCCGAACCATGGTGACTGTCAGTTTAAAGGGAAATGCAACAAGAATCTTAGTTTAATTCGATTACTGGTCAGCCAGTCATCAGTGACGTAACATCCCAAAGAAATGGAAAACATACCCTGTGGTCAGCATCAGACTCCTTTCGAAATACATTTTGTTTGTTTCGATGTGGTGTTTGAAGTTTATTTTTTCTCAGAATTATTGAACCTCAGCAAAACCATAGCCTAGAGCTTATGAATAAAGCTAGGGAATTGAGTACTTATCTTACAAGTTCTGGACTGAACGCAGGAGATTTTGATTACTGCTTAGTCACTGACCTGAAAAGATAAACAAAGAAGAATTTTTTTAAAATGTGTAAACAGGTTATCTTAACAATATTCCATAGTTGTAACATGCACGAGGGAGGTAGTGCACCTTTATCGCACAAATATGAACTAAATTCAATTCTTATTAATTCCATGGAACAATAGGTTTCGCACTTAGTGGTTAAATTTGCTACAAATTATACCTGGGAAGATGTTCTATTCTGAGAACCTAGATTCTAAATCTCTTTCTAACGACGGATGTACTTCTCATCGACTCTTAGACCCAAACGAAAACATGCTTATAATATAAATCGCTGATCTCAAAACAGTGGTCCGAGTCTTTCCACGCAAAACTCAGCGTATGTCTGTTAGCACCATTTGAGAACTGAATGTTGTTCCAGCACTAAGTACTCACTCTGGTTGCTTCAGTGGTGTAGCTGTAAAAGTTGTCTCTTGGAATGTTCGTTAGCGAGTTGGAGTATACATAGTGTACGCTGCCATCATAAAGCGAATTATTCCCATGAATATTGTCAAAATATAAGAGGGAGAACTGCAACGTCCCAATATGGAAACGTAATCGGAGTCAAGGATATGAAGTCTGTGAATATATTATCTAGAAATCGAACATTCAAATCGACATGTAAATGTATGACGATCCGATGGATAGAAATTGAGATTTCGAAGGAGAGTCCTTACTGTAGCAACAGTATAAGACTTTCATACCCAGAGCAACAGGAACTTTCAAATCAAAGTGAGTGCTAAACATCTCCACCTAAAATCAGAAGATATTGATGATATCATACTGGATAATATTTATGAAGACTATTACAATCGTGGCTTGCACTCCTATAGCTAACTACTGTGTTCTGTAAGTGCACTGGAAGTAAAATGGCAGGTTTATTCTGAATTAGGTGACTAGCAAAAGACAAGGAGGAGCTCTCTAAGTAAAACAGTATGTTAAGATACATTAAAGTAGGATGTAATGTCATAATCTGATGGGTAAAGGGCGTATTCATCTAGCGTTCACTAATGGTATATGTACTTATGGGTACTAAAAGCATCTAAAGTGATTGGCCTGGATAATGTCAAATCTTCGATCACTTTTATCAACAACCTTAAAGCATATCATGCTACTGTGCCAAAACCCAACGAAACTCAACGAAAATTGTTCTGATGGACTGTATCAATATGCGGCTGGGAGGCGTGACCAGTCTTAAGGGAAATAATGGATAGGAAGAGCATTGTCACATCAGCTGTTTTCGTACAGGAGCAAGGATATGGCATTTGTTCCAGGTACGTCCGTCACAAGCACGGACATAGAATATCATAGTATTCTTCATAAGGCGCAAGAATTTGTGAAGGAAGGGAACAAATAATACCTTACCTGTGACTGCTGAAAAAGAAAATGTTAGGAACTGTGACCATTCAATTTAAATATGAATGTAAAGTGTCTTCTTTTTCGACATCAACACTATCTCACAGGGGAGAGAAAACTATAGCTTGTGTATTATATTATTATATTGTTTTACACTTTATTTTTTCTCTCCAAATGAAGTATATTACACAACGGTTTTTACGTCCACCTTCTCAACATAATCTCCTTGTAACTGTATGCAATTTTACCATCGACGTGTCAGTCGTCTCTCCAGACTTTCCTGAAACCATTCTTTCTGAGTGCTGCGTACCCATGCCTTGACAGTTGGGTCCAGTTCTGTGAAATCCGCAAAACGGTGACCACGCAGATGTTCCTTCATGTTCCCGAACAGGTGATAATCATTTCTTTGGTGGTGGACTGCACCTATACTTCCATTGCATCGATTGTTGTTTCGTTTGTGGCTCATGGTAATGGAGCCATGTCTCATCACCAGTCACAAGCCTAGCCATGAAGTCGGCTGTATCTTGATCATGGCGTTGCAAATGTTTTCTGCACGCGTACACACGCATCTGATTTTCGTCTGCAGACAAGAATCCAGGCACCCACGTGGATGACACCTTCCCCAACTGTAAGTGGCCGTGCACGTTTCGCTGCAGGGTGTTTCGGTTAATTCCAGTGGCTGTCTACATTTCCATAAATATGGTGCATTTGTTTCCTTGGATAGCCTGTTCGACCCCGGCAATGTTGGCTGATGTTGACACTGTCACATTCCTTCCAAAACTGGTTCCCTTGTCTACCGATGTGCGCCCAGTTTTCCAAACTTCCACCCAGTTGTAAACTGTTTTCCGCGACGGCGCTTGTTCTCCACAGATTGCCACCAAGCGCCGATGAATTTCTGCAGTGGTCGCGCCTTCTTTCCACAGAAACCAAGTCGTATAGCGCTGTCCCTGATGGTTTTTTTCCATGTTGTCTGAACCTACTCTGACAGTGCTGTTATGAAATTTCTATGACGAGTGCATTCGTTGGCCCCTGAGCGTGCGCTGCTACCAAACGGTGGAAAAATACACTAACTACACGTCACCGCCTTTAAAAATGGAATGTTAATCATACCCGGACATAAAAATAAAGTGTAAAATAATATACTATGCCCCTTGTATATAACCTTTATATTAGAAGGCTCGTTGATTTTTGTAAGACCGCAGTGTGAAAAACCGTAAGTTACATGGTCACCATTTCATCTTCAGACTTCATTCGGATCGTGATATCTGAAGCCATCCCGCTTCAGTTTCAACTCAGTTAACTTATAACTCTTATAACCGAAACTAATTTTGAATAAATAAATTAATAAACTACCTGCAACACACAGTAACAGAATTATAACCGAAAAAGGAAAATCTTAACTAAAATAGAATGTCACGCTTCGTTCCCGAATGATCACCACCAGACTACACCAAATCACGCAAAAAATATTTAGGAATGTTTTATGTTTGTCACTAATTCTATCCTGGAGTGAAGAGAAGTATGGACTTCATCAATGTAAGTTCCAAACTTCAAGTTTCTGCTGATTTAAACATACATGTTTATAAAAATATTAAAAACTATTAAAAATAGTGTGTGCTTGGTCCACCTTGTCAATACACTTCTATAATTAAAAATTATTTATTCAAACACGTTTCAGGTACATAATGCATTCCCCTTATCAGTGAATTCCTACCAAAGGGCAAAAAATATAACACTTTCATTTGTTTAGCCCAAAATTTATAGAAGTATTATAGCATAATTCACTATATCAATAAATAAACAAACATTTAGTGATGATGTGACCGTATCGGTCATGTACATATTTATTTAATAATATTTTTAGGCAGTGAAAACCTTTGTTAAGCTCCCTTGTACATATTACAGAAACTTGCATTAGGTTGCATCTGTTTGCACACCGCCTCTAGCTTGGTAAACACGAGTCCGTCATAGCTGGAGGAATCTCCAGATAGAGAGAGAGCTATGAAAAATGACAAAGAAAGAAAATCAATACTAATAACTCCGCCCACTAAAAATGGCCGAAACACGGCAATGCCAACGTGCAAGCTTGATTTGAATGGTAAGATTTCGAGATATGCATAACAATTAATAAGGGAAACCTCGGCATGTCATATGTTTGCTTAATAGACCCCTCCCAAAATTCGAGTTGTTTATAAAATGTTAACATTTGGAAAAATACGCTACCATTTGATTATATAACCACTAATAGCGTGCCCACGCCTACTATGTACGCAGACTCCGCACGGGGGATCCCCGTAAATGCATCGTTTTTATAATATATTTTTAATAAACCGCCGATCGATGCGTGTTACGCACATAACAAGAGTACTTAAGAGTCTGAGTCACACATTTGAGCACATTACCGTTGTCATATAACCCGTAGAACCACTAATTTGAAAACAATGTGGTGGGGACTGACCGCCGTCTATTGTTTGTGTGGGGGTAATGTTATAAAAGGGGCAGCCATGATGATACAATATCCACTTGACGCGAAAGATTGAAGGCAGACCCAAGGTTCGCTTGTGTTCTGACCTTACCTATATTCGGGAGTGATAATACATTTTTCAAATACGCGGTATGGAAAAACCTGGCCCAAGTGGTAGTATTGAAAGTATTTAAGTAACGTGACCGCGAGAACTGTGTTACAGTTTTGAAAATTGTGTTTCTGAGTGACGCAACTTATTTCAACGTCATTAGAGTTGTTACAGTGAAGAAGAGGACCCTGGGATTATGAACGTGCTCAGAAGGAATAGAGGAGGATTCGAACCTGTGATCCACGTCAGCGCCATGAGAGGCTAATCGACGATAAGGGCCTTTTCCTGGGCCCGAACCATGGATTTCACGACATGATGATAAATACATAAAATATAAATATTTATCCAAATAAATGCGCGGTTATGTAATATGTAGATCACATAAATAAGGTTAGTAATGTAAATTGCAAGCATTTTTGAATTACAGAAAGACTTGTGAGTGGTCTTCATATTGTTTATATATTCATCTAGATGGGAACTGAAATTCTATTATATGGCCAAAATTTCGGGCCTGTAAAGTATAATTTTAATGTAATGCATGTACGTGAGAGTGCGTTAGATTAGGAGGGCTAAATGTAGAATTGTATTATTGATGATTTCAAACCGTGATATGTATATTTTATTTTATGGAATATTGAAGACTATTTTCGTAATGCATTGTGACAGTGTCTTCCAAATCCACTATCGGCATAATAATCATGAAGATAGGAAGGCACTCTTGTTTTAATGTAATTTTGCATGATGAGAATATGTATTAATAATATGCGCAACTTGTGACAAGTCTGGACAACGAACAAACGCCCTCCCATTTTAGATAAAGGTTTTCCTTTTATGTCAAGTATTTGCTTTTCTGTAATATTAGAATAATATTATGGATACGTTTTAATCCACATTTGATTTTTGTCTGAGTTGAAACTGTAGGAAAACATAGGCTGATGCTTGCTTGTTGTTTTAAGGGGCCTAACAAACATAGGCTGAGATATTCTATGTAGTCGGATGGATGTGAACCAGGACATTCCAAGTCCATGGATGTGAAATTGAAAAGATGAATAGTGGCTTGATATTGAATTAAAGAATTGTAACAGGGCAGTGAATTAATAAGCCAGTGGAGCTTTGGAATATGATATGAGGATATCAGTTGAAATTAAATTATTTACCATGATGTATTTTCAGGGAGACAATTGGTCTCGCCTTGAGTTGTTGACAAGAAGTATTCTGCGGCCGACCATTATTAGGTGTGGTTAGACGTTGTATGATTTACGATTTTAGAAGGGTGCGTTAGCACTTCCCCTGTGAGTAAGGTCACTGCCAATTTTATTGTTCAAGCCTGTCCACTAAGACTTAATGCTGGGAGTTTCACATAAACCCGATTACATTTAAAGGATTGTTTTTAACTCGTTCATGTTTATTTCTATAAAGAAATTAAATAACTGGAACGCCAGTATTATTATTAATTTGTCGACCTTATGAATAATTGAGATAGGGAGTTTTTAGAGACCCGTTTGTCGAAGGCATCCTTGTGATCATCGGTTCGAACTCCATGGTAGACCTTGGATTTTTTTGTCACACAATATTTCTTTTATGTTATACAGCCAGTTGCATACGTATATTGTTTATACTTTTTTTAAATATGTGTACATAATTTTTGAATATGCTCCTTGAGTTGTGTTTAATTTTTTGTTTGGATTCCAAAACGGATTCTGTCTCGTTATTCGTCATCGGATTCATTGTGATGTGGGTTCGATTTCTGGACCCGACATCAGCCAAATATTATTTTCGAGATTAAGATTTTATCCACTAGTGTTCACTTATTCTTTTGTTTATTTATTTAGTAGTATAATTAATTAGTTAGGCGACCACTCCAAGTTGTCTCCAGTTTTTCGCATAGATAATTGTTTCTTCTAATAGTGAAGAAGGCTTGTAATGAGAACCGTCGCATTTACAAGCATATTTCTGTTCCTAAAAAGTATTTCTGTACCGATTGTTTAATGTAATACTTATTGTCAAGTCAAAAAGGGAATGGAACAAACAACTTCGACATTCAATCGATAAATATTAACAAATATGAATTATTAAAATTTCTAAATGAAAGGAGCGACATCTCCAAATTTGTATTTAGTCCATCGGACATTGTTTATTTTATTTTCATTATAGTAGAATTATTCGGGGTTAATTTCAATTAATCGTGATTTTATCAAGGAATAATAAATAGGTTTTTAAACTTTTCTTTGCTTGTCATTTTGCCGGGAAAACATTGCTTCCTAAATTTCCCTCCGTTCATTTATGTCTTTAAGTTAGTTAAGTGTTATTTTATGATCTTTTGTCCCGAACGCACCATGGCCCTGGGAGGCCGTTAGTTTTATTCTTTGGAACGGAGGAGTGCAGTTGATCCTTGCACTGTCGAAAGAGCTTTCGCTCACCCATCAATTTGAAGTTTATTTTCCTTCGTTTCCTAGATGAGGTGGCATTTGACTCTAGACTAAAAAGGTCGCATACCATCGAACGCCTTGGCATATGGTGCTATATGGCGGTAACCCGAAATTATGGGGACAATGATGCTCTCATGTGGTTCTATGGGGCAATGGCGTGGGTGGTATGGTTGTAATATACCGGGTGGTACAGCTGCCCCTATTCACGCAGTTTTATGCAACCCGCAGATTATAGTCAAACCTAACAATATTGACCTTGACTACTCACTACAATGTCTGCTCTTACAACGCTTTCCATAATTCATTTATTCGTGTCAAGCAAATCAGCATTAATGATAAAATACCGATTGATGGTAAAGAATCGTGAAAATTATATGTCGCAGAAACGTCCTGTACAGAGAATATTATTGGTGAATGACTAGAAGTAGCAGCAACACAACAGCGCTAAACAGCAACCCGTGATAGCCGAGCTTGCTAAAAGTTAGAGGAGAGTACCGGTGTTCGTTAGTAGGCGGTTCGAGTCCTGTGTACGACGAATATTTTTATTGCGTTCTTGATGTTCGTGAGAGTCGTGTTGTTGACGACAAATCTAAATCATGATCAGTTCTCATATTGCAGGTACTCAGCTACGTTTGTTTTTAAGGAGCTCTTAAAAGAGCTATTTGCAATAAAGTGAGATTGTACCGACAGCGTGCAATGGGCTTATTCATGGCCATTCGATTAATGAAGCAAATGTTCAAAATGACCACCTGCTTCGTTAATGCACATCTGAGCACGGTGTAGGAGAGACATTCTTGCTTGCTGTAACATATGTGGTGGAATCTGCCTGCAGGCTTCCGTGATGAGCCGCCGTAAATGATTCGGGCTCTCAGGCTCCTGCTCATAGACTCTTTCCTTTAAATAACCCCAGAGGAAAAAGTCGAGTGGAGTAAGGTCAGGTGATCTAGCCGGCCATGTGACCGGGCCCCCTCGTCCAATCCATCGTCCAGGATATGTCCTATGCAAGTGGTTCCGTACTGCCAACGACCAGTGTGGGGGAGCTCCATCCTGCTGGAACCACATCCGTAACCGTGTCATAGGGGCACATCCTCCAATAAGAGTGGGAGGTACTCACGAAGAAACTCTAGATAGCGTCGTCCCGTGAGGTTTCCTTCGAAGAAATATGGTCCAATTATCTTGTCACCTAGTATCCCGCACCACACGTTGACGCCCCATTGTACCTGAAATCGAGCTCCCCTGATCCAGTGAGGATTTTCAACGCTCCAGTAATGGAAGTTGTGACGATTAACAGTTCCGTTGTTGTGAAATCTGGATTCATCACTAAAGAGAATGTCCATTAAGAAATTCGCATCAGCTTCAACTCTTTGTAATATCCATTGCGAAAATTCTATCCGTTTTGGAAAGTCATCTCCGTGAAGTTCCTGGTGCAGCTGTTGATGGAAAGGGTGGAATTTATGGCGGTGCAATATTCGCAGTACAGATACATGACTGATGTTCAGTTCATTTCCTATGGCCCGTGAGCTTGTGTGCGGGTTGTATGCAATTGCATTTTGAACAGCTTCGTCGTTATTTCCAGACGTCACTGGAGCATCCCGAACGGGGGGTAATGTATGAAATGACCCCGTTGCACGCAACCGTCTTTCAACACGTCGAAATGTATCTGCAGTTGGCAGCCTTCGTCCAGGAAATCGTTCTTGATACAAGCGTCTGGCTTCCCGTGCATTTTGCCTTGCTTCTCCATAAAGTAGTACCATATTCACATAATCATCCCGTGAATACATAATGTTTGCTTTCGTGCTAACCGTACAGTACGTGCTCACACGTTGCTGCTAGGATTACGGTATGGTGTTTCATGTGCCCTACGTATGAAGTGTAGACCGCTGTTAGTTGGTCTTCGAGTCGAACGTGCGCAGTTGCTTGGTTGAATGGGTGGGTCAGAAAGTTGACAACACGTGCACTGCGCTTCATTCCCTGTAGTCGTTTGCCATATGGAAGTCGCATGTTATTATTCCTTTCGTATGTATGCTTTCTTTGTAAAGGTGGCAAATTACTTTTGAGACTTAAGAACGTTAAATATTTATTACGAATGGCCTTACAAGTATAATATAAAAATAAAATTGAAAAGCTCGTAACTAGATTCGAACTCTAAATGCCTGCTAACATATCGTAAGCTCACTGCGATTGGTGCCATGTAGCCACTGCAGGCGGCAAGGAATTGGTCTCGTAGCTCTTTACTAATGGAATTACCTAGGCTATCGCTTCGATACTGATCGTTGATGTTAAAAGTTCTGAACTCGAATGTGCAAACACCACAGTGAAATAAAGAATCGCGTCTCTCTTACGCCCAGATAGTTGCAACCATTTTCTACGCGTTAGTTGGTTGAATGAGTCCAGCGTTATGTTTCAGGTGGTATTCACAATCGGTGCTTATGTGGCGATATTTATGATACCTGTTTATTATAACTTCCGTAGAAGAATATCGGAGACTTCAGAAAGATCTTCGTAAACGATGCCTAGGCGAATACGAAATGACATTAAAAAATGCATGACTCAAGAATGGTTGGAACCCTTCCTGCTTCAAGTAACCTATCGAGGTACGTCTTCCATACGTAATTCCGCGCAGCTATTTGCAACGTACAAGCGTCATCCTTGTAACTCTGTATTCACGAGGAGAGCGGAAGTTCCCGCTTCGACAAGTTACTGATGAGTTACAGCCTTATGGTCCCGTTTTATGCCTTTCTTGATCGCTCTAACGGTAGTGATTACATGGCGTAAGCTATCACATCTCATCTGCTGTACAGCATTCGCGTGCCACAGATTATAAACTGCAGTGCAAAACACGTTTCTATCAATTTCGATGTGATGAGACTGTACAAAATGGTGGTGCATTGACATGTCTGTAATTGGTCATACCCTATCACGTTTTCTATGATACCAGGACCGCCCTTTCTATCAAAAGAAAATGGCCTCTTGGACCAATCAGGTGCGCAATTCTCTACCGACAGCTATAGGCGTGTTTATGGTTTGTACAGTATAGTAACATTTCGTAAAAGTTAGTGGAGTATTGGACACCGCTCTACATAAAATGGTACAGTGTTTTTGAGATGGACCTCACTTACTGCCTCTTGTACCATTTTTCCATTGTGCGGAGAAGTCTACATCGGGTTAACTGCACATAACATTGCTGTAAGGTGTTGCGCAAGATGGGACTAAGAGGCATTTACGTCCTAGCTGGTTGCATATATTCGGGAAAAAATAGGGGCGGCTGTACCACCCGGTATATTAGGAAAATTATCATTACATAAAACTTTTGATGTTGAATGAAAATATCTAAATAAATTTAAGATCTTCAATTTTCATCCTTTTCTTCCTTTTTCATTTTCCTCCTTAAACTGTTAAACGCTAGTTTATACATCGGGTTCTCATCTGTACTGACGGTGTTCTTTAGGGAACGTGACATACTATTCTATTTTCGTTAGTTGTTTATTTCTCAGGTATAATTCTGTTACCATATGTTTTCTTTTAAGGCACTTTATACACTTATTTGTACAAAATTGGTTTCGGCAGTCAGAAGAACCTAACAGTTATAAGTGTATAATCGCTCAGAGATTGAAGGAATGCATGGTATTGTATGGTTCTCATATTACCATTTTTATGAGACTTAATTTTAATTACTGTCATAATATAATTCACCTCATGAAAACACAAACCTTATGGAAACGCAAAACATACATTATATCTAAGATTCAATGCTTCAGAGAAAATTGTACGTGGGAGGAAGTTACACAATATTCAAGCGTTCATTCTCTTTTAGTAACCTTTACACTTCATCACCAAAGTACAAGCCTATGTTGCAACGTACTCGGAAAAAATCATTTTATGACATTTACATACTAACATCATTTGAAAATGAATTTACCGTTGCTATTGATAATGGATTGTAATGAAAGAGGAAGCGATATTGAATGTTAAAAAGCAGCTTTAGCCAGATATGCACATTGTTCAGCCCCACTCTGCTTTGACCACTTCAATGAAATTCAACACCTGCACTTTGAATACAGAAAAGCTGTGGAGCACCATCAGGTCAGTATAAAAATGCATTGTTGAGGTATCCTATTTGTTTTCAGCGGAGATTTTGTGATACTGTTGGTAGGAAATGTAGCAATACACTCTAAGTACTTAAATAGGTGTTTATGGTCCTATTATACTGATAATTTGCTTCTTTTCGTTACTTGTTCTAAGCATGTTTTATCTCGGTTCTATGAAGATAACAGAAGCCTTCTTTTCTAACATTTATATTCACAGGTTTCATTTATCCTTACGCATTTCCCATCTGACGATTTTCTGGATCTTTGGCAGTAGAAAAAATAGGCTAACAAGTAATTGTTTATATTCAAAATGTTGAAAAAGAAATGAAATGTAATGGCGTACGGTTTTTAGTGCCGGGAGTGTCCGAGGACAAGTTCGGATCACCAGATGCAGGTCTTTTGATTTGACTCCCGTAGGCGACCTGCTCATCCTGATGAGGATTAAATGATGAAGACGCCACATACACCCAGCCCCCGTGTCAGCGAATTTAACCGATTATGTTTAAAAATCCCGACCCCACCGGGAATCGCACCCGGGACTCCTGTGACCAAAGTCCAGCACGCTAATCATTTAGCCATGGAACCGGTCATTTAAAATGTTACTGGATAGTCATGGAAAAAAATTCAACGATAGTTATCCCATGGCTCTATTACCACAATTGCACAGCTCTTCAACGTGTGAAAACTACCCCGTTAACAAGAACATCGATGCAGAAGCGAGGAGATTCCTTAAATATCAAAAGAGAACAAGTTGGAAAACATATTTTCAGAACCTCTGCAAGGACACTCCATTTTCAAATGCTTGTAAAAATTATTCGAAAGTTTAAAAATAAACCTGGTCCTCATCAGTCTTCACTGTTGCAAGGAACAATTTGCTGATATTATAGCTCCAACCTCTGTACCACGCTGTCATCCACATTTCATTTAAACCAGTGAGCATTTAGACGGAACTCTCCCACCTACTACGAGCTTGAAACTGATTTAGAACATACTCAATGCACAGCCCAATGGTAGGATAATATTCATCATATAATGCTGCTTCATTTACCAACATCTGTTAAATACTTCTTACTAAAAGTGTTTCAAGCAATTTTGTAATGTGGGATTTTCCCTTCTGGTTAGACTACTTATATTATTGTCCCTATACCCAAAACATGGTAAAGATCCCAATGAGGCAAGTTCATAAAGTCCATACATATTATCTTCTTGTGTCGCCAAAACCTTGGAACGGTTTCTTAAATCACATTTAGAATGGTGGCTTGAACATAAACAACTACTTTCGACTTCTCAACACGGCTTCCGCAAATTTAGAAGTATACTGCACCATTTCAGCATCCCCAGCATAGACATTGAAAGCTTGTATTGTTCTCAAGGTTACATAGCAGCAATGTTTCTAGGTGTAAGTGGACTTGCCAATCCTTACTCGAAAACTACATTCGCTGTGTCTCCCAATGCAGTGAAACATAACTATCTACAATCGTTCCAGACATCGTGTAGTCTACATTCGAGGTAAATGCAATAGTTTATACGGTCCACGCACTGTAACTAACAAGTAAGGGTATCCCTCAAGGTGCTATACTGTATTAAGTCCCCTCATGTCTGCCCACTATGAATCGGAAATTGACAATATTTTCACACCTGCTGTTAAATTATTACAATATGCAGATGATATTAAGTTTGTAAACAACTTCCCCATACTTGCTGTAACCAGTTTATGTCTGGCTGATGCTGCCGCGTCTCTTCGTCGTTGGACTTTCGAGACTGGCTTACATCTATATGTGACAAAGCGTTAACCACGGCAGTCATCAAACTCGGTCCATACTCCTTTCCTCTCCGAACATCAATAAAACTATTGGGCTAGTAAAGTAATCTCGTGTCCTCATTCCGAGGTGGTACAGCTCTTTTATGGGCACACGCCCAATGCAGGTGAGCTGTATATACCATTTTAACAACATGCCAGCCCTCCTATAATTTTTAAATCCCTAACAGTACAAGGGATTGAACCAGAGACTCCGACGACAACAGCTAATAGTGCTAACCGTTACGCTACGGAAGCGGACAACTATTGGGCTTACACCTAGACCAGGGCCTCTCCAACGCCCAAAATCGCACGCGTGCAAACCGAGGCGCATACGTTATATGCACCGTGCATAGGTCCGACTCGGTTCGGTTTGAACCAGCGTTTTATCTCGGGGCGATTCAGCTAAGCTCGGCTCAACTCTGCTCGGATGTAGGGGCGCTGCAAAGCTCGTGAGGAAGGGGGAGACAGGCGGAGTGAGCGAGACACACGTAGGGAAATAGAGACACAGCGCTATAGCTCAAAATCGAGGAATGGGATGTCTGCACTCTGGTCAACATAACGAAGTCATCTTTTGCACCTTCCGCCGCGCAATGCACCGGTGCATGCATCCTGATAGGCACTAATGTAGACAGTAAATTAATATGGAGTACACACCTTCAACATATAACTACAAAAATCCGTCAATCTCTCAACAGTCTACGTGCAATAACTTACGTGGTGGGGAGCGGATCCTGGAGTACTTCTATTTACAGAGCTCTGGGAAGATTCGTTTTGGATTATGGTACTATATTATACGGAAATGCACCTCTCCATGTCTTTCGCAAGCTAGATGTGTTACTGTATCGTGCAATACGAGTGCGCTTAGGAGCAATGTCATCAACACCGACGGCTGCCTTACTAATGGAAGCGCAAGAAGTGCCCCTTTATTTACGACGTCAGTTACTGTCTAATAAGTTTCTATTGAGAAATGCTAGGGTAACAGAGTTTCATCTTTTAAATAAATTAAAATAACTCCAAAACTGCGACATACGGCTCAAAGTACGCACACAAAGGATTCCATTGATGGGCAATAGTTGTAAAAATTTAAAACATATTTGCTTTTTGACGTATCAGTTCCCAAATTCTGCTTCCATTATGAACTGTCTCTCTTCCAAATACCCGTGTATTATTTACCCAAATTTGTAGGCAAAGAAACAAACAACAATATAATGCCATTTTTACGTGGCCACAATTTGTCCACATCTGTAACGATGGCTCTAGAGCATCAGATGGAATGGGATATGCATATTACTGTCCACTTCTAAGTATATCTGCTAAATTATTTAACTGGAGAAACATTACTATATACCGCAGAAATTATGACCACCCGGGCCACTGTCTCACTGGCTCTACAATCCTTTCACACCCCACAATGGACAATGGACCTAGAAATGCCATAGCTACATTTAATAAATTCGGCAAATAGTGTGGGAATCGCGACCTCTAGGTACTGGCATTTATTTTATTTGGATTAATGGACATGTAGGTATTACCCACCAGGACACAGTCGACTAGTTGGCCAAACAGGCAATAACATATGCACCTTTTGATGTCGTTGCTCTTCCTATAGAGTCTTCTTTCCGCTGATTCATTATCATATCGAGAAGAATGGCCTCAACTTTGGATAATAATACAAAGATATAAAGGACAGTTTTAAGCTTCACATCAACCAGACCTGCCAACAAAACCTTGGTTCTCAGATCGATTGTTAACAGAAAATACATAACATCTATCATATGAATTCTACTCAATAATGGAAGGCGAATTGGAGGCGACTTATGATTCGTATGACCCTACTGTCCATGGGATAATCAGTCAATTCAAAACTTAAATCACATTTTCTTTACATGTGACCTCTATCGAGAAAAATGGCGATAGTTTTTTACCAGTTTGGGTGTTTTGGCAGTCCAGTTTCCATTTGACGCCCAATCTTTGCTTTCCTCAGACAACTTTAAGATTTTAATGCCATTGCCCCTTTATTAAGGTAGTCTACTTTACACTTGTAAAATTAATTTTGTTCGGTAATGTTATGTGCGAAATTTGATACGTTTGTTTTCTTTCTATTTAATATTGCCAGAATGTTGTGAAGACTAATTTCGACAGAAGATTAATTTGATAAATAGATCACAACTTGTTTATCCAAAGGTATTGTCTTTGTTTGTTTGTGTTTTCGTGTATTTCAATTTTGTTATATGTCATTGTAGGTCACTGTGGCTCCTCGAAACCGAAAGCGAAATGAAGAGGAAGAAATATAAAAACTAAAATGTTATCAACAGTAGCATTACATTGACTGACTACTGTTGTTAAATGAAGTGTGCTTTATCTCTTTTTCTGCCACTCATCTCTGTTACGTACTATTATTGCTTCAGTCACAAAACTAACCCGACGACGCTGGGTTCACAGCAGCTAGTATTGTACATAATACACAACAATGAATACGAAGTCTAATAGCACTACAAAATTTTAAAATCCTAACTTGTGAGCGCTCAGTACTATCGAGACAGAAATGCTCTTTGCTATACACTTTCGTATGTACTGCGATAGACTGATGTTCCTGCCTGAAGAATTCTAGACAGGAATCTTTTAATGTACCACTCTCACTCACATGTTTGTACCTTTGAACGACACAGGGGTTCGTCTTGGAGTCTATCCTCATTTCTATCCCTTAGAGTTGTGCTTTGTTTCGTTCTCAGAATGATAAAAAGAAGATTGTTCTTTGAACATCAATCATGAAATGGAGCCTGGAAAATCTGTCGAGAATTTCTTTCCACTGGCAATAGTATCGTTCCTACGTCGTCACAGCTTCCGACCATTAGTAGTGACATCTCCCTTTCTGTGTACAAGTTTGCCACACTTTGCCAGCACTAAAAGTCGTGTTGACTTGCTCAAGCGCTTGGCGGGCATTGCTTCCGCCCGACAAGCACATAATGTGTGAGCCGCTAGGAAGGCAGTTTGGCAGACAGAGTGGCATCCGCTGTTAAAGGAGAGCTTCTACAGTCTTCTAAGAAAACAAATTCCAAAGAAGTCCTTCACTCCTGCAATGTACATTGTATGTTCCTCGGGACAACTGAGCTTATGAAGTTTTTCTTCCAGATAATGTTCGCAATAAAGATAAATACTGTACGTTTACCAGCCCCATGTGCCTACGCCTGAGTCCAATTCCCAGCCGTTATGCGGGAAATTGATAGAAGAATCATATAATTCTATCAATATAGGAAGAAAAAGAAGTAGAATTTTAAGCAGACCTTGAAAGACTCTAGAGGATGGAACTAAGTATAAATATGGTGGAGGATAGTGTCTTGGGTGGCATATAACTTGAGGCGACACTCCGGAGATAAAAATAGATATTTAGGTCATTTTGGTGAATTTTTTATGACAGATTGAAATGATTGATTTTATTTTTTTCTTGTCACTAAGTTATTCCGCTGAATTCAAACAATTTATCACTGTAATAATGCATTGTTTGCCAATTGCATTTTTACATATAAATCCCATTTTCTCCCATAATATTCCGCAAAATGCAACAAAATTTCTATGGTACATGTATCGCAGCTGTACTAAGAAACCTGCGTATGGAATTTTTTATTGCAGAATGTTTTCAAGTAGTAGCGATTTTTAAGTCAAAAATTTTAGAACGTAAAAGTTACACAGACTTTAGTATGATATATACCATTACATAAATTATGTACACAAAAATCGACACATAGTGCTTTTAAAAGAAGTATTATCTACCTAAATACGAATTTACATTAACATGTTAATTAAATTTCATGAAAAATTGTAATTAAACACTTCATAAAACATTTTTTTTTGGAAAAGCTATGTATATGAAATAAATATTCGTGATATCTCTACTTTTATATAGGTGACATTCCCACGGTCGCCTTAAGTTTAAGGGATGTTGGGGACTCACAGATACTTTGTACCGGAGACGAGGGAATTAACCCGTTAAGGTTAAAACGCATCGGCCTGTTTGGAAGTACAACCTCGGGCTCTGAAGACCGAAGGACATTACGCTGACCACTCAGCTATGGATCTGGGTATTCTTTTATAATGGGGCATATTCATGAACAGTCGTACTATGAGAGGTCATGGAAAGATTAATTAAGCCGCCTACTTCGGTTAGAAGGAATTGGGTGGTGAGTATCCTGGATGGTTAGCTACACTTTTGCTACGAAGAAAGTACACACACAGTCACTGATATTTCATTTCATCAACAATATTGTTCAATTCAAAACCAAAATATAGTGTTGTCTATTTGAATCTTCCCTCTACCTGAACACCTGCGGAACGTGACGAATCAATAACTTGTTCCCAAGCAAAACCATGTTTTTTTTGTTTTTTTTTACTAGGGGCTTTACGTCGCACCGACACAGATAGGTCTTATGGCGACGATGGGATAGGAAAGGCCTAGGAGTTGGAAGGAAGCGGCCGTGGCCTTAATTAAGGTACAGCCCCAGCATTTGCCTGGTGTGAAAATGGGAAACCACGGAAAACCATCTTCAGGGCTGCCGATAGTGGGATTCGAACCTACTATCTCCCGGATGCAAGCTCACAGCCGCGCGCCTCTACACGCACGGCCAACTCGCCCGGTAAAACCATGTTTCTTATGTTCAGCATAGTGATAAAGCATAATAATGAAATGTACCAAAGAGACAGTGCCCGATGTTTAGTTACAGACAGTGAGACGTGTGAATGGCATGAAGAGGTCATTTGATCACAGGAGGGAATTTCTTGCACTACCAAAATATGGAAACATCGTTAGTCACAGGCATATGTTGAGAGGTCGAGTTAATTTGCATATGAAAGGAGGGCTGCTAATTGCAGGATATGTAACGTATAGAAGACATATTCGACAACAATACCGAGAACACGTCTGAAACCGGTTGCGTCGAGGAGCAGCCTGTACATGGCTGGATATTTCAAACATTGTGTGACACGTGGGGAATACTCATAGTCTGAGCGGTGAAATGTTGCCAGTAGTTATTACGTGATACCACCCACTTACGATGGAAAGGCCCTTGTCGGCACCACAAGACAAACCTAAGGGGTAAGCACTGGATATGCACGGAAGTAAAATCAAAACTCACCATATCTACAAAATCCGTTGACGGGACTGTAAGAGTCCTTCTCCAGTAAATTGCAATGTCCCCGAGCACTGATAAGAAATTGAAGGAGTACGATATCAGTGGTAAAGTGTTTATCTAGGGACCGTCAACAGTGGGCATCTAATGCATTATAGGAGCAAACCAATACAAGTCGAAGTCTCCTAATAGGGAACCCTCACAAAACTATTAATATACTTTCTAATTCAGTCCAAGACCACTCGACAGAGCTTATTAAGGAGTGTATGTTCCCACAATTTTGCGGCGAAGCCACATAGGTTTCCGAGATACAGGGCTCAAAATACAACAGTTACACTACGTTCGTAAGTTAAAAATTTAGCTCAAATACACCGGATAGTACTGAACTAAAACGTTCTCTGCAACGCACACACAAGGATATTAGTTCACGACATGGCCAGATGGCGTGCAGGGTATATAATAAAACCACCAACGCGAGGCATGTATAGTTTTCTCCGAAAACCGTAAACGTAGTTGAGGGACGTAAAGCAAATGAAATTATTATTTTTGTATAGTTCTCTCAGTTTCCTCGTTAACTACCTGCAGTAACCCCCCACCACCTCCCATTGTGCCGTTCCTGGACGCGGTTCACTTGTATGTCTCCAGTGCTACACGTCAATCATGGATCATTCCCTTCACATCTCTATCGCATAGGAGTTGTGGCTTCACCACGCTGTCCATATCAGTCGATCTCAACCACATTTTGTTTAAGTGTGGCCTTTATGAAGTTTCTCGCAGTTGCTTTTTATCTGAACTATCTGATCTACAAGTGCCGTTCCCGACAAGTGCTGCATTGGTGTTACACGGTGAAAACAGTTCAGTTCTCAATGCTGGGATGAACTTTTTGAGAACCGCGGAAATAAGAATTTGACTTTGTGCTCTTCGCATTGTTGCCAGTGTTGTGTAGTGTTTCGTGTTGTGTTTTGTTTTGTGTTTTGTATGTTCTCCCCCTCTTCTTCCGGAAGAGAGATTCAGTATAGTATTATCTACTTGAAGACTGTGGCGATCTCATTTTCATTCTTGTATGTCCTTTACACTGAAATTCAGTCCATTCTATTTTGGTAAGGAAACAAAATACCTTATTTTGTGTATACAAATGCCATGTGCTAAGTTAACGAGTTTAATTATCTTCATTTCATTAGATTATGCGTAGAAAACAGAATTAATTATTTTGACATGTGTGTACGAGTTCAGGTAACAATGTACTTAACTAGACTATACCGCATTCAACACTTAAATACTAAATAATCATAATAATAATAATCATAATAATAATCATAATAATAATAATAATAATAATAATAATAATAATAATCGTATGGCCTCAGCTACCGAGTGCAGACATTTCGATTTGACGCCATCTGGCTGTCTGCTCGTCAATTTCGACGTTCCTTTTTACTCTAGGTCCGCTAGATGGCAGACAGAGTAAACCGGATCTCTCTTGGGCGTCTATGGCTGAGATCTAATTAATTTTGTCGGGTAAATACCAAATGTATCACCAGAGATCTTTTACATGCCGACATCGTACGACATGGAGTGTCGAATGGACTTTTTCCGCCCTTCAAAAACCCGACTACCTCTGAACCCGCTATCTTGGGATTCGGAGGCCGACACTCTACCACGGATCCACAGAAGCAGCTCTAAATAATCGTGGAAATACTGTAAAAGTTTGTCTAATAAAACAGCATAAACAATGAACGACGAACGAACTGTACGATTGTACCGCGTAAACCTAATATCCTCAGCCAGGTACAATGCTGTGGCTGTGATTGCATATCGTCATGTATTCTTTACTGCACAAACAATTACAAATCAGATGCTCGCTGCTCTTACAGCGCTCATTCCGTTAGCTCAAGGAGTGGGGCTCTCTCATTGTCCACCTAGGATGCACAGTGCAACTCAACTGGTGACCACTGCTCTAAGCCAAGTTCCAGTAGCGTCATCGTTTGAAGATCTGCCATCACTAAGAAACTGAAACACATCCAAGGATAACTACATCTTATGTTCAGAGATTAATTCTTACACTGCGGTCGCATAAATGTGTGCGAGTTCAGGTAAAAAGGTACTCAACTGGACTATACCGCATTCAACATTTAAATGTTAGAACGGATACTCCCGATACTGTGGTGTAGTAAGCCAATTGTTATGACTATAGATCTCGCTGCTTCTGAATTTTTACAATTGTTTTACTACCTCGCACCGACACAGATAGATCTTACTGTAACGATGGGATAGGAAGGCTCTAGGAGTGGAAAGGAAGCGGTCGTAACTTTAATTAAGGTCTTCTGCGAAAATAAGAAACCACAGAAAACCATCCTCAGGGCTGCCAACAGTTGAGTTCGAATGCACTATCTGCCGATTGCAACCTCACAGCTGCGCAGCCCTAACCGCTGGGCCAACTAGCTCGGTATGTAGATCTCACTGGAGACACCACAGTTAGATTGAATGAATTAAATGTAGGTCCGCCTCTGGAGGTGTAGTGGTTAGTGTGATTAACTGTCATCCCCGTAGGCCCGGGTTCGATTCCCGGCTCTGCCACGAGATTTGAAAAATGGTACGAGGGCTGGAACGCGGTCCACTCAGCCTCGGGAGGTCAACTGAGTAGAGGTGGGTTCGATTCCCACCTCATCCATCCTGGAAGTGCTTTTCCGTGGTTTATCACTTCTCCAGGCAAATGCCGGAATGGTACCTAACTTAAGGCCTCTGCCACTTCCTTTCCCCTTCCTTTTCTACCCCTTCCAATATTCCCATCCCCCCACAAGGCCCCTGCTCAGCACAGCAGGTGAGGCCGCCTGGGCGAGGTACTAGTGAACCTCCCCAGTTGTATCCCCTAACCCAGAATCTGAAGCTCCAGGACACTGCCCTTGAGGCGGTAGAGGCGCGATCCCTCGCTGAGTCCGAGGGAAAAACCGAGCCTGGAGGGTAAACAGATAAACAAGAAGAATTAAATGTAGGCTGTCTGTGTTACTCGTTTCAGCATGGCGCACACTGGTTGTGTTTCAGCAGCCCAACGTCCAACCCACAGTTGAGTGTCCGTGAAGTATCTACGTAACGCTGAAGTGCTTCCTCTGTCTGCCAGTTCATTGGGCTAGTAACTAACCGACAAAGTCAGGGTGCGCCTAGCAGGTCAGCTTCCTTAGGAATTAGAGCGTTAGTCATAATAGCTGTGTAACTGGCATTACATCACACGTACCAAGTCACTACACGTGTTCAGATCAAAGGGACAAATAGGGACAACTATAGCGAATTAATACTGACGTGAGATATTAGTATTCCTCAGATTTGGAGACATCCTATTCGAGGACAGAATACGGGAATTCATCGCAATCCACTGCCTAATAATAATTCCTTGTGGCCATTTCTAGCCAGGTGCAGCTCTGGTAAGGCAGAGCCTCCAACGAGGGTGGGTGGCATCTACCATGTATGTGATCTGCGCGTTCTTGTAGTGCAGGATAGTGTTACGTGTGAGTTGCAGGAATTTTGGGAACAGTGCAAAGACCCAGCTCCCGATCCAGGGGAAATAACCATTTAAGATTGAAATCTCCGACCCGGCCGTGAATCGAACCCGAGGCCCTCTAAGCCGAAGGCTACTACTCTGACCATTCAAACAAGGAGCTGGACCTACTATCACTGACTAGAATTTTAATGGATGGGGAATTATCAGGCTTTAGATATGTTGTACTGATCTGACGTAAGACTTGCGAGTTATCTGGTGAATTGATAAACTAATACGTCAGCTTGAAGTATCGGAAAATTCGGCTGAAAAAGATACCCTGCTGTCAATTATAAGTAGGGTCTAAATAATTTCCCTTCATGTGGACGGCATTCATGGAAAATTTGAGTGGATAAGACAATTGTTCATAAAACTCGATATTCCTTTATAATTTGATAATTTGTGTACATATCTGTAAATGTGCAGAAGAACATTGTTTCAAACACACTCCTTCGAACAGCCGGGCTGAGTGGCTCAGACGGTCGAGGCGCTTGCCATCTGGCCCCAACTTGGAAGGTTCCAAGTGGTATTTGAAGGTGCTCAAATACTAAGCCTCGTGTCAGTAGATTTACTGGCACGTAAAAGAACTCCTGCGGGAATAAATTCCGGCACCTTGGTGTCTCCGAAATCCGCAAGAGGGTAGTTAGTGGGACGTAAAGCCAATAACATTATTATTAAACACCGAACACGTGCGGGGTAATGTTAATGAGGAATGCTACGCGGAAATCGTATCCACGAACAGGGACATATATGGAACGTAAAACAACTTTTATCCAATAGAAGGAACTTCTTTTGCTCTGCCATTTATCAGGATGCATACCGAATATTTAGTTATGACAAATTCTGCAGCATAACTGATTGATTTTTACGGCCATAATTGTAGAGGTTTTACGGTTTTGACTTATAGGCCCTTTTAACCTTTTTTATGACTTAAATGGCATTTTTGCAACTTCACCCTTTTTTCGACTACATTTGTACAGCCCATTCTCAATTCGATTCATCATTATTTCATACATCCCTTCTTGAACATATTTTTTTGCAGTAAAAGAGAAAATATAGTTAAATGGAAAAATGAAACTAATGCTTTAAAAAAACTCAGTGGTATCACATTATGTGCGACATACGTGAAATACCGAAAGGAGAAACTTTTTATGTGAATGTTCTTGAAGATAAAGATCTATTTTTCTTCAAGTATGAACCCTTAATATCCGTTCATGTGGAGAGAAGTTTATCGATATTTCGTAACGTGCTGTCTCAAAACGGACGATACTTCACAACTAAGAACCTGGAGATGACTACTGTGATATGTTGCAAAGCCAACTGAGGTAAGATTTTCGA
This sequence comes from Anabrus simplex, assembly GCF_040414725.1. Classification (NCBI taxonomy): domain Eukaryota; kingdom Metazoa; phylum Arthropoda; class Insecta; order Orthoptera; family Tettigoniidae; genus Anabrus; species Anabrus simplex. Next base: position 1,189,468,264 of record NC_090266.1, on the reverse strand, counting down.
ATTCCAATTTCTGTAACCCTAGTGTGGTTAAGACAAATATGATTCCAGGTATATATATATATATATTTTTTTTTTTTTTTGCTAGTTGCTTTAGGTCGCACAGACACAGACAGGTCTTATGGCGACGATGGGATACGAAAGGGCTAGGAGTGGGAAGAAAGCGTCCGTGGCCTTAATTAAGGTACAGTCCCAGCATTTGCCTGGTGTTAAAATGGGAAACCACGGAAAACCATCTTCAGGGCTGCCGACAGTGGGGTTCGAACCCACTATCTCCCGGATGCAAGTTCACAGCTGCGCGCTCCTAACCGCAAGGCCAACTCGCCCGGTTCCAGGTATATTAATTTGAATTTCTTTCCCCAGGATGTCCATTGCGAGTTCGCTGAATTCATTCTAGGTAGAAAAATAATTTCATTCTAAATTCTGCAGGTACTTTGTAAGCATACACCGAATTCCTTTTATTTTATTTATGTTGTTAAACTAGAACTATGTCACTTAAAGAAGTATTTCACTCAAATTTTTGCACTCTATGTTGCATGCCACCAGAATTTTGCATTTTGAAACATTATATTCCTTCATTTTCCCGCCCCGCGGTGTAGGGTTAGTGTGCCTGCCTCTAACCCGAAGGCACCGGGTTCGTTTCCCGGCCAGGTCAGGTTTTTTACCTAGATCTGAGGGCTTGTTCCAGGTCAACTCAGCCTGCGTGATTTCAATTGAGGAGCTATCTGACGGTGAGATGACGGCCCCGGTCAGAAAAGCTGAGAATATTGGCCGAGAGGATTCGTCGTGCTGACCACACGACATCTCATAATCTGCAGGCCTTCGGGATAAACAGCGGTCGCTTGGTACGACAAGGCCCTACGGGTCTGTTGTACCATGGTGCTTGCTGTTTATAAATTCCTTCATTAAATATGTAGGATAATTAAACCTAAATTTATAAATTAATTTCGATCACATTTTTAGGTCCTTGTTGCCAGTTTTTGAGTCCATTTTTGGATATGTTTAGGTCCTTTTACACGTCTTTTTTAGGGAATTTATAGGTCTTCAACTTCCGAGCCCTAGTCATGACCAAACTGAGGTTAAATTTCCCAAAGTTTCATTGAATTCTGCACGCGGCAGTTTCGCGAAACATTTTTGTATCTTACTTTTTTACTTTACGGCGCACCGACACAGATAGGTCTTATGGCGATGATGGGATAGGAATGGGAAGGAAGCGGCCATGGTCTTAAGGTACAGCCCCAGATTTTGCTTGGTGTGAAAATGGGAAACCACGGAAAACCATCTTCAGGGATGCCGACAGTTGTATTCGAACCCACTATCTCCCGATTACTGGATACTGGCCGCACTTAAGCGATTCCAGCTATCGAGCTCGGTCGAAACTTCTTTCACCGAATATCAGACTATGCGACAGGCGCAACTTTAGCCCACTGCGCGGATCCTTGAAAGTGCTAGTTGCGGTATCAAGTGAAACGTTGTGAACTTCAACATCAGAAAACTTCTTCCATCATATTCTACAAAAATACATATGAATCATTCTATTCTTATACCTTCAAAACTTTAAAATCGATGGTTGGGGTAATACGATTTATCCGAAACAATGGGGTTACACTACAACGGTAAGAAATAATAGAAACTTTACTTAGAATTTCTGCGGGACTAAAGTCGGCACTTCGGTATCCTAAAATCATGAACGTTGCTAGCGGGACGACAAACCATTATTATTATTATTATTATTATTATTATTATATAAAATTTACTGATAATCGCGTGTAATCCTACATCTCCTGGACTACCAATCTACAAATGCTCATCTCTAGGGCCTGCAGATAACGAGGTGTGCATGATCAGCGTGGCGAATCTCCTTGGCCATAGTTTTGACTTTCTAGACCGGGGCCGCTATCTCACTGTCAGATAGTTCCTGAATTGTTATCACGTAGATGTGATGGACCTCGAACCAGCTCTCAGATCTAGGTAAAACTCCCTGACATGGCCGAGAATCGAACCAGGTTCTCTGCGTACGTTCCAGGCTCGCTGCTACCCTAGACCGCAAGGCCCGCAAAACTTATTGACAGCAAAACGTAGGCCTATATGTATTATTGAGAAGCAATTCAATCCATTTTCGTCAATCAAAGTAACATTCCTATTCCCGGAACGAAGGTAATTTTACACATTTTAATACCGTGGAGTGTCCTTTGTAATAAGAATGACGGATTACGTTCTGCTGTCCGAAATTAATTATTCTATCAGCTATTTTGCAATTAGTAACGCGTAGCGTAAAATGAAACTTTATTCTAATTTCTACACTTGATCGTTCCGTAAAAAATCATGAGGCTTGTATTAGGATGGAATTACATTTAAAATATATATTACTTTCATTGTTAACAAAATAATTCATCCATCAACATTGTCGTATCTTCACTATGAGAAATTAAATTAAATTTCATGAAAGGTCGGCTGAACGTAACACCATCATTTTCTGAAAAAAATATGTTCTCTTTATCGTTTCCTTAAGACATATGAGGCGATGCTATCTGGGTGTGTAATTTAACAGAAGCACGAGTCCAATATCCCTATAGTTCATGATGATGATTCATAAAGGAATTATTTTTTCAACAAATGTTATTTGAACGATCACAATACGGTTCACGAACCAAGCTGCAGCTTTAGAAGTAATACTGCCGTAACCGATGATCACTGAACTGAAATTACTTTATATAACTAAATTGATAGCAGTAGTGAAAATTAATCACGAATGCGCTGTTAAAATGAATACTAGAGAGCAGATTAAAATATTACCTGGCATGAAAGGATGGGTTTAGAAAATACAATAGAGCAGTAAAGCCGCAGAATGCAACATAACTCAAAAACTGTTTACATATTAATATTGCAAAAGGTTCGACAACGTGAATAAAATTAAATTTTATGAACCATATTAACTAACTCACACATGTAGAGGCTATCCGTTGTTGAGTCTACAGTAATGTAAGCGAGTTATCCTCGCTTGAAAGTAGGCTTGAACCCTTGAACTTATCTTTCCATCGTTGGTCATCGACCTCGGCTGCTTCAACAGAGCAATATCGAACTCTTAGATCTTGGAGTCATAGCGGGTTTGTTTCTGTCACCACATTGACCAAACGACGGCGTTCAGAAGAGAGACTAACTACTTTAAATGCTAGGGACTTTACGTCGCACCGACACAGATAGGTCTTATGGCGACGATGGGATAGGAAAGGCCTAGGAGTTGGAAGGAAGCGGCCGTGGCCTTAATTAACGTACAGCCCCAGCATTTGCCTGGTGTGAAAATGGGAAACCACGGAAAACCATCTTCAGGGCTGCCGATAGTGGGATTCGAACCTTACTTTAAATGAGGAGCAAAAATGTGCTTACTAAAATATCTATTCAAATTAAATCACGACAAAAATACTCATTTAATTAGCCATAAAAGTCAATTACTAATTTTTTAACATTATAATGCAGCCACAATACAAAACGTGAGTGTTACCTTTTTATTATTGTCTAACGTTATATTTCGGAGACTGAAAAAGTATCATACAATTCGGGGACAGCAAAAGCCAGAAAACGATAATGAAACCTGAAAATCGGGCATCATTGATCCAAACGATAACTGAGTGCTAATCCACATGATCCGTGGAAAATATGACCTTCAACAAGTAGAATTCCAGATTTACATTTAATTAAGGTTGTCCAGCAGTCTACTATCCTATCGGATATTGGAACATCCCACGAATGGACCCTTAATCGAACCAAATCGCCAATCAGTTGCATTGGATAGGTTGCGAAATATTACTAGAAACCATGTTTTTCATTACAAGCTAACAGCAATTGTCGCAATCAAAAACAAAATTTCACCATGTATTTTCATCTCATGACACCCTTAAGTTACAGAAGAATCCCGATGCTGAAACATGCATCACCCCAAACAGATGTTCAGAAAGAACCAGCGACACTTGATCCGAGGGGATCTTACGTTACGACGTCCTGAAGGAACAAAACTGCGAAATGCAGAAATACATTAATTCATTATGCATTTAGAAGAAAGGACAAACATTGAAGCTAAAGAAAAGTGATAAGTCACTTACTAAACCAACTTTCAGGTTATAAAACGATTATGTCGTTAAGTTTGCTACATACCAGTCCACACTACAACACAAATAAAAGGAAATCTTTCCAATATTATATAACTACGGCTACCATTACAAATCTGTTCACCTACACTTGTCCCATTAAACTGAACTACAAGTGATCGGTAGATCAACGTCTCACCTAATATAAAGTGAATAACGAAAAAATGAAAATAATATATATATTAACAGCATTTGTAGTGTAAATCCTACATAAATCAACTAAGTGTCAACACAAGGCATTATCATAAGATACAGGACATCCGAACAATAAATCTAAAAGTAAAGAAAAAGTAAATAGAAAACTTTATCATCCTTCGCTGGATTTCGGTATAAATCGCAAATCTCGCTGAACAAATAATTTATCATCTCAAATTCGTCCTGGTGTGAATATTATTTGTATTATTATCATTGGATAATTTGACATTTGACTTTATCACGCTCACAACGGCTATTTATCGTTATCATTATTGTAAATTTTATCGGCCTGAACATTATTTCATTGATTTTCATTACAATATTTAAAACTTCACATTTTACATTCCTCTAAAGAAATTTAAACGCATTTTAAAGTTACGCGCACTGACATGAATAGACAATTCGCCTCAACATTGTAATATACTTAATGTTCACACACGCCACATATTTTTTCTATTTGGCTTTACGTCGCACCGACACAGATAGGTCTTATGGCGACGGTGGGACAGGAAATGGCTAGGATTGGGAAGGAAGCGGGCGTGGCCTTAATTAAGGTACAGCCCCAGCATTTGCCTGGTGTGAAAATGGGAAACCACGGAAAATCATCTTCAGGGCTGCCGACAGTGGGTTTCGAAAGAACCATCTCCGGAATACTGGATACTGGCCGCACATAAGCGACTGCAGCTATCGAGCTCCGTACGCCACATATTAATTTAACGGGACAAGCATATACATTTCTAACTATAACATGATATTTAAATTAGACGGACCTTGTAACTGCGTCGCGGACACGGAGCTATCTTGGCTCCATTTTGAGCCAGCTCGTCTCAAACTTAACCCCTCATGGTTGAAGAACACATTCTTCTCTTATTATATAAAACTTACGATTGCACAGATTCTACTCCTTAATTGATCCAACACAAGTAAATAATAACTTATTCTAGAGACACACAATATGTACAATCGCTTCGCTCCTTGTCGAGGACCCAACTTTCGTCTGTGAGAGCTTCCAGTTCCCCTTTAGGCCAGGTGATTTGAAGATGTCACCGTGAAGCCCGAAGCTTATCTGCCAGTCTACAGTTCCCTTACCGATTACAAAAATTCACAATAATTCACGAACGCTATCTATGAATTCGCTGTTTCCATTTGAGAAGTTCAGGAATCCTATACTAATTCAATTAATACTTTCCTTTTGCCATTTACCACTTAGTAAAATTATTCTATCTCGAGCCAACTAACTGTATAAATCTCACAAGTTTATTGAAGGAACAGTTCAAGACCTCTACTTGATATTAAAGTGACGCAGGTCCAACCTCGCGAATCATGACAAAGTGAGTGCTTGCTGTCCTGAAGTGGGGGTATTTAAAGACTTTCTAGGGACGCCTTACTTGTCGTGATGTATTGTGGTGTAATCATACAATTTGATAACCACTGGACCGATTTCTTCGAGACACACCCCAAACATTCCACCTAATTTTTAAGTCATGATGGTGTTGTTTGCTGATTTTTTACCGTTCCTTTAATGGGCGTAATTAATTAATTTCCTGCAGGTGATTTTGTGCGCATTTTGATGGCGTGACCTTAACACAAGCTTCCATCACGGCCACCATAGATGCCAATTTCTTTCCAGGCCTAATTATTGAGTGGGGCGAGTATCCAGTATTCGTGAGGTAGTGGGTTCGAACCCCACTGTCGGCAGTCCTGAAGATGGTTTTCCGTTCCCATTTTCACACCAGGTAAATGGCTGTACCTTAAGGCCACGACCGCTTCATTCCCAGTCCTAGCCCCTTTCGTCGCCATAAGACCTATCCGTGTCGGTGCGACGTAAAGCCCCTAGCAATAAAAAAAGTCCTAGCCTTTTCCTGTCCCACCGTCGCCATAAGAACTATCTGTGTCGTTGCGACGTAAAGCCAATAGCCTGATCGTATACATTTCCACCCTGTGGACTTTAGCTTCTTCAAATATTTCTCTTTATTAATTATTTCTTTTTAAATGATAGTGCCGAAATCTCTCGCAATGAATGTTATTATCTAGAAGTAAATTATTAATTTCCCGAAGTCAGCCGAAGTGTTCCGACCTCGTTCGAATGGCTGGGCCGCTTGCTCCCCACGGTGAATTGTGATGCCACAGAATGTGAGATGAGCTTGCAATAAAGAATTACGGTTGCACCCGTAGTTGCAATTTTTAGTTGAAATATTTATCAGGGTAGAATTATGGGTTCAGGTTAATCAAGTAAAAAACTTAATTTCGTGTGGCTATTTCTAGCCGGGTGCAGCCCTTGTAAGACAGACCCTCCGTTGAGAGTGGGCGGCATCTGTGTAAGTAACTGCGTGTTGTTGTGGGGTGGAGGATAGTGTTGTGTGTGGTGTGTGAGTTGCAGGGATGTTGCAGATAGCACAAACACCCAGCCCCCGAGCCATTAGAGTTAACCAATGAAGTTTAAAATCTCCGACCCGGCCCGGAATCGAACCTGGGACCCTCTGAACTGAAGGCCAGTACGCGGACCATTCATGCAACGAGTCGGGCAAGTAAAAAAAAGAAAAAAGGAAAAGAAAAAAGAAAAAAAGGAAATGCAAGACAACGAAGCACTTAGTATTAAGTGCCTTTTAGTACTGTGGTCATAGCCATGGGACATCACCGTTTACGTATAATCCGCTCCAAACGCCGTGCCTTCCATGTCCAAAATCATGCACTGACCGGAATTCAAACCTTGGTGAGAAATTAGCGACTGTGCCACTCTGCTATCACGTCGCCCTGGACATGAATATTAAGTTACTATCATAATATATTCCTGAAATATAAGTATACGTGCCGTGCCTTGGTTGGAAGCTGTACCTGCGACCAGTTAGTTTTTCGAACACCGGGAGACTTTGTCCAAATACAAACCCATATAATTCAGTACCCATCTTCAATACGAATCCCACAGCGAAATATACTTTTAGATTTTAGTATGCTTCCGAGCTGATAATCAAAAATTTAAACTTCAATTGTTTATTCGCAGGAGATTTTCAGTGACTTGAGGTATAAAAAAGTTGTTTCTCATTCAGGTTCTTCGAAATAAGATCAATGCATCAGGGATTATTAAAGTGAAAATACAAAATGAAAAATTATCGTAATATTAGTTATACATCATTTTTCAAGGAATATTACCTTATTTCTTCACTTGTTCAATAAATTAGTTACATTATTTTTAAACGAAATATTTTATTCGTACAATGTATTGTACCCTTGAAAATTGGTTATTGGTCTGTATGGAAAGAATGTTTTATTACTGGGGTGGAACAATGCATAAAATTATCATTTAGGAAGGAGTTTTCAACTCTGCACTGTCGCTGCTAGCCAGCAGCCGAACAGGTTTTCCCCCGCCGTGCAAGCAAGTATGGGTTTTTTTGTGCCTTGTTGTAGACCTCAGCTGAGTAGCACGTGGACACGAATTTTACCAGACCAAAAGCGATCAATACTTTGAGATTTTGACGTCATGATATTTAACCAATTGGATCGCAAGGTTAGCCCAATCGCTAAATCTCAGCCAATAAAATTCAACTGACAAACACGCCTACGTCTTGAAGAAATAAATACCCATGTACCTGGGGAAATTTGCGCTTTTTTGTCTTCGGCTTTCTACGTGAATAATTGCTTCGTACAAATACTCGTCGTCGTGTTATAAGAGCACACGTATAATTGGAGACGACATATACGATATTAAAAATTATAAGCGTTCATTTGATGAAGGATGATATTATTTCTGCTTCTGAGGAAATTTTGAGATACGGAAAATATTGGAAACGCCGCAGTTCAGATTTCCTTAATTTTACAAACCTGAGGAACTTTTAAAGTACGTAAAAACTGTGCCAACTTGGAGAATCAAGTGTGTGTCGGGAACTATTACTAAAACAAACTTTTTAGTTTCAGCTTTCACCAGAAGACGGAAGATCACTAGCAGTCCTGAAATATTTCGGAAGAATGGAACTTCAACATTACGACGGAGTTTGTAACTGTCCTAAGTCTTCGCCTGCTGCAGCCATGTGTAATTAAAATGTGAGGCATAATTCAGCCCAGGGGAGAATAATATCCGAGATGAAGTCCGGTTAAATAGTCACTGATCATCAACCGAGTCCAGAAGCCAAGTCTACTACAGCTAAGATTTTAAATTATATTTTTCTCTATTTTCTCTTGTAATAATTATGTAGACGTAGTCCTTGCTTGAATATTTGATATCATTTCTAATAGTTTTTGTAGTTAGAAATTTCACTCTTCTTTCTATGGTGTTGGTAGGTTTGATGTGTGTGAGAGTGTATTTGGGACCTGTATTTCATTCTATTTGAGTGAGTGCTTCGTGACATGTTCTCACTGTCCCATAATAAGTCGAGGAAAGTGTTAAAACTATTTGACCCACGCGATAACATTTATTAATTTATTAAATAATTTTGGAATAATTTTTGAATTATTTGGGACAGAATATCGACGTGTTCTGTGAATTTAGGATTTTTCCTTGATGTTTTTGTGGTTTATCATGGATTCGAGATAGGATAGAGTCATCTATGATTTCATTAAACCCTAGCCTACGATGACGCGACCGCGCGCGTATAATAATAATAATAATAATAATAATAATAATAATAATAATAATAATAATAATAATAATAATAATAATAATAATAATTAACATTATTACGGTCTAATAGAATGTTTAAAGGTCATGAGTGTAATTATTACTGTGCTTATAAGTGATTCATGTGTGCTATATTGAAGTAGATGTAGGCCTGGAATATTGGTCGTGACTTGAATGTTCACAAATTTTGCATTTACTGTTGTGTGGTATTTTTGAGACTAGTAAATGGATCTTGAGATAGGATTTTATTTGTGTGTCCATTACATGAGTCATTTAAGGAAGAAAGTATGTCTTTGAACATAACTTCTTCTTATGCAGCACATATTGATCGGTAATTTGAGAAAATAGGGGATTAAAATAACGAAGGCGTGACTCATAGACCGTATGCGCGAATGCTTATTTATCTATGACTGTAGGCAATTCTAGATAGATAGATAAAGCCTTTATTTTCTGTGGCGAAGTTAGGGCTCTTGGCCCTTTCTTACACTTAACCACACACATATTATTATTATTATTCCGTACAATGACATTGATTAACTTAAAATACTAAGAACTACAAATAACACTAATTTTTAAGACAAAAATATGAATATATACATGCAAAGAAGAATGAAAGAAAAAGTAACTGCCTACATAATACAGGTTTGAGGAAAAAAAATCAATACACAACAAAAGAAATAAGAATGTAAAAATACTAGTAAGCTTAATAAAAATACTAAATGAAAATTTAACTAATTGTATCCTTGCAAGACTAGATCTAAGTTAAATACTGTACTTACTACTAGCTATTTTTAGACTACTTCTACTTCGTAAATACAATATGGATGTTTTTAATTTAATTTAAATTATTATATTAAACCAATATTTAATTTATTGTGCAATAATCTCATATCATTTTCACACACAATCACTCGTTCCACTCATACAGGTACTGTACCTTGCTGGAAGCACTTAACGAGGAACTGCTGGTAGGAGGTTTTAAATATACTTTTTGATGCAGCATCCTTGATGTCTTTGGGAAGAGCATTTCACCATCCCGAAGCGGTGATAGTAAATGATCGATGGTATGTGGTTGTTCGGTGGACAGGTATTTCTAGGAGGGACACTGAGCGAGTATCATGGAGATGTAAAGAACCAAGGTGACGAAAATTGCTGGAGAGATAAGCAGGGATGTCTTCCGAAAGTACCTGGTACATAAGAGTATTTGCATGTAGTTTACGCCTGTCGTCTAGTCGTAACCAAGATAATTGTTTATAGTAGGGAGAAACTCGAGCGTCATACCGTAAATCCATAGCATATCTAAGACAAGCATTTTGAGTGCGTTGTAGTTTCAAGCTTAATTCTTTTGTTATATCCGTAAGAATTACATCACAGTAGTCAAAAATGGGAAATAATAATGACCGAACAAGTTGAATTTTTAGTGATCGAGGGAATACATTTCTGAAACGTTTTAAGGGGTGCAAGCCACAATAAACCTTTTTGCAGATATTCTTAACTTGCGCTGACCAGTTTAGAGTTTCCGTTATAATAACACCAAGGTTAGAAACTGATTCACAATAAGGTATAATAGTATTATTTAAAGTTACGGGAGGAATCCTATGGAATTTTAATGATGATTTCTACCGAAAAATTATCCTGGAACATCGTTGTGGAATCTATTTCGTTGAAAAAGTGATAATCCTGTTACAATCACACGCCAGACGATCGCAAATGTAGCCCTTATCTGATATCGTCATCGGGAAAACTCTCATATTTCAAATAATTTTTAAAAATAAAAATCAAGAGATAGGTTTCGATAAATCTATTTGATAATACTACCGGGAACCTAAGCTTGAATGTGAGATGGATGAATGATTGATATTTTGTAAATGTGATTTTTCATGGTGATATTTCGTCATGATATGTGTACGCAGTGCGCGTAATGTTTTTCGATTTCTTGTTGTTTTGTGGCGAGCATATTTGGCTCAATTATAAATCTTTAAGGGATTTTATGATAAAATAAGACAGATTAGGATCTTTGCTTCGAAACAAATACTTAAGCAAGGATCACGTCAATGAACTAAGCTCACGAAATGTAAAACGTTTAACCTTACACAGTGAGAATTTTAAGTCTTTATTGTGAGTTGTGCACAACACTAGGTCAAATAACTCGAGATTGAAAATATAAGGAGTTGAATATAGGACTTAAAAGTAATTTAATTAAATAATTTGAAGCATAAATAATTCATCAGAATAATATTTAATTAATAGAAATGATTATTTGATTTTTCATGAGAGGTGAAAGTTTGATTCATTTAAGAGTAAATAGCAGAATATTGTTAATTTAAATAATGATATGAAAAATCTGATTTTTGATATTTTGAGATAGGATTTTCTCAGATAATAAGTTAATTAATTTTCTAATACGATTTAATAAAACTCAGTTTCGTATCTTTGCAGAATGCAATTTAATGAAGAATTGTGTGTGAATTCCAACAGGAAAGAATTAAATATTTTTATTCAAGATTTTGGAAATATTAATTGAATTTCGGAAAGTGCTAATCATTTTTAATAAATGTTAAAACCCATGTTTAGTGTTTTCATTTGTCGTCAGTCCTTAGGTTGTCCCTGTCCTCAATAATTTTTGCGTTGCCTGTAAGTGAACATTCGGCCTCTGGGACTCTTGCTTACTGGCTGAGCTGCCCGGTAAAACGGGGGCACTATGGTAAACAGTGATTCATACACACCGACCTGAAACATTTATTTCCGACTGGTCTCTTCGCATTTCACTCGGCTGCCTACAAGTCAGTGTAGAAATATACTCTTGAAGGGAGGTAGTAATGCACATCCACGGTTATTACTTTCCCGTAAGTGGATTCGAACCTCGCTATCGGAGGCCCTGATGATCGTTTTCTGTGATTTCCCATTTTCACATCAGGTATATGCTGGGCTGTTTCATAATTGAGGGCACGGCTGATTCCGTTCCACTCCTAGCCATTTCCTATCCCATCGTCGCCATAAGGCCCACCTGTGTTGGTGCGACCTAAAGCATCTTGTAAAGATTAAGATAAACACCTTTCTTGTAACACTAACATACTTCAATTTCTGAAGTGTAACTTTACTATGAATTGCAAAGATGCCTGAAAAAGAAAAATGAATTGGCAATAAAAATTAAAAATGTCTTTGTCTGAAGTTGCTAGAAAAACATAATTTTGATTTCCCGATTTATTTTATCTTTATTGTTATTATTTTGCAAGTGGATAACTGTTGCACTAACACACCAAAGGTTTTAGGCGACGGAAGGATGAGAAAAGGCTAGGATTCGGAAGGCAGCGTCAGCCGTGGCCTTTATTAAGGTACAGCCCAAGAATTTGTCTGGTGTGAAAATGGGAAACCACGGGAAACCATCTTCAAGGCTGCGGACGATGGGATTCGAACCCACTATCCAAATAACGCAATCTCAAAGGTACACGATCCTAACCACACGGCCAACTCGCTCGGTCCCGAGTAATTTTGAAGTATGTAGAATTCATCAATGTTCACAGATCACGCGGAATACAGATATTCTGGGCACGTCTCTTAAAACTTACTAGTACAGCAATTAAGGATGCCTCAGTGGATCACAGGTTAAGTACGTACTTGGCGATAGAAACCGTTCGGAAAATCATGACAAATAAATGGTTTGCTTATTTATATTAAGAAAAGGCCTATATTATTATTATTATTATTATTATTATTATTATTATTATTATTAGTGCCAATGTACCTCGGCTAGTGGTTTTAAACATGTAGGGTTCCTATTTACGGAAGTCTGGCATGCGCACCCGTATAGTGGACTTTTACTCATTGCAACGAAAGCTCAGTGTCGACATCACCGTGCAATAGATAGAAATAATATGTTGCTGCACGGAATGACAGGGTAGAGAAACCTTTCACTGTAAACCTTCCATGCCTGTGCTCCGTTTTGCTGAGCAGTGCCATAAGATAAATGCATATCAACAAACTCTGCATTAAAGCCTCTACACACGACCAAATCTGCTGATCTCGATCTGCAGGGACCCTGCAGATTGTGTGGTGTGTAGGCTTGTCGGGACCGGACGGGCCGACACAACTCATATCGGGGTGATCACACCATCTCCCAACTCACTATTGCGACACTGCAAGTTGGGCCGTGTCAAATACAGAAGAGACAATACGCGACACTTCCGGATTTAGCCTTGTTAAAATAGGAGATAATTCGCCAAGTGGTGCTCCTAGTGGCGTGGCCTGGAATTTCGCGCTAAATTCAAATATAAATGGAAATGCATATACGAAGATGGATAAATAAATTACGTCTAGAAAGAAAGTGTTCTTCGGATATTAACTTCAAAGTTGGTAAAACAATTCTGGATAAACTAATAAAGAATTATTTAACAGATTATTATTTAAAGACTGAAATTAGACATATAATCAAGATGTGAAGTGGACTGCTGTGAAAGGGCTTGACCATTAATTTATGCGTTACTTTTTTGGCTTTAGCATTCCTGAATGAACTTTTACGGCTAGATTTGTCCTTTTTTAATTAAGAACACTGTACCATCACATTAAGACACTCGTCAATAAAAATGTCGGCACATTCCTTACACACATGATTCAATGAATTAACATTTAAGAGCTGGACAATTTTCCTCTTAACATGAAGCCAACTAACAGACATAAAATCTATATTTAACCTCAAAAACATTCAAAATTTCTCTATAAGCAACACTTGCTATTACAGTAAGGTAAAGCAAATTTGCATCATTTTGTTTTAAAAAATGTGTACATTTCTTAAGTCATCCATATATTCTTCAGTGCTTGAAAACGCGTTACGGCATTCCAAATGGGGTAGCTTGGAACACAAGCAGCCACACATATATGCATATGCAATTTAATGAATAAAATCAAAACCCACAGATCGCACCTACAACACATCGGTATTGAAATTTAACTGCTGCACTACACAACAAAATAAGTTTATTATATTTTAATCCAAGTCACCAGGTCAGGCATATTAATCATTTACAATTTAAAAAACCTGACCCTGACGGGAATCGAAACCGGGGCCGCCGGCTGACAGGCGGACGCATTGCCCGCTACACCACGGGGCCGGACAATTATTATTTTCTATTTTTTCTATTTTTCACTTGAAGAATATGTATGCAAACACAATATTTACTTACATTTTCTTGTCACGAGTGAAACGGAAGGAAGACCGCGAATCGTTCTGCACTTCATAGTTACTGCAGCCGAACACAGCACATGCTGAGAGGAGATATAAAGGAATAACACACGCTACTGTTTACTTACGTCAACTTGCTGCAAATGCATAAACATCGTCAAAAACTTCACAAACAAATACACGTGCTCTTATGACAATCATTAAGTCCGGGTCACTTCGCTAGACAGAGCTCAAATCGCTGTCCCTCGATATCTCGCAGAGTGTCGTGTATTGTCTCTACTGTACTTGGCCGTGTGTAGGACGACAGTGCAACTCGGGCCGATTTGTCAAGAGATATCTCGTGGCCCTCCAGAACGTGTTATGTATTAATTGAGTCCAGTGAGTAGATTAGTTCAATTAGATTAGTAGATTATTACAATTGATGACATCGGAAAAGGAGAAAGAGCTATGGTGACGTGTTATCAGAGTAGAACGAGCCAGCCTACTGCAGATCGGTCCAAGCAGATTGTATCGTGTGGAGAAGAGCACCCGATTTACCGCGCCTTCCCAGTAGATCGGACCCAGCAGATTGTATCGTGTGGAGAAGAGCACCCGGTTTACCGCGCCAACTACCCTGCAGAAATGACCCAGCATACTGGGTTGTGTGAAGAGGCCTTAAGAGAACCGTTGCATTGTCATGTCGACACTGACTAAGCATGCGTTGCAATGTGACTCGAAGTCCACTGTACGAATACCAGATTTCCGTAAACAACCGATCGCCTAGCAGCCAGCGATGCCGAGAAATCGGCATCAAACACAAACACACGGTGGGTTACAGTAGGCGCCACTGTAAAGTACTCGCTACGGCGCTATTCTGTCAACTTGGAGGTCAGTTTTCAAATCCACCCCTGGCGAATTTTTTCTTCGATTGGTATCGTCAAGCCGGCCTTAAGCCACAAGTAGATTTAGTAACACCGCCTCGCAAAGCCCATTTTAATTCGCCCGCGGAGCGATCGTATTGGCTAACATTAGTACCTGATAAAATGACGTCGTCGCCATAAGACCTATCCGTGACGGTGCGACGTAAAGCAACTGGAAAAAAAGACAACGACACGAGATATCGAATTCTTTAGGCCTATTTCGAATTATTTATCAGCAGGACGAACACTCTAACGCTCATAAACCAGGCTCACGTTGTTTCCGACCACCCTATATATCTCGTAGAATCAGTTGGTCTACACGTTTCAGTGAACTTGGTAGACTGGTGTATTATAGCATCTTCTGGATCGGTGAGAAGAGTAACGGGAAACTATCCTATGCCTCATTTCCCCAGAACACCTCTTCAGTGCTCCTAAGCCTTCTATGACCGATGATGGTGGAACTTTTGGGAGATCCAACCAGTTCTCGCGGGAAACTCGTGATTGATACATACATACATACTGCAACCAAATTTCCTTAGGCAACATGTTGGAATATTTAATTCATTAATTTCTGAGTAGAAACGAAGTAGCATTTGACAATTCTAGCAAGGACTGCAGAATTACCACGGCCCACCGACTTAGAAAATTTAAGCCACCTTAGCTGAGGTAAAGCACGTTCGGTTGGGGGTTGTTAAGCAATTATGTCATAAAGGCACTTAGCAAGGAGCTGCACCCTCCACAGGCCATTATGTCTGAGGACTCGCAGCACCCTGGGAACCGAAAATTTCTAATTGTTCCACGCATCTTTGTTAGACAGAGAAATCAGAGATGTGCGCAAAGAGCAGAGGATAGCCGAAAACCTTTGAATTAGATGAGGAGCCCAGTAGAAAAATGGCTCAGCCAATAAAATTGTTCCAATTTTAAGCGCCGAAGTTTCCCGCCGAGAAAATTTTCGTCTATCTCTAGAGTGTGTTAAAGAATGCACGTCAATTGGGCTTCTAATGACTGTATCGGAGTGAATATGATTGTTGGTGGACTGAGTTAAATTAATTACAACGGAGGTGAAATACAGTTATGGTGTGCGAATGATTACGTGTTGATGGCGTGAATACAAACAGAAGTGAACAAAGTGGCGCTATCAAACAAATGGTCGACGTTCGTTTAATCGAACCCACGCCAAGTGAATTATACAAAACGGTACGATCATACACCTACTTTCAGCTCCATACCGTGATACCAAAAAGTAATGAACAACGGACACATGTTAATGAAATGTCAAAGCCACTGAATTAATTTGTGACGCCCCGTGATATCACCGGAAGTTGAGTGAGAATCACGTAATCGGACCGAAGGTTTATAACAGAGAGGTGAACCGAACCCGCAGTCAGTGAGCAGACAGAGAGTGAGCAGTCATTCAGTGAGCCATCAGTCAGTCAGTCAGTCAGTCAGTCAGTCAGGTTTTTTCAGTCTCAGTACGGTCAACCGTGTGCATGTCTAAGCGACTTCAAGCGAACGTCAAGCAACCGACTATTCAGGGCTTACATCAATATAATTCGGAAAGGTAAGTGAATATTCATAAACTATATTTATTCACTTTCAGTGGGGAGGATAGTCTCTAACCAGGTGACTTCCTTAGCGTAATAACGTGCCATTGCCTAGGACAATGTACGATTTCATAAGACAAGGTGAAAATACGTAGTCGAGATAAAAGTAGCCCGTTTGTTTTAAAAACAGTGAAGTTCGACAGGCTAAATTTAGCAGTGACAAACGGAACATTCTTAGAAGGTAGAAAAGGGAACATTTTATAAATGACAATTCGTAATTATTCACCAGTCTCCAAGATCGCTAGCCTGTCCTTGAGTCCATTAAGAACATTCCTTTGACCTGACAAGCATGAAGATAATGAACGAGAAGAAGATAAACAATTGCTAGCCAGCCTGTGAGGACATGTATTCCGTTGACCGATATTTTAAACGGCCACTTCTTTTCTCGCAGAGTTGACCAGATGATAGAAACTTATGTAACTGTAGGACAGTGTCACGTCACCATAATAGAGTGAGATTATTACCGGAAGTGTGTTAGGATAACAATTAGTATTAGAGTATGGTATTGAGTTCAAGAAGAGTGGTACGTGTGTGCAAAATAAGGCGCGTTACCAGTGTATACATAATGTGCCGAATTTGTATATACACGAATTTTCATTATGACCACGCTAATTTTTAACATGGCCTAAATCCCAAATATGATCCATGACCGCATGGGATAGCCAGACGACTCAGCTTGGATGATGTATCAGATCATTAAAGTGTTGTTTTAATCACTATGTAAATAATTAACTATATCCGTGACCATGATGTCATCCGGTAGATAAAATTATGCCATTTTATCCTATGTTTAAGAAGGACAGCTGAAATTGCCTTAAATGTAAATGTTACTTCACGTACCATAAATTTCGGGCATGTCGTGAATGAATTTTGAGAGCCCGGCATTAAGCCATTATCTTCTTAAACTGTATGATTTCATTATGTTCAAGATATCTGGATATGTACTGTGTCACTTAATAATCTAAAATTATATCTACCATGTCTCTCGTCTCTAAGTCATATGAGAATAATAAGAAGAAACGCCAAAACAGGTCTACATATATCTTACGAGAAGACCCAATACATGGAACGACAGAACAACAATGTGAACACACTGCATACTGTATATATGGATCCGCAAAGAGAGTCGAATAATTTAAATATTTAGGGGAATTCATACAAATAGGGAGATCAAACAAGGCGTCTAACATAGAACGAACGGAAAAACTCCAGAAAGCATACAAACTCATATGGTCACATTATAATAAGGAAAGCATATCAAGACAGCCCAAACTTAGACACTAAAATACAGTGGTATTCCCGGAAGCATTGTATGCGTCAGAAACGACCACAATTGCAGCATCATGCATCATAGAGACAGAAAAAGTAGAACGTAAAATTCTTAGAAAAATATTTGGACCAATACCCAGAGATGGCGTATGGATAAAACGACCTACTGAAGAGCTGTACCAGCACACTGACAGACTCACAGACATGATCAGGAAACGCAAACTAACTTTCTATGGGCACATACAGAGAATGGACAACAACCGACTTACAAAGAAAATCTTTGATGTATTAAACAGTTCACGTAAGGAAATAAATTGGTATCATGAAATTGAGGAAACTTAAGGCAGGTGGGGATCAACAGGCAAATGGTAGGAGACAGAAAAGAATTCAGAAACAAAATTAGGAATACAAAATTTATAGTAAATGAGAAGAAGAGAGGAACATTGTGGACAGAACAAAGGAAACAGGGGCACAGCCAAAGGATGAAGAGATTTGGGGAAGAAAAGGGGAAGAAGGGAAAGAAGTGAAAATAGTGTCATCATGAGATATTCGAGTCCAAACACTGTCCATAAGGGCAAAAATGATATGAATGAATGAATGAATGAATGAATGAATGAATGAATGAATGAATGAATGAATGAATGAAAATAATAATAGTTCGGCCCCGCGGTTTAGGGGGCAACGCGTCCGCCCGTCACCCGGCGGCACGTGTTTCGATTCCCGGGCGGGTCAGGGGTTTTAATTGTAAATCATTAATATACCTGGCTTTGGGACTAGGTGTTTGTGTCGTCCTTGACGTTCCTTTCCTCACATTCAACACTCTACACTTCCACTGACACGCAGGTTCCTCTCATATGGTGAAAGTAGTGGCAATAGATCTACAGAGGTCGACGCCACGAACAAACATATTTTAAAAGTAATAATAATATTATTTGTTGCGAATGAATGTTTCTTAGTGATAGATCGCAACGATAATAATTGCCATGATATTTTTATTACGTGTTTAACAATAACTATTTATGAAAATTTATGAAGTCAGATAATAATAATAATAATAATAATAATAATAATAATAATAATAATAATAATAATAATAATAATAATTGTACCGGGCGGTACACCTCCACGCCGCCTATTTAAAATTTGCGCCAATTGAAACTCCTCTGCTGGAGGAAGTCTGAACTTTATCTACGGAATTAATTTTCAAGTTTCTCTGAAGATGTCACTACTGGGAAATGTTGTAGTTTCTGAACTGGGTCGTTTTCGACGCATTTTTGTTTCCCTATTGTAAGAAGTGTGAACTTTCTCTTCTAGAGGACACTACTGAAGATCAACAATAGTGCACCCTAGTGCGAAGTGAAAGAACTGTTGTTGTTTTTTTTTTTGGAGAAAATTTTTATTTCATAAGTTTGTTTCTTGTTAAATTTCTTTCTGTTATTGTTTAAGTTGGCTGTATACCCCTTTCTTTCCCCTTGTTTTGTATTTAGCCAATCCCGAACTTTTAAAATTAATTTCTAACCAATCAGGTGTATCTTCTCCAAAGGGGATATGTTGCTGTACCCTAGCCAATAAAGTGATTGTGGGCGGGTGTTTTCTTACCTGAAACGCCTCGAACTTTCCGCGAGAGTATATAAACTGCTGATTTTAGGGTCTCTGCGCCACTTCAATACCATCTTTCAGTGTGTAAAGTACATAGCAGGGGGCGGGAAGCGCCTCTTTCTTCGGGGAGCAGTTCTACACCAAGGTAACGGCCTTTTAATAACTTCTTTTCTTGCTAGCTCAGCAGTTTAACTCTCGGGGCGGGTCCGAAGCTTTTCCACCATGTAACTTCCCTAAAATGTAAAGATACCTTGTATTTATTCTCTTTCAAGCTTTATATTGGGATAGAGAGTGCTTAACCCTCTCGAGCTCCCACTCACATTGTTTTGAGGTGAACTTATTTCTCACAACCGATTCTTCCTTAATGTAAAGTAAATTGTTCTTTTCTAAAGTCACCTCTGTAGTATGGGATTAGCCCTTGCATTAGCGGCCTAGAGCCAGATTAGGTTTTAAAACAAATGCATTAGGAGTGCAGATCGCCTCCTCTCAAATTGTTATTTTAGAGGTCATGTAATTAACCTTCTTCTCATTTAATAGACCTCAGTAGGTTGGGTATTTTACCCCTGTGTATATGTCCTTAGAGGACAGCTTGAAGGTGGAATTAGGTGTGGCCTTTGACAGGCCTGAATCTTGAGAGCAAGTTGCTCTTTCTTGAAAATTTTGTTTTCTGCGCGCCTCAAGGAGGCCTTACTGTGTAATTTGGAGCAAGTGCTCCTAGGCATGAATGGGGTTTTCTGCCCCTCTGTTGAAACTTGTGTTTGGGGTAAAACTGGGCTAATTGCTCAAGAATTGTGAGGTTGGGGCTCGAAGCCCAAATCCTGTAAATATTGTAATTGTATTTTTATTGACTTGCTACTCTGTACCTGTCTTTCGTGTTATTTCTGAATTTTGGAAAGAAAAATATAACCTTGTTAAATTTTACATTAACTTTAATTTCGTAGTTTGAGACCCGTTCAAGCCCGCACCTTCTTTCACCTCTACCTACCGCAAAAACACGGTAACAAGTGGTAGCAGAGCGTGGTTGAATGGGTCTCAATTTAGCCCCTTTTGACGGCTAAATATTGTTTTGTTCCGAACTCTAACAATTTTCTCAGTTGCTGGAATTTTCTGATTTTTTCCTAATTGTTCTGTCATCATGCCCGGCCCTCGCGATGTTCTCCATCTTAACTATTTGCGCAAGGAGGAGTTAATCTATGAATTAACTATTAGAAATGTGCAATCTGGAGGCACGGTTGCGGTAGACACAAACAAGCTTAGAGAGTCCCTTGATTTACCCATTTCCATCCCCACTTTAGGAGAGAAAGAAATTGACGACTCTCTTTCCACGATCACCGAGAATACTACTGGGCTAGCATCGGTAGTTAGTTTTTTTGATGAAAATGATCCTTCTCCTAATCAAATTAAGCGTGTGCAAGCCAGGCTATATCATTTTTTCAAATAGAGTTAACGATCTGTTGTCTCTGAAGTTGAATGACGTTCAGAGGAAGGAAGCGAGTATGTTGCTTGAAAATATTTCTGAATTATCCAGTAAGGTTACACAATTGTTAACTGGGGAAGTTCCTCCCAAAATCGATCAACCCACCACGATGAATGCAGGTAGCGAGGAAGAGCCTCCTAAGGGAGAAGTCAATAGGATAACCGTTGCTGCTCAAACTATCTCTGCCCCATTGGACAACGAGTCTGAACGCCGTAACTCATTGAATAATGTACGTTCTGAATTAACTTCTTTGCCAGTTAAACCTTTACCGACTATGTCACCTGGGTTCAGCAGTTTGCCTCATCCATTGGCAATGTTGCTCAGAGGTATCTCGAAGTTTTCTGTCAACACCACCAGTGAAGTTATTTCTTTCTTAAGGTTTTTAGTTGAATTTCACGATCATGCCCTTGTTTTTTCTCTTTCTCCATGTCAAATTTTGCAAATCATCTATCCTTATGCAATTGGTATTCTCTCTGACAAAATAGTAAGAGCCATAGCTGAACAGTCATCTATTGAAGATTTTTATGCACACTTGCTTGCAAATTTTATTCCTGCCCGCGCGAGGTCATCTCTGATTCAGAAGTACTATTATCGAGTACAGAGATTGGATGAAAATCTGGCTGATTTCATACAAGACATTAAGTTTTATACTAGGGTGTTTGCTCTTCATTTTCCTGAAGATCAGATTTTACAGGCTATTGTAGAAGGAATTTCACCATCCTATAGGTCATATTTGTGTTTCGCGGCGTGCCCGCAAAACTTCTCTGAACTTGAAGCATTGGCCGTCTCAGCGGAAGGAGTTAGATACGCCGATTCCTTGCGTGTCGCGAAAGAACCCCCGCCTTCTTTTAGTAATACTCGGCCTCCACCTCGCCGATCAGTCACACCCCGTAAATGTTACGCTTGCGGGTCGCCTGACCATCTTCGGAACAAGTGTCCATTGATCAAATCTAGTAGGGCAAATAATGGAGCTGGCTCATCACAAGGCTGTTTTAAATGTGGGGCTTTCTCACATATCGCCAAAAATTGCCCAAATTCAAATAGCACTCCCTCCTGCTCAACTTCTGGTGCAAATTCCACCAATGCCAATAATAAAAAATGACTAGTGGTTTCGGCTGAGTCGACTAATCCATCTTTCAGAGGCTCAGCCCCTGGTAAACAGATCGAAAATTCAGGGAACGTTAAATCTGCAAATCCATCTTTTGAATGCCCCAAAGAGTGTCTTAGGATCGCGACGGATTCCCCCGCACCTGTTCCTTTTCTTAAGATTGAGTTAAATAACGAGCCTATAACAGCTCTATTGGATTCAGGCAGTGTTTGTTCAATTATTTCGGACCAATGGTATTCAAAATTGAAATCTGTTTGTAAACTACCTGACTATGGCTCATCTCCTGTTCAATATGTTTCGGCTAATTCATCTCCATTAGAAATTCTAGGTTCTTTACAGGTCAAAATTCGTATTTTTAAATTTACATGGAAAATCAAATTGTTTGTGGCCAAGCACTTGTCTTGCCCCATTATATTGGGAGCTGACTTCATTTCTCACACTGGTCTTGTGCTCGATCTTCAGAGTAAGTCGTGCACATTCAAATTTGCTTCCAATTGTAAAATCCCCTTGTTAAAATGTAATTCTGCATCATGTTCATCTATTTCGCCTACCCAGGATGAGATGTTGTTAGACCTTAGACATCTACCTGAGGAGCAGGCTGATAGTATTCGTAAGTTGTGTCAGTCGTTTCCAGAGGTGTTCTCTGATACTCTTGGTGTTACTGACCTAATTGAATACAAAATTGAGGTCACGGATTCGATTCCTGTCCGTTTTCCACCTTATAGGCTATCTCCACCAAAAATGAAGGCTCTGAAAGAAATCATCGATCAGATGTTGAAGGATGGTATTATTAGGCCCTCGAAGTCGGCGTATTCTTCGCCTATTTTTCTAGTCCCGAAACCCCAAGGTGGCTTCGGGCCTGTCATTGATTATAGGGCTCTCAATCGGAAGGTGGTGTTACAATCTGTGCCCCTTCCTGACCTTCATTCTTGTTTTTCATGGTTTCGTAAGGCCAAGTTCTTTACTATCTTGGACCTGAATCAGGCCTACAATCAAATTCCCCTTGCGGAAGAGTCTAAACATCTTACAGCGTTTGCCACGGACTGGAATTTATACGAATACAACCGCGTGCCTTTCGGGCTCCCCACGGGAGCAGCTGTACTCACTAGGCTGCTAGATAGGGTCTTCTCCGACATCAAATTTGAGTACTTGTACCACTACTTGGATGATGTCGTCGTAATTTCGGAGACCTTTGAAGAACATCGAGATCATCTGCGAGAAGTTCTCAATCGCATTCGTAAGGCTGGGCTAACTGTCAAGTTGTCCAAGGTTGCCTTTGCTAAGCCCTCTATGTCATTCCTAGGGCATATTGTGTCACCTGATGGTGTTGCCGTCGATCATTCTAGAACACAGGCCATCCGTGATTTTAAACCTCCCAAGGACATTAAAGGTATCGCCAGGTTCATTGGTATGGTGAATTTCTTCAGGAAATGTATTCCTAACTTCGCTAATAGAGCGGCGCCCTTGAACCTTCTTCGTAGGAAAGGCATCAAATTCGAGTGGGGACCTTCTCAACAAGCCGCTTTTGAAGATCTTAAATTAGCTCTCTGTAATGCCCCTGTATTGGCTATGCCTGATTTCTCAAAGAAATTCATCGTCCAAACCGACGCGTCGTCGTCAGCAGTAGCTGCAGTCCTTCTTCAAGAGACTGAACTAGGGAGGCGACCCATCGCCTATGCATCTAGGACCTTGTCGGCTCAAGAAGCCAAGTATTCCATCTATGAGTTCGAAGGTTTGGCAGTCTTATTTGCCTTAGAAAAGTTCCGTCTCTATCTGGAACATGTCAAATTCGACCTGGAGACAGATAATCAAGCCTTAAGCTGTGTCTTAGGTAGGCCGCGTCGTACTGGTCGTATAGCCCGTTGGGCCATCCGTATTTCTGCCTTCCAATTTGATGTTAGGCATATCCGAGGTACCGAAAATGTTGTCGCTGATGGACTCAGCCGTATGTTTTCCAACGACGTCGAGACCCATGAACCGGTCGACAGTTCATCACCTCCCGAGTCCATACTATCTGATGTTAATGCCATCTTAACAGATGCTCCCATGCTCTTTAGGGATATCGAGAAATACCAACGTGAAGATCCGACGCTGGCTCCGATAATGGAAACCCCTTCTTCTGGGGAACATGTCGTCCCTTATGTTCTGAGGAATGGTGTTTTATGTTGCCCATCGAGGCATGATAAGATGATGAAAGTTGTCGTTCCAGCTGTTCTTGTACCTATGATCTTCAAGTATTATCATGAGACCCCATTAGGAGGGCATCTAGGCATCTTTAAAACTCGTGAGAAGATTCGTGAAAGGTTCATCTGGAAGGGTATGGACGGTGAAATCCGTGAACTAGTAAAAGCTTGTAAATCTTGTTTGCTTAGTAAACCGACCATGTCCACCAAGGTAGGCTTTTTGTCTTCCCATCAAGCGTCGCGCCCCATGGAACGCCTGTATATTGATTATGTAGGACCCTTCCCCCAGTCGAAGGGAAATGCTAACAAGTTCATCTTTGTATGCGTAGATGGTTTTACAAGATTTTCCTGGTTATTTCCGACTAAGCTGGCTACCGCTCAGTCCACCATTCCTTGCCTAAATTCTATTTTTGCTTCTTTTGGTCCGTGCCAATATATTGTGTCTGATAATGCTAAGGCGTTCACATCAAATCTTTTTCGTAAATTCTGTTTTGACTTGTCCATCTCTCAGGTAACTACTTCTGCTTATTATCCTCAACCATCTCTGGCTGAACGGGTTAACCGTAATCTCAGGTCCGCGCTTATTGCCTATCATCATGAAGATCATTCCAGGTGGGACACGTCCCTGCATTGGTTAGCTTTTGCTTTGAATTCAGCGGTTCATGAATCACATAAATTTACTCCAGCCTCTTTGATGTTCAAGTTTGTTCCCAACACGCCGCTCTCTAACCTCTGGTCTCTGAGTGACATTCTACCTGAGACAATAGATCCGGATAATATCAAAGATCTTTGGAAGAAAGCTAAAGCCAATCTTAAGGTGTCTCATGAAAAGGTTAGGGAAAGATATGATCGTGGACGGAGACCCACCAATTTGAAGGTAGGTGACCAAGTGATGGTCAAGAATTTTGTTCCCGCGGGCAAGCTTGCCCCCAGATTTCATGGGCCGTGTGTCATTCTCGATTTCCTTACGCCGGTTACGTTGTTATTAAGCAATCCAGCCACCGAGAGGATATTTAGGGTTCACCTGTCGCAGGTGAAACCTGTATAATTTCTGTGCTAACTTGCTTCATATAATCTTGAAAGGAATATGAAGGTTATTTTTTTTGAGTCTCACTTTTAAGGCTTTCTGCCCCTTCTATAATATTTTGTTTTATATGTAAGCATTTTTGTAAAACCTGTCCCGAACCGTTAAACTGCCATTCTGTCCTTACCACGGCCATTACCACGCTCCCGTCTCCTGCTCCACTACACACAGTGGCTTATGGGAATTAAATAAATATCTGCACGCCGCTGGCCCCTCAACCTCACCACAATGAATGTACCCTAGTATCATTCTGGTCCAACAAAAATTCTGCCGTCGAGCTTTAATGTTTCAGTGCCCCCGCAGCAGCGCGGCGCCGTACCGCTCCTGAGGCAGGGTACGGGCCCGCCCTTCCCCAGCGAGGTCGACCAGTGTACGGCGAGCCGGAGCCCTCCTCCCGGCCAAGGCTGATGTGCGGCGCACGACCTGCTACTTGCCCGCAGCCTGTATATGTTCACCGCGGGCGCGGCTTGCTTCTACACCACTGCTCCCCTCATAGTGCGGGCGAGCGGTATCTCAGGGTACTTGAGGGGTCCGAGCGGCCTCCTCTGGACACAAGCTGCAGCGGCCGGTCTGGCCATCCAATTTAATCAACTATAGGGACATTTACTATCAGCAATTACTACACTTGGGAATTCTACTGCAATATTTGGTGGACTTAGAAAATTCTTCTTCACTTTCAAGTATTAAATGTTTTCTTCTGAATTCAATTCCTACATAAAGACATTACTTCAACAGTTACTACAAGTATTTTGAAACTGGATCAAATCAAATTTCAACAATTTTGATAAATGCTTCTGCAATTAATCTCCATATCAACATCATAACTTGGACCTGGTTTTCAAACAAAAGGTTATGTTCTTCTGTGTTACCCCTTGGAGGAACTTTTGGGGGGGAGGTCTGTACCGGGCGGTACACCTCCACGCCGCCTATTTAAAATTTGCGCCAATTGAAACTCCTCTGCTGGAGGAAGTCTGAACTTTATCTACGGAATTAATTTTCAAGTTTCTCTGAAGATGTCACTACTGGGAAATGTTGTAGTTTCTGAACTGGGTCGTTTTCGACGCATTTTTGTTTCCCTATTGTAAGAAGTGTGAACTTTCTCTTCTAGAGGACACTACTGAAGATCAACAATAGTGCACCCTAGTGCGAAGTGAAAGAACTGTTGTTGGTTTTTTTTTGGAGAAAATTTTTATTTCAAAAGTTTGTTTCTTGTTAAATTTCTTTCTGTTATTGTTTAAGTTGGCTGTATACCCCTTTCTTTCCCCTTGTTTTGTATTTAGCCAATCCCGAATTTTTAAAATTAATTTCTAACCAATCAGGTGTATCTTCTCCAAAGGGGATATGTTGCTGTACCCTAGCCAATAAAGTGATTGTGGGCGGGTGTTTTCTTACCTGAAACGCCTCGAACTTTCCGCGAGAGTATATAAACTGCTGATTTTAGGGTCTCTGCGCCACTTCAATACCATCTTTCAGTGTGTAAAGTACATAGCAGGGGGCGGGAAGCGCCTCTTTCTTCGGGGAGCAGTTCTACACCAAGGTAATGGCCTTTTAATAACTTCTTTTCTTGCTAGCTCAGCAGTTTAACTCTCGGGCGGGTCCGAAGCTTTTCCACCATGTAACTTCCCTAAAATGTAAAGATACCTTGTATTTATTCTCTTTCAAGCTTTATATTGGGATAGAGAGTGCTTAACCCTCTCGAGCTCCCACTCACATTGTTTTGAGGTGAACTTATTTCTCACAACCGATTCTTCCTTAATGTAAAGTAAATTGTTCTTTTCTAAAATCACCTCTGTAGTATGGGATTAGCCCTTGCATTAGTGGCCTAGAGCCAGATTAGGTTTTAAAACAAATGCATTAGGAGTGCAGATCGCCTCCTCTCAAATTGTTATTTTAGAGGTCATGTAATTAACCTTCTTCTCATTTAATAGACCTCAGTAGGTTGGGTATTTTACCCCTGTGTATATGTCCTTAGAGGACAGCTTGAAGGTGGAATTAGGTGTGGCCTTTGACAGGCCTGAATTTTGAGAGCAAGTTGCTCTTTCTTGAAAATTTTGTTTTCTGCGCGCCTCAAGGAGGCCTTACTGTGTAATTTGGAGCAAGTGCTCCTAGGCATGAATGGGGTTTTCTGCCCCTCTGTTGAAACTTGTGTTTGGGGTAAAACTGGGCTAATTGCTCAAGAATTGTGAGGTTGGGGCTCGAAGCCCAAATCCTGTAAATATTGTAATTGTATTTTTATTGACTTGCTACTCTGTACCTGTCTTTCGTGTTATTTCTGAATTTTGGAAAGAAAAATATAACCTTGTTAAATTTTACATTAACTTTAATTTCGTAGTTTGAGACCCGTTCAAGCCCGCACCTTCTTTCACCTCTACCTACCGCAAAAACACGGTAACAATAATAATAATAATAATAATAATGTTGCTATTTCAAAGAGTTATTTAACCAACTCTAAGTTATGGAATTTTCAAAGTTTTCAACATAACATCCGAATAGATGGATGTTGATGTCCCTGGAAGGATGTCTCATTGATATCCATACAATAATAAAATAATTGGGACCTTATAAAAAATAAATTATAAAAGTTTTGTGTTGTTTACGTAACAGTGATTTAATTGATACAGTGCCGACCGGATGCGTACAAGTGAGTTAAGGTCTGATATAAATTAAAGTAACGAGCAAGAAGCAAAATGAGAAAGAAATGAAACCCCGCAAGAGGAGGAAAATGTTACATTGAGGTACCAGTGTAAATAATCCTGAAGTAACAAGTGACAAGCTAAGCGCCGTTATGAGAGCCAATGTCCACGAGTAAGGATGGAAAGAATATAAATAATGCTCCGAGGAGATAAGAGAGAAATAGAAATAGGAATCTACGTTGAAAATAAGGAATGAAATAAAGGGGGACTAGCCGCTTTGTAATAGAGAAAGGCAGTTATCTGCTTATAAATGCTCGAACACAGGATATAGCGGATATAAATACTGTCATAATTACAACAACTAGACGTACTGGGAATATTTAGTTGATATTTAGTCGATTTCGAATTGTGTCCTCTGATATGAAGCAGAGTTAAGTTAATACCCAATTATATTATGCTTTAAAATTACACCTGTGAATAATAATAATAATAAATATAACAATAAAAATGATAAATAACTGACACGGTAACATTTTGCTAAGAAGGTTAAATAATAATATTTATGTCCTTGTTTTTTTAACTTGAGCTTTCATTCGTAATTTTATCATGGAAGTATATATATAGGATATTTCACGAGGATCATACAGCCTGATTTATTTTAATGCCTATTTATTTTTGATCCGACTCTTTCGATGCTAAAGTTAAATGACATTTCTACTAGTTTAAATTGCTTTAGTGACCGTAATATGAGATAATTGGACTTGGTCACGAACACCGTCCACAGTGATACATTATCATAGCCACTGTGACGACTGAAATCATCAAAACATTCAGTAATATTCAGTAATTTGAATGACAGGTGCGGTCGGCATCTTGGAAGTAAATAACAGTCAGATTGGTACGTGATTTTATTGCTCTGTGTAAATAGTATAGGTTAGATATTATGATATGGTGTCTTTTCTTTCAGGCGTGCATTTATATGAGAGAATTGCAATAGCAGAGGCTTAGATGATTCTTTCTGTTCCAGTTTGTTTTATGGTCAACGTGGCAGGATTTACCCATACTGTAATGTGAATATGAGGTCAGTAACCTTAGGGAAGGAAGGCAGCTTGGTTACGTCTTTTATAACAACATTTCGCTTACAGTATCCAAGCAAATTGCAACTGAATAATTAAATCACTGAACAGGCCTCTGAAAAGTGTGAATAAATAAGACTGTAAGTGCAAAGCTGTAGATTTCAATACATTTCTTCAATAACTGTGGTAAAATATCCGCGAATCATGCAGACCCAATCGCGTTAAATATTGGAATATGTAAAATCCTAATATGTAAATGTTAGGCAGGTCTGTTCAGTTGATCTAAAGGATAAATCAATATTATTTAACTCGGAGAATCTATGTATAGAACACAGTTTACAACTTGCCTATATACAAATCATACATGCTATGTTAGCTCGTACTCAGTTCATATCAAACTCAGGTCAATTATGTAATGTAATAAGTTGATAAATTTTGTTTTAATATCCATCCGATACCGGGTCATGTAAGGCCTGTTGAAGCCATATCTATTTTATGCTAATTTCGATCAGGGAGCAGTAAACTCCCAAACAGGTATGTTCTCAGGAATCTCCTAATTATTTATTGGCGCATTTAATTCATATAATTAAGTGTATTTTTATTATTTTAATTTTGATAACTTTCAATTTAATTAAAGATAACTTTAACACCGCTCAGAGTTACCTTATGTATCTATTACTGTATTTGGCACTTTTAAATAAAATATAACTAAGGCTTTCGTGAATCATTTCATCAATATTGCACACCTGTGGTGTCAGCTATTCATTTCAACTTAAATAATCATTTACGGAAAATTGTTGCTTACTGCGTAACCTAACTATTGATTGTTGTACTACAATTTGAGTAAATTAATGATTTTATTAGCCACCTAAACTTTTGGGATTTAATTAATTTAACGATTAGAACAAAATAATTAGTAAAATTTTATCTGGTGAATTCTAATTTAGTAGAGATAGTACCCGTAGTACTTAATTCCCTTATGTACCCACTTATGAAAAAAGAATCCCGAACTGATCGTGCCTCAAGCAGATGAGAGTCTCCGATCGCTAAGTATATTCTATTACAGAGCAGCGTGGCAGAATCCTAGAACAGATTACCGCAGCTTCGACGTTTCTAAGTGTATGAAGAAGAAAAAAAGATGATGATGACTATAACGATTATGATGATGATGTTTGTTATTTAAAGGGGCCTAACAGCTAGGTCATAGGCCCCTCCAAGGGTACAATACGTACATACATACATACATACATACATACATACATACATACCTCAGAAACTTTCGCCACATTTTACATTCTTTTGTACAAAGGAGTCTCAAAACACAGAACTAATTGCTTAACATAGATCAACACGAATTTACCCGTAGGATTATATACAGTACTGTTAGTGAATTCTGTTCAGGGCTTCACTGCATATTCAAAAGTGAGTAATGCAACGGAAAGAGGAACAAAATACCGAACTCCATACATGAACACAGTGTTTGCATTCAAGCGCTGGGGCAACTCACATTTATTCAATACAAGCAAGCCACAGACGCTTCTATAAACCATATTTCTGGCTAATATCGTTCTAGTTCCATGTTGAAAGCGTGGAAGTATTACTAAACGAAGCCGTATTTAAATACGATGTACTTCATTTGTCCCCCCCCCAGGTAGCTCATACACGAGCGGAATTAGGAAAATGTACTGCATTAAATGAACTTGTAAAAAATTAGTATTATATTATGAATCCATTATTAAGCTAAAAGTGAATTACCATTGTAACGAAACAAGGTAACGCTCTGACATTAACAAGCGCCAGTATATCTTGCAGATTGATGATGTTTAAAACGCCATGCTCTGTATTTTTAAGATAGTTCATATCCCCAACGGTCAACAGTATTACCGAGATATAAACGTTAAATCTGACAATTGAAATAGTAAATATAATTCGGAGGCTCAGGGATTTTGTACTATTCAACTTTATATCTATCTACTGAAAGCAGTAAAGCGAATAATAGCTTCATCTGATAATTTAATTTAATGGTTAACGAATTTAAAAGTGGAAAAGGCATTGTATTCAACCACTATACCAAACAGTTAAGTATAAAAGAAACCAAACTCCATGGCGCAATAGCCCCGCAGGGCCATGGCATACCAAGTGACCCATGCTCACCTAAAAGGCCTGCAGATTACAATGTGTCATGAGGTCAACAAGACGAATCACCTCGGCCGCTATTCTTCGCTTCCTAGACCGAGGCCGCCATCTCACCGTCAGATAGCTCCTCAATTGTAATCACGTAGGCTAAGTGGGCCTCGAACCAGCTTTCAGATCTAGGTAATAATCCCTGACTTGGCCGAGAATGGAACCCGGGGCCTCCGGGTACGAGGCAAGCACGCTACCCCTATACCGCAAGGCTGCCTACAATTAAATATTCGTATTATAAATAATAGCCTATGTTCCGGGAGGTACACCTCTACGGCTCACATTTAAATCTTGCGCCTAAACGAACTCCTCTACAGGAGAAACACTGAACTTGAAACTAGCCCTATTTAAACCTTTTCTCAGAAGATGTCACTACTGTAATTCTGTTATTGTGAAATTTCCAGTACTGTGTGAATTTCAACTTGTTTTGTTTTCCGTTCATCAAGAAGTTTGGACATTCTCTCATAGATGTCACTGCTAGAAAACTATGATCATGCACCCTGGTGCGAAGTGAAAGGACTTTTTTGAAGAAGTTTTGCATTCATAAGTTTTTGTTACTAATTGATGTTCATTTATATTTGGGATGGCAATATCTTTTCTTTCCGCCAGCTTTGAATCCAGCTAATTCCTACTTTTTAAAATTAATTTCCAACCAATCCTGGATTTCTTCTTCGACTTTGAGTGTAAATTTTGAATCGTCGAAGAAAATTGAGGTGGTGTTGCTTGATTATTCACGAAAGGTCTCGAACTTTCCCCGAGGGTTTATAAACAGCGGATTTTCACGTCTCTTGGCCATTAGATCAACATATAGCTAAGTGTGTGTGTGTGTGTGTGTGTGTGTGTGTGTGAATCAGGAGGCGGGAAGCGCCTCTTTTCATCAGGCAGCAGTACTCCGACAAGGTATGGCCACTTAACATCTTCACTTTTGCTAGCTCCGCAGTTTAACCCCAGGGAAGGGTTCGAAACTTTAACTTTGTAACCAACTTCCTTAAAATGTAATTCTCCATTCGGCTCATGTAAAATTTCATAAATCTTTAACTGTAATCCGAGAATGGAGAGTTATATACCCTCTCGAGTTCCCCTTCATCTTGTTTTGAGATACCGCATTTGTTTCTGCAATGTATTGAAGTTATCTCCATGCGCGCTACTTCAGTATTTTGGGATTAGCCCCTGTTTTGTTGGCCAAGTGCCCTATAGGTTTTTAAATATTTTTTGTGGGGGAGCTCAATCTTTGACTCCATTCCAGTTGTACTCGGGCCGTTTATTGAACCTGTTCTTTTTCACTAAGGCCCCGTAGGTTGGGTACTAAATACCTCTGTGTAATAAGATGACTATTTGTAAATAGTGCCTTGTAAGGCCAGTGATTATTAGATTTTCATATTGTGTTGCCTGCTACAGGCTTGAGAACTGAGAGCGCGTGAGCTCTTTTTCAAGTGTTGTAAAATTACCTCTGGGAGGCCTGATATTGCAATTTTGGGAGCAAGTGCTCCAGGTATTAGGGGATTTCTGCCCTTTGTGTAAAATTGTAAACTTTTTAATAAAGTTGATCTGAGAGCTCAGGTAATATAAAGCGAGGGGCTGGAAGTCCTGGTTACTAATCAGTCACTAAAGTTTGTGTTTTCTTGCTTGGTCTAAATCTTTTCATGGTGTCTGATATATCATTGTTATCTCACTAAGTGAAAAGTTGTTAAAATTTGGTTGTTGATCGTTGAAATTCAAAAATATAACCTTTGTTAAAGTTTTAAATTACCTTTGATTTAGTAGTTAGACCCATCCCCCCCCCCCCCCCTCCGGGACCTTCTTTCACCTCTGCTGGTCCACGGGTAACCCCGTAACAGCCTATATATGAATCATTATGCATTAGTTCCTACGCCAAAATAATTTTATTCTAAATGTTATTTAAAAACTAATGTTACTAAGTCGGTACAATTTTTATAATTTGCTTTACGTCGCACCGAAAATGGGAAACAAAGGAAAAACATATTCAGGGCTGCCGACAGTGGGGCTCGAACCCACTATCTCTCGAATGAAAATTTACAACTGCGCGACCCTCACCATACGGCCAACTCTCTCGGTTAATTTAATTCATTATTGATAACGTAAGCACACTGCATATTCGTTTTTCTATTGTTCTTGTGAAGTGAACTTTCGTGGTTTATTGTAAATACGGGTACGGATATTTTTCTTTAAACATCTTCAAGCCAGTGTACGATTTTTGGCCCCGTGGACAACAGCTCTCCAAATGGTTCTATCCATCACTTTACTTTTCCACCCTCTTACTCGCGTGAAGATAAAAGTTTGCAGTCACATCAACTATCCACTTCGACTTACAACGTCCTTCCCTTTTCCTAGAAAGCAGACTACCATTCGGCATTCTTTTGGCCATTCTAGTCTCCAACATCCCCTCACGGTGTCCCAGTTACCTTATCGTCACAACTTTTCTAAATCTTTCAGACCTTGCACCTCATCCCGTTAATATTCTTCATTATAGTGAACCCTCAAACCATCTTCATCTCTGGAAGGCCTATGCCTTATCCTCAGTCTTTTCCTATTCAGCAACTCACAACGTCCTCATAATGAAATGTTAGTGCCCGGGTTCAATAAATAAACTCCAGCTCCGAGTAGTGTATCTGATTAGTGGTCTATGGGGCACTGAGTAAGCTGCCAACGTCTACACGCTACGCTACCCCGCAACAAGCCACGAACACCTCACGAGTCTGATTATTGGAAACCTGTTTCCTTTTTACAAGGAGCAGGCTCTCCCACCCACTCGTTTTCTTCCCATTGTTAATCGTTATATCGATTACTCGCTTCTTACAATTTTAAAGCATAGCTCACTATCTAATAACGTTACTAACGTGAAAGAAATTAACATGTGAACTTATCAATTATTGAACTTCGAACAACTCATTTGTTCTGTAATACTGTACACAGTTCTGAAAAACATATTCCATGCAGTTAAACTTCGAGAAACACACTTCCTCCGAAATTTCAAATTATATATGTATATATATATTTTACAACTTTACGTCGCACAGACACAGATAGGTCTTATGGTCTTGTGGGATAAGAAAGGGATAGGAGCTGCAAGGAAGCGGATGTGGCCTAAATTAACTTTTTACTGTGTAGTGTTGCCATGATGCAACACATCACTTTTAACCTATGTAAGTGAATACAGATTTTAGAAAAGGTCGTTTTACTGTACACTTTCAACTGCATAGTCAATCAAACACATATGCCAGTGATGCCTTGTTATTTTTTTTTTACATAACAGACGACATAACAGCTGTACAACCAGGTACTCCTTCCAATCCAACAAGATCCATGCCTACCAACCACCGTTTATTTTCCGTGGGCCCTCCCCATCACATTACCACAGGCTTCAGGATTACCTCTGGCTCAACTTCAAAGATATTACTGAACGTGCAAGTATCTATCCATGGCCAGTAGGCAATAATGATCGGTCTTTGAATGTTATAAGCTTAGCGTAAAATCGCGAAAAATCGTATAGATACTCAATTATGGCAAACCACATCACATCCGAGTGTCAATGTATTAGCCCCAGTTAAGAATTGTTGGTAAATCTAAGACACTGAATGCTAGTTGAAAGCTTGAAGTTTTCGTCACCATACCCAACAAAAAAATGCAGTAGAGGGTTATGATACAGCCCCAGCATTTGCCTTGTCTGAAAATGGGAAACCATGGGAACCCATCTTCGGGACTGCTGACAGTGGAGTTCGAACCCACTACCTACCGAATGCAAGCTCACAGCTGCTGCGCGACCCTAACCGCACGGCCAACTCGCTCGGTAATTTCAAATAACCGTGTAATAAAGTAAGAGGTTATTTCTCAAAATTAAAACATGCAAAATTTGTTCGGATTATTCTAGCACCACAATCCCTGCTTTCCGTTTCTGACCTTAATTTTGAGTGACAGAATGTTGTAAAAGATTTTCACTTTAGGTAGTCAAGATAGTGAAGTAAGACCACTGAATCATCTGAGCACGATAGCAACTAATTTGTGGTGTACGATTCGGTTTCATCTCACCCCAAAACCAGGAAAGCTAAGTGGGCTGTATATCCCTGGATTACCCTGATGTCTCGATTCTATCTTCAGTTTAGCAGATAAACCTCAATGTTAGGTACCGACATGGCGATGTATGTAGGTGTGTATGCGTGCTGAGTACTCAGCCGATTAATACACTTATGACCTAGTCTTCAGTGGCGAAGGAAGCTGCCTCAATATCTGCAAGAGTTCTGGTATGTGCCAGTAAATCTACCGACACGAGGCTGACGTATTTGAGTACCTTCAGCTCCTGCGGGGCAAAATTTCAAAGGGATCAATTTACAGGGGAATGACGTTACTAAGATTAAAACAAAATAATAATAATAATAATAATAATAATAATAATAATAATAATAATAATAATAATAATAATGGTGGCTTATAGAAAATGAGATAATTTAGCGAACATATTATGCAAATGAATTCTTAAGTAAATTATTGCTTTTTATAATCATACAGGAAGCAGGTAGTTAACTACTTGAGAGTCTTGATGTTGACAGAATTCATGAAAATTAAAAGTATTGAAAAGCCATGATGCTATGCAGACGAAAGACCTATTGTACTTTACAGTACGATGTATGGAAATCCGAAGTGTAGATTTTGTGTGTTGTTTATTTCTGTCAGGGAAGGTGTTCATTAAGAGGAATAGGTTATAGAGATAACAATGGAACTTAATATGCAATACCTTCTGCGTAAGTAACACAATGGAGAGCTGTACGTACTGAGGTGTAATGTGATCACGACATCTAACATCCAAAGTGCAACGAACAAAGACATTCTGAATTCTCTGCAGTTTTATATTATATGTATTAGATAAATCATTGTGCATAGCTGAACCAAAGTCGATTATTTGAAATATTAGATCTTGGGTAAGCAACTTAAGCATATTGGGGGAAACAACGAATATAGAGGTTCAAGGCATGTATCGCTGAAATTAACCTTTTCACCAAAGCTATAGTGTGCTCCGATCAAGACGATGTTCTGTAGAAAACCATTCTTAACTTGTTGACTATATTACTGTAGGGGATATCAGTGCCTAGCAAGTTTACTGCTGGGAGAGAACTGAAATCCACAGCCTATTAAGCTTCAAGGCATATATCGATGAAATTGTCTTTTGTACCACAGCTATTGTGTGCTTCGACCAAGACAATGTTCTGTCAAAAATTCCTATGTAGTTGACTGTATTGCTATAGGGGATGTCAAAGTATAGCAATTTTACTGGCCGGAGAGAACTGAAATCCAAAGAAATCAGTAGCAAAAGGTTAGGTCTTGGAAATATTTAACTAAAGATTATAATTTTGAGTCCACTGAATAAGATGTCTTCATTGAATTATATATGCTGATGTGCTGTATTGGGACTGGAATGGATGTACGCCTGAAGATCATCGGCGTACATATGTTAAAATCAACTATTTCTTGAGAAAATATGAAGGGTAATGATCTATTTGAAAATCAAAATGCACAGCCTGTTTCCAGTCATTCGACCGGGTCAAGAATGGAATAAATGAAGCCCCATCTAGCGGCGAGGATAGGAACTGTACCGGCTGCCGAAGCCTGATAGGCCGATTAATTAATGATAGATGAAATGAAATTATATTGGAGAGTGCTGCTGGAATGCAATTTGAAATAAAAAGCCGGATTACACGGAGGAAAACCTGTCCCGCCTCCGTAATGGCTTCCGTAATGATCTATTTACTCGTTTATAATACCTGGTACTATTCACACTAATTTTGGTTATATTTATACAGAATGTTAAGGGTATACCTGCAGATATTTCTTCTAGCAATGGAGAACGATGTGACGAACCACTATATATCAAACTTTTAGTAATCCCCGGAAGTTATTTTCGAGTACAAAGACATGCGATGTTTTTGGAATAGGTAGTATGCCTTGTTCTTGTGAATGAATAGCTTCCCTCTGATAACACGCACAAGTCACGCGCCATCCGTGCCAAACTGGTTTCTGTTTATGTTTACGAGCAAATGTAGTATCGTAAAAGCTGAACGCTACCTATGCAATGCACGAGATGTTACGTAACATACTTGTCCAACTGGTTTTATATTTAAGAGCAACAGAACTACGATAACAGCTGAAGGTGGCTACTACAGTAGCATATGCCATGTTACGTTACATTTTCGCCCGACTGGTTTTGTTGTTAGTATTTAGTTTCCGTCTTCGGGGCTTCAGAGAACCCTGGTCACCGGTTTCAGAACCTGGAGATGTATCGAATTGTCAGCGTTAATACTGGTTCATTTGCTGTTACGTCCTTTAGGGGATTGGGATATCTGTGGTCATCAGCCCTGTGGTCTAGTGAGTATGGAAGTGACCTGAAACCCTGTGTCGGTGCGGGACTTGTACGAGCGTGTGATATAATTATTGGTTGGGATAGGCGCGCCGGGACTTGAAATACGGTACTATTCCCGTTGTGCATTGCGTGAAGGTAGAAGAAATAAGGCAGTTTCTTATGCCAAAGAAGCCAGTCATAGGATAGGATGTCCAAATGTGTAGCATCGGAATTGAATTATCGAAACACATTGAACGTTTAGTTTCAAAAGAATAATGGAAATGTTATACAACTAAATAAATTAAACGTTCCTGCACTTCGTGCCTCCTTCCTGGCTGAGTGGCTCAGACGGTTGAGGTGCAGGCCTTTTAACTCCAACTTCACCGGTTCAAACCTGGCCCAGTCCGGTGGTATTTGAAGGTGCTCAAATATTGTACGTCAGCCTCGTCTCGGTGGATTTGCTGGTACATAAAATGAACTCCTGCGGAACTAAATTCGGGCACCTCAGCGTCTCAGGAAACCATAGAAATAGTTAGTGGGTCGTAAATCACTTAACGTTATTATTATTATTATTATTATTATTATTATTATCAGGTCATTAAAAGCTGAAATACGTGGAAGAAAATAGTAAAATATGCGTTGTTTAAGAAGAAACAAGATGAAATATACAAATATACGTCACGTGAGGCAACGTCTGTCGCAGTAGTTAACTACAGATTACAATGCGTAAAACGAGAACCAGGTCAATCTTGTGGAGATGAGTCGGCTGTAATCTCGTATTGTGTATAAACATCAAACATACACATCAACAAATCTAAGAAACATAAACAAGGTTACACGTTAGAGACGTGTAGCTATTAACCTGAACGCCAGGCCGACGGTCGCTTTCATGAGTTATCAAATTATACACAATTCACACATGTCGAACGTATCTAAGAAGATTCCGCCACAACTACATTCTACACTTTACTATGATGGTGCTAATAACAAATCGCACCAGATTACGCTACTGCGTGTTAAGATGATGTCGGTAGAATACAGTATACCTGTTAAGACATAAGGCTGCAGTAGAATAAGAGGAAAAAGAAGATAACGAGAACCACATAGTCAAGCAGGACAGAGCCGAACAAGGCGCACATTAGAAACACAGACGTAAGAGTGGCGTGGTCGTAGGACGTACAGTCGCATTAGTAACACTCTGTTGATGAAAAAATGAACTAGCGTACAGTAGAGGCTCCGTAATTCCAGGTGGACGGTAACGAGACTATCTCGAATAGAAAAGGACGAATTTACGAACGTACACGAAAACGCCTGTGTACAAAAATGTACGTACGTTAAACATTACAGTACAACAGTTTAGAAAACAAAAACATACAGATTGCCTTACACTAAAAGAAATGTTAAACTTTCTTTTGTAAATTAACAAAACACTCTAGGCAACCTTCTTAATTTAAATGTTAACTTATAGTTCCTATTTCAGTAGTGGTGAATATAAAACAAGCTTTTTATTGAATATTTTATACGTGATAATTATGATGACGATGATGATTGCTGTTTTAAGGTCATCTGCCCTTAAAAACGCGAAGTGCCTTCTGTTTTAACTCGTAGTGAATAAGAAACAAAATATGAATTGCCCGAACACACGTAAAGAACCCAAACGACGTGCAGAGTAGGATTGAAGAACTGTCGAACATTGTTAAAGGTCAATGTCTAGAGTTTTAACATGCACGTCTTCCGTGTGTCGTGTTCAGCTTTCGTCACGTACAATGCACTCGCGCATTGAATCTCTCGATTTATAATTTTTGTTACCGGCACATCAATTTCTCTGCTCGGATTTATGAGAATAAATAACTATCGAGACTCAAAATACCATATCGATTCTGTACTGTACTTCCAAGCCATTACGTTGCAGAAATGGCGGAACAGGTGACATACCAAAGTAAACCTCGTAGCAGTTTTTTAACTCATTGCGGACCGTGTACGGCGTAAGACGTTTAAGCTTGCTCGTATGCTGCGGGCCGTGGACGGCGTAAGACTTTTAATGTTCCGGGCGAAGCAATGCTGTTTATATTCGTCATCTGTGGATTCTTACACCTTAGTCAGCGTTACTGGTTGTAGCAGGAAGTTGGTTGACCTTCTTGAGATAACCCTCACGTTGAGTGGGCTCATGTTTATCTTACCTGTTTTAGCGGGAATATCTCAGCACTTCCTCGCGCGTCCAGGCGGTACTTGAGATTCCAATGCAGTGCGTGTCGTTCTTACCGAGTGTAGTATATTGGCTTATAATCTTACGGAATATTAATTATTAGATTTTTTCACAATGATTATTCTGGTGATGAAATATTCCTGAAATAGACTCAGATAGTGAAAGTGAGAGTGACGAGGAAATTCCGATTACCGAATCCGATAGGCCTATAGAGAAAAGTGAAGTGCCTGATACATATCATCCTAGTTATTGTCCACCCGTTCCACCATTTATAGAGAATTCCACCATTTATAGAGAATTCAGGTATAAACGTTCAAATAGAAAATAAGCAGGATATTTTGAATTACGTGAGTATTTTCATGAATGACGAATTTTATCAGTACCGGTATGTGTGTGAGCTGACCAATCTATACGCGAGTCAAGTGCGGCGCCCCGGCATTTCACAAATAATTCGATCATGCAATCGTGGAAACCGATTAGTCCAAAATCCTGATATAAAAATGTACTCGACCGAAGACCATGTTTTTCATACTCCGATATTTTCTAATACAATGTTCCGAATACGCTTCCTTTATTCTTTCATTTCTTCACTTCGGTAACAGTAATCATTATGCCGAAAATACAGACAGGCTGTGTAAAGTTAGACGTATTTTGAAACCTGTGACACCAGATATCAAACCCTAAATATTTACTAGAGGTAAGTACAAAGTAACATTTTTCTAACATTTATAGTTTAGGAGTAATTGTAAATTGTATTGATCGTCGCCATAAGACCTATCTGTGTCGGTGCGACGTAAAGCCCCTAGCAAAAAAAAAATTGTATTGAGTGATGCACGTCAAGAGGGCCGGGCATCAAAATGGCCGGTCCAGGCATTCAGGTGTCCTGCTCAGAAGCAGGTACTGAACGTGTTAAATGGATCACCCTGGGCTTCCCTGAATGCTTCACTTCTCCGAATTAAGTAGCGACGCATTCGATCCAAGACACCAGGTTTGTTCAGAATATCCTCTGCTGCTTATACAATACGTT
This sequence comes from Anabrus simplex, assembly GCF_040414725.1. Classification (NCBI taxonomy): domain Eukaryota; kingdom Metazoa; phylum Arthropoda; class Insecta; order Orthoptera; family Tettigoniidae; genus Anabrus; species Anabrus simplex. Next base: position 1,189,427,438 of record NC_090266.1, on the reverse strand, counting down.
CACGGAAGTCATCCGAAGTGGTTACTTCAGTTCGATATACTTTGTGTTTCATGTACCCCCGGACATAAAAATCCATTGGAGTAAGGTCTGGAGATCTGACTGGCCACTTGATAGTTCCACATCGTCCTGTCCACCGTTGAGGACATGTCTGCACCATCGTCTAAAAATCCAGGGGCTGCCTGGCAGAGGCGGTAAAGGCGTGCTCGGTTCGCCCGGAAGGACGTGAGTTCGAATCCCCGTCAGGAAGTAGTAAAATTTAAGAACCGAGATTTCCACTTTCGGGAGTGCATATGGCCCTGAGGTTCACTCAGCCTACACCATAAATGAGTGTCAGATTAATTCCTGGGGGCAAAGGCGGCCACGCCTAGAGCTAACCACTCTACCCAATCATGTGCCGAGGTTATGAATGGTGGAAGCCTTTACCTTCCATACCTCCAAGGGCCTTCATGGCCTGTACGGAGATGACGTTCCTTTGCTTTCTTATCGTGTAAAATCCACGTGGTTCTGCGTAGTCGAAGCGACACATCCTCTGAAAACTCCAGTAACGTACTGTATCTACAGGAGCAAGGTAACACTAATAAAAAATTATTAATCCACGTAACCGACCTCCTACTACACCCATCCAGGTATTAACTCAGAACCGGTGCTGGAATGGGGATGTTCCACAGCACATGAGTGGGATATATTGGGTTCGAACCACTCTGCCGGCAGCCTTAAAGATGGTTTTCCGTGGTTTGCAATCTTCACACCAGGCAAATGCTGGGGCTGTTCCTTAATTTAGGCCACGTTTGCTTCCTCACGATCCTAGCACTTTCCTGTCCCGTCGTCGCCGTAAGTTCTATATGTGTCGTAGCGACGTACATGAACTTGTAAAAAATGGTAATCAGCTGTGAAAGACACTGCACCCGTTGAATTCGGTCAGCATACACTCGCTCTGCATGCTGTGTCCTACGTAGGTCCAAGTTGGTACGTGTTATACTACGGGTACGGCGCCCGGGATCATCGTTTACTATTGTCAGGATGTCTTCTTCCGCATCTAGTATTACACGTGGCCGTTCAGCCCTCATTTTTCAAAGCGTGATGTAACACAACCTGTATCGCGAATACGCTGCAGTACAGCAAGTATCGTAGCTGGATTCAGCACCAATCTGTTGGGAAGCCTTCCCGATAGATTCATGGAGGTGACCCGTGTTCTGTTCTGCCACACGATACACTAGCAGCATATCATGGTATTCGTGGTATTCATACACTGGCAGTATTCAAATTCTACTACTACTACTACTACTACTACTACTGATGCTACTACTACGAAGTAACTCGCGTACTTGTACAGACGATAATTCACATCTCTGACAGCTGTTATTCAGGTCAAGGTCAGACAGACAGCTCATACCTATAGTCCGGTTGCATGTAGGGGCGGGAACCCATCCAAACACATCCCCGTCGCTAGGAACAGCAGACAACCGAACCAGCACGTGACAGGTCTAGTGCTTTTGTCGAACTGCTTAGGTGGAATATTCTCCCTAAGTGTGATCTCAACATCATAGCTTTTTGGGAGCCCAACTCGCCGTATGCAGAAACACCCCGTGTTGACGTGTACGTAAATAAAGTTTCTTACGTCAACGAAAGAATGCATGGGATATGATTTCCAAGTGAGAAGTATCGGAATTGAATTGTCAAAGGACATCGAACGTTTTGCTTCATACCAATAAGGGACATGTTATAAGAGTAAATAAATTAAACGTACCATCCTTTCGTGTTTCCAAACGAAAAGAACACGTTTAATGGTACATTAAAGCATTCTATATTACTGCTGCTTTTGCAGAGCCTGCTAAACGTACCAAAATTAACGTTGCCAGGCTGAGTGGCTCAGACGGTTCAAGCACTGGTTTAATGAACTTAGCAGGCTCGATCCTGGCTCAGTCCGCTGGTATTTGAAGGTGCTCAAATACGTCCGCTTCTGATCGGTAGATTTACAGGCACGTTAAAGGATACCTGTGGGCAAAATTCTGACACCGTGCGTCCCCATTGGCACGTAAACATTATGACGATTATTATTATTATTATTATTATTATTATTATTATTATTATTATTATTATTGGGCGAGTTGGCCGTGCGATAAGGAGCGCGCGGCTGTCAGCTTGCATCCGTCGTAAAGCCACTAGCAATATTATTATAATATCTGTGTTAATTTATTATTACTAACTATTATGAAAATAAAATTAATCGCCCCACTCAGACTTCGTAGCTCGTAACCTGTCAGAAAACACTAAAGAAAACAGTGAACTTTTAACAAGTCCGAATTATTATTCATATTATAGTTGCAGACATGTCTCCGAAATTACCAAAATATGTACTTACAAATTGTTTTACGTCGCACCGACACAAATAGGTTTTACGGCGACGATGGCAGAGTAAAGGGATACAAGTGGGAAGGAAGTGTTCGAGGCCTTAATAAAGTTACAGTTCCAGCATTACCGGGCGAGTTGACCGTGCGGCCCGGGGCACGCGGCTGTGAGCTTTCATCCGGTAGATAGTGGGTTCGAATCCCACTATCGGCAGCCCTGAAGATGGTTTTCCGTGGTTTCCCATTTTCACACCAGGCAAATGGTGTGGCTGTACCTTAATTAAGGCCACGGCCGCTTCCTTCCAACTCCTACACCTTTCCTATCCCGTCGCCGCCATAAGACCTATCTGTGTCGGTGCGACGTAAAGCAACCAGCAAAAAAGTCCCAGCATTTCCCTGATGTAAAAATGGGAAACTACGGAAAACCATCTTCCCGGCTGCAGACAGTGGAGTTCGAACCCACTATCACCAGAATGCAACCTCACAGCTGCGCGCCCCTAACCGCACGACCTACTTACTCTAAGCTCTAATGCTGGTCTGAGTAGCTCGGACGATAGAGGGCTGGTCTTCTGATCCCACCTTGGCAGGATCGATGGTGGCTCGGTTCTGTGGTATTTGAAGCTGCACAAATACGCCAGTCTCGTGTCTGTAGATTTACTTGCATTTAAAAACATACTGCGGTACATAATTCTGACACTTCAGCGTCTCCGAAAACGGAGAAAATTAGTTATTGGAAAGTAAAGACATTATTATTATTATTATTATTATTATTATTATTATTATTATTATTAGTAGTAGTAGTAGTAGTAGTAGTAGTAATGACATTATTACGGAAATTTTAATTAAACGGGTCCATTATAGTCATCATTTTACCTATCGGCACTTACTGTCCAGTAATAAGCGTTCTGTCTGCCTCTATGGTGTAATGGTTAGTATGATTAGCTTTCACCCCCCGGAGGCCCGGATTTTTTATTCCCAGCTCTGCCACGAAATTTGAAAAGTGGTACCCTTGGAACGGGGTGCACTGAGCCTCGGGAGGTCAAATGAGTAGAGGTGGATCGATTCCCACCTCAGCCATCCTGAAAATGGTTTCCCGCAGTTTCCCACTTCTTCAGGCAAATACCGGGATAGTACCTAACTTAATGCCATGGCCGATTCCTTCCCTCTTCCTTGTCTATCGTTTCCAATCTCACCATCCTCCCGCATGGCCCCAGTTCAGCATAGCAGAAGAGGCCACCTGGGCGAAGTACTGGTCATTCTCCCCAGTTGTATCCCCCGACACAATGTCTCACGCTCCAGGACACTGCCCTTGAGACGGTAGAGGTGCGATCCCTCGCTGACTCCGAGGGAAAACCAACCCTGGGGGGTAAACAGATTAGGAAAAAGAAGAATAAGCCTTGTATTACAAATGCCCGGCGGCAGTTCCACCGTAGCTCTTTCTTCTTCGAGCAATGTTCACGCATGAATGCAACTACGGTTTTCGAAATCAGTCTCATTAATAACAATTTCACTGAATACTTACAGCCTTTTCTTTCAGTGTCTACCGTCCTTTCATTGACCTGAAAAATTTTACGAATATGCATAGACAACTCGCATTGTCTATTGTCAGAAACCCATCGTAGTCTGTCGCAATAACAGTACAGAAATATTGCGCCCATTTTTCATTTACTTATTAACTATTTCCTTTCATTTTGTCAGCTTGGATCACTGAGTAATGCCATTGACGTCTTATAAATCACACACAATTACACAACACTTAGTTCACATTTATGTGCTGGTACGAATCTTCGACGTCTCTGTAATGATTCTGTGTACTTTTCACACAGACTACCCTAGACCGGTTTTCGGGTACAGCAAGTGACCTGGCACGTGAGTCAACCTCTCCTACTTGCCAAGCCTTTAGGGGAAGTGCACAATAACATGTGTTGGCCTCCGATAAGAAACAGGTTCAACAAGCCCTATACTCTGCTACTGTACTTCCACTACGCATAGACAGAATGACATAACCGGCGTATCCTGCTACGGCCATTCAAAACACATTCGGTCCTGAAATATTTGGCTCGGTTATGGGCAAACTAATAGGACAATGTAAGAAGTACATAGCATATATTGTGAGATGTATTTTTCTTTGCCGACTATCTTGATATCTGCCCGTATACCCCGAACACCCTATATTCATATTTATATTAATTTTCTGAGTCAAAATTTCACTAAATCTTATACAAGTTTGGAGTATTATTCTATAATTTCATAAAATTTTCTGATGGATCTAGTATAATTTCGGAGTTTTAAAGTTGCTATTTTAATTCTGTATTGCAATAGTTTCTTGGCATAGATTGTATTGATTTAACAACAGTGTTTGAAGTTAGGCAACACAGCACCTTGGTGAGAACTCACGAGCATTCCCGTCGATAGGCCTCCAGAAACGGAGAGCTCCTCAGCCCTGCTAATACGATTAACTGACCTCAACTACACGGCTCAGATGACGGTGCTAATCAAACAAGCCACGTCCACACTATGGTAGTTCCTTGCATCGCCATTACCACCTAACCGCCATATACCGGAACAACCACTGTATCAGTGTGAAAATCTATCAGTGGAACACAAAAATGAATAAGATGATAGAGTGATGGCTGTCTGAGCAAATATTAGCGGGTTAATTCCTCGCTCACTCTGGTGCCAGCACCTCGGTGTCCCCATAAACTGTAAAAGCAGTTAGTGCGACGAAAATCCATTATATTATTATTATTATTATTATTATTATTATTATTATTATTATTGTTATTATTATTATTATTATTATTATTGGACATACAATATAATTTTGATTTAATTACAAGCAAGACAAATCTTACTGAAAGTCTCATTATTATAAATTAATTTCACAAGTTAAAAAATAAAAGGTCGTTCACAGTCTTATATTCCCGGTTGTAAGATATTAACATACTAGTTCTTCGCTTTGTACCGCCTTTACCGTTTTCCCACACTTGTGCACAAATGTGGATTTGGCCCTATGTTTACGGCCGGATGCCTTTCCTAACAGGAACCCTATAACGGGGAATGTAATCACTATTGCGTGTTTCTGTGTTGGCTGTTATTTTGGTGTGTTGTTTGAATATGAATAAGAAAGTGTTGGGACGAACAAAAAACCCACTGTCCAAACCAGAAGTATTAAGCAGACTTGATTAAAATACCCGCCCCGGCCGGTAATCGAACTCGGGAACCTTAGAACCAAAGGCTTCAACGCTAACGATTCAGCCAATCAGACAGACGTTCGCAGTGGCGAGTATTAAATAAGTAAATGCAGAAGTGGAGCAGTTTCCAGTTAAGGGCAGTATCAATGGCCAATCCTAGTAATGTTAAATTGAACAGATTTACATCCCGGTTTCTCTGAAACTATACCAGATAATCAAATGAAATTTTGGTAGGTTATAGATTCATATCAAGTACATTTACTGACCTGCTTTATTGGTTCTATCTTTATTAGAAATTAATCTCAAAACTGAGGATATTACAGGTGTGGGAATAGGTATTTGGAATCTCCTTTAAAAATAAAGAAGCGTGTATTTATTTTTTCGACTTGAGAGAAGACTGTTTCTCACATGTACAGTTCTATGTCGCATGATCGTCTTGGCCCCAAAAGGTAATACCACAAACATGGTTTACATACAATTTCTGGGGTTAATGAAACTCAATTTTTGGGTGAGTTTTTATACTTTAGGAATTTTCATATAATGTCTTAGTACAATGCCGAGGAATGATTACTTTGATCAAATTACGAAATCCACGCGAGCGAAGCCACGGGTAATTCCTAGTCTGGACATATGGCTCCTGCAGTTACAAATTGTTTTAAAATGTATAAATAATTGCAGTCGTCCAAAATCAACTAAACATCAAAGTAAAGAGGAAACTAAATAATTTTCCATAAAAAACTAAAAATTGACACTTATTTTACCAATAACACATTTTATGCTTCCATAAATCTCTAACTTTCAGTACTTCCGTTCATAGTAAATTCTTCTTTCTGCCCTTTTCCGCAACTTACTGTGATCGGTACTTCATACAGATTTGGCTTAACTTTATGACATAATGCCTTTACTGACACAAACCCTATGTGGATTGTTCTATTCACTAAAGGATTCTTCCATTGTGGTTGATAGTGTTTTCTGTTGTGTGTAGATGAAGATACGTGTATTAAGACGAGGAGAGCAATTAACCGCACGCAGTTTAAATCCTCGGTCCAGCCGAGAAATGAACTTGGGCTCCCTCTGAACTACAGACCAGTGCACTGGCCATTCGGCCAAGCAGCCGGAATTTCACGTTAATTTATGCCCTTCAATAATTATGGAAGGGAATGAAGAAGTTGGATTCTCAGAGCAATTCACCCCTGAACTGTTGTGTCCATCTACGAGGGCAGATCAAAAATAAGTTGCACTTCCCAGTTATGGCCATTTATTACACCACCTATACAACAGCAACACGACTATAACGACATACACTGTAACGTCACTTTTCGACATAGTTTCCAAGAGCTCCAAACATTTCTGCGAAAGCACAACCAACTTGTCGATGCCGAATGCATAGAAATTTCCTCCAGCGTTCTGCAACCACTCGGAGAGAGCGGCCTTCACCTCCTCATCGGTCTGGAAACGTCGACCACCGAGCTCCGTTTTGAGCTTACCGAACAGATGACAACACATGGCGCTAGGTCGGGACTGTAGGGTGGATATTGCCAGACCTCCCACTTGAAACTCTACAGCACTTCTCTCGTTTGGCGGCCCTTGTGAGGTGTTGCGTTATCGTGCAACAAAATCACAACGGCGCTCACTTTCGCTCGGCGCTTCTCTTTAATCGCTTTACGTAACCGGTGCAACGTTTGACAATACGACGCCGCGTTCATCGTCGTTCCTTTCGACATGAATTCCACGTGCAGCAAAAAAGAACACTGTCGCCATAACCTTACCGGCTGAAGGTTGAACGTTGGCCTTCTTTCGTTGTGGTGATGAGGGGTGCACCCATTCCATTGATGTTCGCTTCGTTTCGGTGGTGAAGTGGTGGACCCACGTTTCGTCGCCTGTGACGATTCGCTGTAGAAATCCGTTGCCGTCTACGGCATAGCGTTGCAAAAATGTCAGGGAGGATTGGAAACGTTGTCCCTTGTGCTCATCGGTGAGAAGACGTGGGACCCATCTTTGACACACCTTACGATATCCAAGGTCCTCGTGAGCAATGGCGAACACACTGCCATACGACATGTTCAGCTTCGTCGCGATTTCTCTCAGTTTAATGCGCCGGTTCTGTCTAATGATCGCATTCACACTGTTGAGCTTTGCACGGGTCCTGGACGTTGCGGGCCTGCCTTCGCGATGGTTGTCCGTGATATCTGTGCTTCCGGCTTCGAATTGCTGACACTACTTTACTATACCGCCGCTCCCCATACACAGCACTAATTTCACGATGAATGTCCATGCAATTCTTCCTTTTGGCCCATAGGAATCGGATTGTCGCACGCATTTCATATTTGGAGTGAACGTCCAGTTGACGCGCCATTGCATTTGGCTGCTATTCACACAATACTAGACGAGACACCATAGCGACCTGCCCAACAGACGTGTGGGCAGTGTGTGTCCCTTTCTCCTCTGTGCCCACGTTTGCGACACACAGCGCGCTGCTGCGGCCGTTTAGTGCAACTAACCTTTTGATCCACCTACGTGTTTAATTCTTAACTTAGGTCGCCATTTGCAGTCGATATCAATGAGCAATTCATTACACGAGAAAGCGGCTGAATACAATCAACCGGCAGCCACACTGTGAACGTTTAAATGTTTTTTCGTCCGCAATTCCATCACTGGAGCTTTATATCATGAAAGGAAGGCTGGAATTCCTGTTGGTGTGTTTAAGCCTCCATCACAAGTGTGCTCCCATTGAAATATAATAGCGTAATCCATTTATAAGTCCAAACAAGCCTCACCCCATCCTCATTCGGAGTAGAAGACCTACAATAGTCTTCCCAATGCTTCGCCATGAATGAAAATGTTTTACTGGACATGTTTTAATGGCACTGCATTTAATAACCAGTTATTAAAATATATCATCTCTGTTTGTATTACTTTCCACTCATAATTCATTTATATCACATATTTGTACCATCTATCGGGTGTTAAAATATCCAATACGGAAACTTTTAGGGATGATAGACCATACCAAAACGAATATGATTTCGGACATTAAATACCTATAGGGACTGCTTCTGTGGTGTAGTGGTTAGTGTAATTAGCTGCCACGCCCGGAGGCCCGGGTTTGATTTCCGACTCTCGAACGGAATTTGAAAGGTGGTACGAGGACTGGAACGGGGTCAACTTGGCTTCGGGAGGTAAACTGAGTAGGGTAGTGGGAGGGGTGTTCAATTCCCACCTCAGCTATCCTCCAAATGGTTTTCCCTGTGGTCTCCCACTTCTCCAGGCAAATGCCGGGATGGTACTCAACATAAGGCCACGGCCGCTTCCTTCCCCCTTCCTTGCCTATCCCTTCCAATCTTCCGATCCCTCACAAGGCCGCCCTTATTCAGTATAGCAGATTAGGCCCGCCGGGCGAGGCAGCGGTCCTCCTGTCCAGCTGTATCCCCAACCAACTATATGACGCTCAAGGACACTGCCCCTGAGGTGGTGTAGGTGGGATCCCTCCCTGAGTTCGGGGGAAATACAAACCCTGGAAGGGTAAACGGATTAAATACCGGTAAGTAATAAACAACTTTAGGTTGGAAATTGATTATAGAAGTACGTTTTAACGGGACTGAGAATGAAACAATTTAAATGTTATCCTTTTTTGACCCAGTCTTTTTCCCAACCCCGCCCCACTTGACTTTTTATATGTGAGGTCACTTAAAGAGCCTGGTGTATGAGACTCAAATTGAATTCAACGAAGAATTCGTCGCTCGGGTGCTTGCAGCGTGTTCCTGAAGTCTTTTAACTTGTACGACAGACAATCGCACGTCGTTGTAGAGCTTATATTGAAGCAGGTCGTTGCAGTTTTGAAGTCCTTCTGAAGTATTAGAAATTCAATCGAAATGTAAGAGTTTTTTCAAAGCACGCCAAATAGTACCTCAGTTACCAGTTTACTACTACGGTTGCCTAGTAAAAGGTATTTGTTTTTGCTCCTTGTCCAGCTCCTTGACTGAATGGTCAACGTATTGGTCTTTGGATCAGAGGATGCCAGGTTGGATCCCTGTCCAGGTCGGGAATTTTTATTGCATCCAGTTAATTTATCTAGCTCGGGGACTGGTTTGAGCTCATCTTAATATATGATTTGGAAATTTAATAGTAGCATCTATTTTTTCGCTACTAAGACAAAACTGATACCTGTGTGAAACATCAGACCTTCAATGTAGTCACCAGCATTGTCTACAACTAGTTGCCAACGATGTGGATGTCGTAGAATTTTGTAGCAGTGCCTATTCTTTTAATGTCTCTGATGAAGCGATGCACTTCCTGCAGAATCTCGGTAAAGGTCCGGAAGTGAATGCTACGAAGTGGTTCCTTCATCAAGCCATAATCTCAGGGGCGTAAGTGCAGTGAATTTCATGGATGGAAAAGCATTTCCCAACCCCAGCAACCGCAAAATTTGACTACGGAGAGTGCCGCATGCGCCCGCGCATTATTCTGCAACACTATGTGAGGGTTCTGCAGGAAGTATTGGCTCTTTCTTCGCAACGCTGCTCTCCAGTGATGCTCCACAAAATTACAGCAATACTGTGCGTTAACCGTCAGTTCTTGGGATATGGCATGCCTTAGCATGATACCATCGCAGTCGTAGACAAGAATCACCAAACCTTTCACGTTCGTAGAGGTGTGACGAACGTTTGATTCGCGTGGTGATCCTAAATGACGCCAATCGTTGGATTGGCGCTCATGTTCAGATTCTAACGATCTGGCCCACGTCTCTTCAAGCGCAATAGTCCGGCGTCAGAAATAATATTCACGACAATACCAGTCCAAGTGAGTTTGCGTGGCGTCGTACCGTAATCATTGCTGTACTTTCGTTGACTCATGGGGAAGCCACTGATTTGTAATTTTCCACATCATCAGGTGCTTCTTTAGAATACGCAGCAGAGTCGTATGTGATACTACCATCTACTGCAGGGCCTCTCAAACGCCCAAAATCTCACGCGTGCAGATAGAGGCGCAAGAGCTCAGTGCACTGGGCATCGCTGCCGCTCGGCATGGCTCGGTTCAACGCTTCGTCTCTGGGCTACTCGGCTAAGCTCGGCTCAACTCGCCTATACTCGGCTCAAGTCGGCCCGGATTTGGAGCGCTACGGCGCAAGTGGGGCAGAGGGAGACAGGCGGAGCGAGCGAGACAGGCGTGAGGAAAGAGACAGTAAGCGCTATTGCTCCAAATCGAGGAGTGGGGGGTCTGCACTCTGGTCAACCAAGCCAAGTCGTCTTTTGCACCGTGCACAGTGCATGCACCACGCGCATGCACCCTGAGAGGCCCTGATCTACTGACTTATTTCACGAATCGTCTGACATCGATCTGCGTCTAACCGCGCATTAAGAGCCTGCACTACCCCTTAGCTGACACTAGGATGACCCGGCCGAAACATGTCGACATGCTTTCACGACGCTCATTGAAAGCTCCATCCCACGTGACCACTGTTCTGTATGGTAACGCTCTTTCGCGATATGTTTTACGAAAACCTTCATTATATTGTCTTGCTGTACGGCGATGGGCACAATAAATATGCAGCCAGCAGCGCTATTCCTGATTCGTAAACAATGTAAACACAACAGTTCAGAGCGTCGACTCATTCAAGCCTGCTTTCTTCTCTCCACAGCATTGTCCCGTACGACGAAGTTATTGGAATTTCTGGGTTATCCCGGGAGTTTTTGGTTTAATGGTGGTTTAACGTCGTACTAATACTCGAAGGTTTTCGGTGATGCAAGGATGCAGGAGAGCTGGAATTGGGAATGTAGCAGCCGTGGTTGTAATTCAGGTACAGCCATGGCGTTTGTCTGGTGTGGAAAACATCTTCATATCTGCCGACGGTGGAATTCAAACCCACCATCTGCCGCATGCAATCTCATTGGTTCACGACCCGAATCATGTAAACATTTTGATCGATACCTCAGAAGTATCAATAGATGCAACTGCCAAGTATGACGCGGTAATAAAAACCGGTCCGTCAGCGACGGGTGCTCTGTGCTAGACTTACACTTAAGTTCAGGGCCTCTCAGGGTGCATGCGCGTGGTGCATGCACTGTGCAAGGTGCAAAAGACGACTTGGCTTGGTTGACCAGAGTGCAGACCCCCACTCCTCGATTTGGAGCAATAGCGCTTACTCTCTCTTTCCTTACGCCTCTCTCGCTCGCTCCGCCTGTCTCCCTCTTACCCACTTGCGCCGTAGCGCTCCAAATCCGGGCTGAGTTGAGCCGAGTATAGCCGAGTAGAGCCGAGCATAGCCGAGTAGCCCAGAGACGAAGCGTTGATCCGAGCCATACCGAGCTATACCGAGCGGCACCGATGCACAGTGCACGGAGCTCTTGCGCCTCGCTCTGCACGCGTGAGATTTTGGGCGTTTGAGAGGCCCTGCATAAGTTGGTGGTAGCTGACATGAGAATGGTTTCTTATGAGAAACTGCTGTATGTCAGAAGTGAACAATAATGAACAGAAAACAGTCAACCTACAAATGAAAATAATTTATTGTATGACGTTTTATGGAACGGCATGGGATGTTTGGCATTTGATATGTTCTGGAGCGGGTTAGTTACAACGCGAGTAAATGGATTCTTGTGTAGAGAGTAGGTATACTCCAGTCGAGTGAATAATCATATCGAATTTCTTGTTTTAAAATTAAATTCTAAATTTATATTCATGCATGTTACTTGACGAGAGTAACACCTCGTTATATCAAAGCAGTTTTACTCATTATCCATTATATTGAATGATCTGAAAGGTCGCGCAGAAAGACCAATGCCAAGAACGACAGTTTGAACAGCTTTTCATTCAGCACACTGGGTCTAAATTCACCATGTGCACACACGGCTATCGTTTCATTGATTGTCTGTTCTTATTTGGTTAGGAATGTAGAGCATTTTGGGAAAATAAATAGTTCACTGAATCATTCTTGATATTTCCTGGCTTGCGCTGACGTAGTATTAGTCCTGGACAATACGTCCCTCTTTGTGTATTTCCATCCCTTTATGGGCTACATCAGTTTCTGCGTAACCTTCTGAATCACACTGTATAAATAGGATCGGATGTGTGTATGAGAAATCCTCATGTTTATAACAAGCAAGAGGACTTGAGAATCACTCAGGGTGCCCTTAGTATTAGCATGTGGAGCTGTGAGGGATGAAGCACTCATTAGAATATAGCGCCTTTGAACTCCGTAATGCGTCTGCTACAAGGAGCGTGATAAATTATATTAGAGTTCATCACTTCATCTGCAGCCATATGGATTATTGATTATGGAGAAAGTAGAGTGCAAAAGGTGTATCTCTGCGCTAACTACGGCGCGGTGAGAAAACAAGAAATACTGTAGCCTACTTCATTGATCACAGAGACTTGGTTCTAGCAGCAAACAGAAATAGAAATAATGAGAGCAACATAGAAAGGAAACGGAGACAAAGCTCGTCTCGTAAAGAGAACAGAAATAACTTTCGCCTCTCCATCAAGGCATAGTCACCACCTCCAATATCGTTCATGGAATATTCTTTTAGTTTTGATGGCTTCTTTCACCAATCTACAAAGCGTTGAAATAATATCTACCCACTTCTTGTGCCGGGGCTGCCTAGCTTAGGCGGAAAAGTTGTGCTCTCCATTCACTCGGAAGGACGTGGGTTCAATTCCTCGTCAGGAAGTTCAAAAAATTTGAAACGAGATTTCCATTTGTGGTGAGGCAATCGGCCCTGACGTTCCCACGGGATACAACAAAAGTGATAACCGGGTTAATTCCTGGGTGCAAAGGCGGTCAGGTATAGAACTAACCACTATATCCCACTTAGTGAGGGAGAAAGACTTCACCTTCACTTCCTCCAAAAGTCTTCATGGCCTGTAGGGAGATGGCTTTGCCTTTTCACCCCCTGTACACAGAACGCTTTTAGGGGCAATATCTTCCTAACTACTTCTAAGTATGCAGTTCCAACGGCTACCATAATAGAGCATTGCCAGCTGTATTTGCCCGGTGTAAAAATGTGAGTTCATGAAAGACCATCTGTAGGGTTGTTGGCGGTGGAATCGAACCAACTATCTTCAGAATGCAAGCATATAGCAGCACGAATAGCACTGCGCAGCCAATTCGCTTTTTCGATTTCAGCGTTACATCTTACGTACATATGTACAGAAAATCTCTACTTAAATACACACGAGTAGGGAGCAAATCAATTTTTAATTCTATTACCGTCAGTGATATATGGACTGTGAAGGGATACGACTCAGTCAAATTTGAAGAGGTTTTAGAAATCACATGCGCTTGTTACATCTATCACTGCTCCATCGCTCAATAAAGGGATCAACAGTATAGAGAAAAAGGTGGGATTAAGAGGACCACAGTAAAGTAGTGGAAAATCACTATTTTTGTCATCATAATTTGGATATACTAATTCTAGGTTGTCTAAAATTGTCATGTAGCAATAAATGAATATTTAAGATTTTTATTAGCTTATTAGTTTCTGGTTACAATCATTATATTTTATCACAGTTCACTTCTCGCCATACTTTTTAAGAATGCACATTCATTTCAAGCTGTCGGAAGGATAAACTCTGAAACTACTCATGTGATATGAATGCTAATTACAAACCTATTAGCCACAGCATGTAGCTACAAAGTGACTACAATCATTTTTAAGTCATTTTGAAGGAAAAGTTCAAATAATGTTACTCGAATTCTCATTTTTTCGATTATTGTATGGCCTGTACCTTATTCATGAGTGTAACCTATTTTTAAGTTAATCGCATACTACAGCTGTGAGAAAAATTCAATTTGTCTATCATTAATGGTCAGCGAGATAGTAAAATCAATATTCTGAAAAGTACAATTTCACAGCGGAGCAATTCAAAGTAAAAGTTAAATATCTTAACGTAATATGTTCATAATTCTGTCTTCTCTCACTTTTCCAGTGCTTGCAAGATTGCATTGATGTCCTATATATGGATACTAGCTGATGTACCCGTGCTTCGCTACGGAATTCTACACTGTGTACAGAATTCCAGGTCAAGTAGTATACACGTTGTGAGTAAGATTGTACTAAATTGCATAGGTCTTAACGTTACCCCAGAAACGCGAAGGAGAAGTCACCGTACATCTTTTCTCGTGTGAAGACTGGGTTAGGAAATATTCAGTGTAATGGCAGGCCCTCTTGCCCACTATCAGTCACAATCAAGTTGGGAATTGTACATTATGATGGCAGGCCCACTTGCCTACTGCTAGTAAGAATCACGTTGGGCAGTTTTCATTATAATGGCAGACACTCACCCTCCACCTGCCTTTTTTACATCCCCAGAAATACTGTATTTGTGGTTTTCCCAGCTGAAGTCAACATAGGTCATTACAATGACGTCAGTAGGAATGTCACGATTAAAAACAATGCTATCATATAAAATGCCCGGTCAAATGATAAACCGCACATTTTCTCACTTTCAACGAATAGTACTACACTGCCGATCTAACAGGCTTAAGTTCCCGAGCTGAAATGGCCAGGCTGCAGATAGCCGTGAACACTCCTATGCCATTATTAATGTAAGTGTGCACACGTCTCATTCCAATCTGTGCCTCAGAATAGGGATCGAATAGCTGCAATACTAGGATGAACCAGTGGGCTACGTACGAGTACTATCAGAAAATTTATGAACCTGAGGAATGTCATGCTAACTCTCTAGCTAATTCCCGCCAGGGAGGCAGTTACACTCGGTACACAGCAGTAACCCCATCTATCGGAGTTGAGTGGCAGCCGAATACATAAAGCACATCACAACAAACAACAGTCAATTTCAAGTCAATGCAATGTTATTGTTGATCAATTTTATGAGCTTTCTATATTGTGGGCATTCACATTTAGTTTTCTTCCGGCTCTGTGATATTAGGGCATCTAATGTAAAGAGAGTCGTCCTTCCTTTCGTGACTCCCTCTTGTCTTATTATTAAATATATCGTTCCTTTACGGCTTTTGCTCATTTTTATAATCATCTTCAAAATCTTCCTTGTCGATATGGACCGATGACCATGCGTTTTTAAACCTTAAGACAATCATGACAAAATCCATCGCCAATTAACACGATTTAACAATATTTCTATGTCAGAAATGCTCGGCGTTGATATGAAGTAAGCAACAAAAGTCTAAATTAATCTAAATTCACGAATTCCTCTGAAAACAATAATCACCACCACCACCAATCATATAGCCGGTACGGTAAAACTGAATAAGACATAAATAATCGGAAATGGACTTATGTAACTTTTGTTATGTAGTACTTTTCGATAGTGCCAATATCATTGGTAATTAAAAATTAAATTTTTGGCGCCATCCTCTAAACTCCATTTCAACCAGGGTGAACAAAATTATTTATGGCTTAGACTGTAGTTCCTTAGTCTCCGACTTCACATACCGATTTTTATTAAATTCTGTTTACCCATTTCCTCGTAGCTCGGCTTTGGTATGGACTTAGCTACAAAAATCGAAATTCACCAATCTCTCTGTTATGGCCGGTACAGTAAAAATGCATAAGACATAAATGATCGGAAATTAAATTTGATATAACTTTAGTTATATAGTACTTATCTATAGAACCACTATTAACATTAATATTTGATAATTACATTTTAGGCCCTCTAAACTACCAATTCACTCCGCGTACATAAAATTATTGATACCCAAGATTGCAGTGAATTATTCCCCGGCTTTACATACCGATTTTCATTAAATTCACTTCAGCCGGTTTCTCGTGATGCGCCTACATACATACATACATACATACATACATACTGTACCAGTAAAGCCTAGATCCTGGTCCATAGTTATCAAAAGAAATGTTGTTCTAGCATATAAGATCCGTCCGACGTACGAACATCTAAGTAAAAGAATGTTCCAGTATGTACCCGACTCCACGAGTGCGCTAGGCGGAGTCAAGTGACGTCACCTGTCGTTCAAGGCTCACCTCCCCTAGCAATATTTCTCGAAAATATTTTTTTCCGCAAGTTTTCAACGCCTGTACGAATTTTAATGGAACAAACGCTAAAAGGTATAGGACGTCATGAAAATTAATCTCTAGAAATTCCAAATTAATCCATCCTATGGTCGCTGAGTTACAATGATTTAAAATCTAACAGAAATTACGCACTCACGGTCACATGGCCGAGAGAGGAACTACCCCGCCCAGCGCCAGCTTTATATGCCACTGGGTCAAGGCTGACAGGTAGTAGTGTTGTGTGTTGAGTTGAGTTCAGTTCATTGCAAGCAGTCCAGTCTAGCAGTGCAGTATGTGTATGAGTAAGAGAGAGGGGGGACTGGCTCTCACATAGTATGTTCGTGCAGTCTCGAAGACAGTACTTTTCGTCGTGTTTCGCGGTGACGAAATTACGGGCTAGTAAATCGCCATCGTACTTGGAAAAAAAAGACGTCGCACCGTGAGTAGTCTAGTGTGCCGCGACTACGATATAACTTACAGACATTTCGAAGTATAACACGTATGAAATCAGTGAAGTTTCAAAGTTATATACTGGACATTCACAACATGACGTGTGGACTTAATTAATTGCACACAGTATTAAATTACCAACAGAAACTGTCGTGTACAGTAACTTTAACTACTCTGGAACTTATTTTCTAACATAGCACATCCTTGGACTGTGTCTTTTTATTTATGTGCTATATTTGGACATGACGTGTTATAGTGATAAACTTAGTGAAAGTTAAGAACTTTTTCTAAAATAATATAGTTTTATCAGCATTAGAGAATCAGTGTTATCTGTCAGGATAACGATTCAAAGACTGTGGTTAGAGACGGTAATGAGAAATATTACGTGTTTGCACTCTGTTGAACGTTCTCAGTGACAGTTTACAATAGTTTTGCAACAAGGACTGTGATCACTCATTTGACGTCCTAAAATTAACATAGCATCTGTAAATACTACTTGCATGTTCCATGTGTCGAGATCATTTTCACGAGCAGCAGAAATCTTCAGAAAATTCTACAAGATCCAACTGCCTTCAACATCATTTCATCTATGACGTCAACGTGGTTTCTTCGCGGAACTTCAAGTTTGAGTCATCATCCGCACCCGCGGAATGTTCCAGATCCTCATCAGTATTCGTAAGCTAAGTTTTTAATAAGTGAGTAGTCACAAACTGACTTTCTTTTTCTTTCAATCGTGAACAGTGGTTTACCCAGTGCTGCGTGTGACGATACTTCGTAGTTTTCCACCATTACTCAAAATTCATCTTTTAATGATAAATCTATTTTTAAAATTTATTTCACATAAGAAAGACTCTAGGAGTTTCAAGTGTTCTATGTTTCAAGGCTCACAAACTGAGAAACTCTCAACAGAAGTTCAAATTCTTATTTTCAATTATAAGTGTGTTCATGTCATGTCATAATACTTAGAAAGACTTTAGGTGAAAGACTGATACTTTATGTTTTCGTAACAGACTATTGGATCTGTGAGATTTATTTATTTTCACACATTGCATTCAAGAAGAGTTACGTTAACCCTTTTGATTTCAACAAATTATTTGCATTCCATATCGACGTTGCAGGGTGGTGAAGTGATTAACATTATTAATAAATTGTTTGAAAAAAGGGTATAACCATCTATTATTCGCCCTGCGAGTCTATCCTGCTCTGTACTGGCTCCAAATACCAACTTCCACTACCTGAGATCCTTCTCATGCCTTACGCCCCGAACTTTTACTGGTACAATACATAAGGTAAATCCGGGACAGATGCCGCCCCGGTAGAGATGCCGCATACACTGTAGCTAAAGGTTCCCATCGTTACAGCTAGATGGCAATGTGTGTGTTTTTTCAGTTTCTAAGGAAGAACTACTGTCTGCGAGTGTGACGAAATTTGCTCGTATATTACGCTAATTATAGCCGATATCTTGAGGCGAGTACACGTTTCCTCCTGACAAAGTTTTTCCGTGTGTTAATTTATTGTATATTAAGTTGGCTTCAAATGCTTAAATCAGACGTTTTTAGTACAGTAGACGTCAGAAGCATAACTGTAGTTGAGAGTAAGCTAATTTTGGGCCATGATAGCCTTGAGGTATGACAACAGGAGGGTGCGGCGTCGCTCCCTGATAGTTGGGAGAGTTGCCGCACAACAATCCGGGTGAGATGCCTCATTGCTATCAGATTCTACAAGCGATCTGGAAACATTCAATACTATTCAGAGTGTACCGGTATTTTATTCGAATATTGTATCGTCTCACAATTTTTAATATACATAATCTATTTTACTGATTTCATTGGTAACATTATTTTATTATATAAAATTATATTATTTTCAGAAATAAAAATTTGCGACATGCCTGCTCAGTATAAAAGTAAGGGCACTGTTAAAAGACCTCAATAGACAGAGGAAAATTTAAGAGAGGCTGTTAAAAGACTGAAAGCCAAGGAAATACTGATCAGGGAGGCAGAATCATACTACAGAATAATGACGGAACGAACACTGAAACTTAGAATGCAGTCAGGAAATCTGGGAAAAGGCTCTCTGGATCCAGCAGGTACAGCTACTTCAATAATCACCGAAGTCAAACTGATATTTAAAAAAAAGGTGACTGTATCTAGTGTTTGAGTTACAAACAGTGGCTGCATGAATCTTGCTCCACATATAACGACTGTTGCAGCAAGATTGCTAGAGAACAAAGTTTTAAGAAACAATCTCTAAAAACTTGTACGAGGATAAACATCTGTTTTTGATTCAAGAATCCTGCCTTAGACATGTTTTCAAATTACTGTGTCAGGACAGAATTATATTCATTATGATTTTGATGTTTCCTTTATATAACACGACGGCCCCGTGGTGTAGGGATAGCGTGCCTGCCTCTCACCCGGAGGCCCCGAGTTCGATTTCCGGCCAGGTAAGGGAATTTTCTCTTGACCTAAGGGCTGGTTCGAGGTCCACTCAGTCTACGTGATTAGAATTGAGTTATCTGACGGTGAGATGGCGGCCCCGGTCTCGGAAGCCCAGAATAACGGCCGAGATGATGGGTCGTGCTGACCACAGGCTCCTCGTAATCTGCAGGCCTTCGGGATGAGCAGCGGTCGCTGGGCAGGCCTGAGCCCTTTCAAGGGCCTTAAGTGCCGTGAGGTTTTATATAACACAGTGAAGAATCCATTGCACATGCACATTCATAGTAAATCGAAATTTATAATTAATTTAATGTTGTAAATTATCAGATAGATTCTTTTACCATTGAATGATTATATTATGTGGATATAATTGTCTTGTAGTACGTTCTAGTGTTCGGTTATATTAAAGTTGAAGAAATTGGCTTAAATTTGATTTTGTCATTAATTAGTTTTTTTAACCTGGAATTAAAGCATGCAGATGAAATGTTCTTTAATAATAAGTAGATATATTTAACGTAATAAAATAAAACAGAATATATTTAATTTGTTAAATTGCATTAAATAATTATATCTGTCTAGATTAAACGGATATCCGGCTTAAATTAATTTAGAATTTGGTCACGCGTTGATAGACTTAAAAAGCCACGTGGTACTTTAGTTCTATAAAGAAATGTTCAGCTCTCCAAATTACCATCAAATGTCTTGAATTAGTATAATACGAAGTGGTTTCTATCGCCACAATAATAATAATAATAATAATAATAATAATAATAATAATAATAATAATAATAATAATAATAATAATTAATAGTAGTAGTAATAATGGTTTTACATCCTAATAACTACGTTAACGGTTTTCGGAGGCGCCGAGATGTTGGAATTTTGTCCCGCAGGAGTCCTTTTACGTGCCGGTAAGTTTAACGACACGAGACTGACATATCTGAGCACTTTCAAAGACCACCAAGCTGAACGCTCTACTGTCTCATTTACTCAGGCCAGCACAATAAGAAGCTTATATGTGTTCATACACTAGCAAAATAGCAGCGGAATGTGTGCTCCTACATAATGCAGCGAACAGTCGGTATCATCTGATATATAAATAACTGTTCCATCGATCACACTTAAGAGCTTTTCAGATGTTTGAATATTTTACTACAGAGCGATTACCGCCGTCAGAAGCCCTGGAGATGATTTTCCGCGGTCAATTTTATCTAGAAGAAGTCCGCAGGCCCAAACTCAACAGTCCTAGCCAAGGTTTCCAAGGGGGTAACTTTTGTACATGACGGACAGTAGTCATGAATCAATCGCATCTTGTTGACATGAAAGGAGCCTGTGACTGAAAACAAATTTACTGGGACGTTCACATAATGGCAGCCTCTTTTTGTTCTATTGTGGGTGAATATCGTCTGATGGGTCAGCAGTAGTGCTTCGTGAGATACATTATTACTTCACAGTGGACCGAATTCTTATGAGGAATGATTGAATGGCCTTATACTAACGACGTGATATTTTTAAAATGGAGATGATATCACGGAATGAAAGTTTAGAGTGCGCTCTTCATTATGCCGGAGACAACCATGAGAAATGTTTACTCCAAACGGAGGAAGTGAACTACAGATGGAAAGTGATGGCTGCCCTAATGCACGTTAACCTAAAGTCCAGTGAAGGAAGAAAGTGTATTTTACTGTTCAGTGACTTTGCAAAACATAATTCAGTAATAATAAGAACTGTTTAATTCTTGTTTTATTTCATCAGTAATCATTTGTAAGCCGTTGAAAGAAGATCACCTACAGAATTTGGACGCGATCTAGTGGCTGAGTGGTTCGAATAACGGCAGTTGTCAGCTTGCATTTGGAAGATACTGGGTTCGAATCCCACCATCGGCAGCCCGGAAGATGGTTTTTAGGGGTTTCCTATTTTCACACCGGACAAATGCTGGGACTGTACCTCAAGTAAGGCCATGGCCATTACCTTTCCAATCCTAGTTCTTTCCCATCCTTGTGTCACCGGAAACCATCCATGAGTTCGTGAAACTTTGAAACACCAGCAAAAAAAGACAGAAAGAAAGAAACACATGTTTTGGGTAAAAGGTAAGTAAACCCTTCAACAGCTACAGCCATATAGATGTTCATCCTGTAAATGAGTACATTAGGGAATGTGGTAAATCTGTCGGTTTTTACCAAAATCATGATAATGCCACTATTCGGGGTAAAAACTTCCGAATGAAGGATATGTACGTAACCAGCGGCTACGCAATGGATTAAGTTCCAGAAAATATTATAAGTGAGTTAGGAAAACATAACAGTGGGCCATGAATGGATTTTGAGAACAGTGGGTAATTTTTAAGGTTTTTAAGAATAATACATGTAACTGAATATAGCCTGCTACGAAACGATGAGTTTTATAGCCGAAATTTATCTTGAGCAAGCAGCTGTGCGGTTTGTATCACGTAACTATCAGCTTGCATTCGGGAAATAGTGGATTCGAGCCCCACTGTCGGCAGCGTTGAAGATGGTTTTCGAGGATTCTCATTTCCACACCGGGCAAATGCTGGGGCCGATCCTTAATTATGACCACAGTCTCTTGCTTCCCACTCCTAGCCCTTTCCTATCCCATCGTCACCATAAAACCTATCTGTGTCGGTGCGACGTAAAGCAGATGGAAAAGCATAAGTGACAGAGATCATTTCATGTATAACCAAAATGCGATAAAGCGAGAAATCACCGACTGAAAATAGTATATAAAAATAATAATACCTTGTTTTCAGTGGACCACAGAGGGAAAGAAGCGTGAGGGATAAATGTGTGAACCAAAAATTAAATGTTGACAACTATATATTTTTTTTGCTAGTTGCTTTACGTCGCACCGACACAGATAGGTCTTATGGCGACGATGGGACGGGAAAGGGCTAGGAGTGGGAAGGAAGCGGCCGTGGCCTTAATTAAGGTACAGCCCCAGCGTTTGCCTGGTGTGAAAATGGGAAACCACGGAAAACAATTTTCAGGGCTGCCGACAGTGGGGTTCGAACCTACTATCTCCCGAATACTGGATACTGGCCGCACTTAAGCGACTTCAGCTATCGAGCTCAGTGACAACTATATTTAATGGAATGTTTTTTTTACTTACTGAAAGAAAATAGTGCAAAGAAAACAACAGCAACAACAACAAAATTATAGAGATTAAGCAACACATAGCAAAAGGACAAGATTAGGATCTTGGTTAATTCACACAAGACATTCAGTCAAAACCAGACAAATAGGTTTTGTAAATTTACAAGTCTTGGGCATTGACTGGTGAGGCACTAGCCTTACGAACGAAGTTCCTCAGCAGAGGGAATATAGAACCTTACTTTGATCAAAACAGAAGAATCTGCAGTTTCTGGAACAAAGTAACCGAGAGGGCCATTGGACCCTCAAAGTCACACATCAGATGAATATCGAACCCTGAACCACAATTTGCAATTTACAGTTTACAATACACTCATGTGTTTCGAAATCACATTAGCAAAATAAACTTACATTAATGACTTCACGGTAAGACATCTCTAGGTTCATTTCGCATAATTCCATTTTCTGTTCTTAAAAGCTTGGGCAGCTTTCACACTTACTACCTTTATATCACAGGGGAGCCACACTCGAAGAGTGGAGCGAAAGATCTAGAAAATACAGGGGCGAAGCCCATACTACTGAACCCTTGACTTACCATTCCATCGTTGGTCGGCCACAGCTGCTACAGTAGAGCAATATTGAACTCTTAAATCTTGGGGTCGTTGCGGGAATGTTTCGGTCACGATCTTAACCAAACGATGGGGTTCAGAAGAGAGACTAACTACTTGAAATGAGGAGCAAATATGTGCTTATTAGCCTAACTTTTATTGAATTCTTAATTGCACCAAAAAATGTATTTGTATAACTCCTTGATCGAAAATTAATTATTAATTATTAAATATTTCAAACGCAGTCACATTGCATAGCTTATATATATATATTCTTTTACAATATCGAAGAATTTTCTTCGGAGAAAGTAGGAATCTCATAAACTAGTGGACAGCAAGACTGAAAAAGTGAAAAGAAAACCTTAAAAATCGGGCACCTATTAATCCAAACGATAACTGAGAATTAATCCACACGATCCGTGAAAAATCTGACCTTCAACAAGTAGAACGCCCGATTTACTCTTAATTAAGGTTATCCACCAGTCGAATACCCTTTCGGATACGGAACACCCGCCGAATGGACCCTTAATCGAACCAAATTGACTATCAGTTGCTTTGGATAGGTTGCGAAATATTATTGGAAAGCATGGTGTTCACTACAAGTTAGTAGCAGCATTCACAATTGAAACAAAATTCCACCATGTATTTGTAATTTCATGACACCCTTAAGTGATAAAATAACCACGATGCTGAACGTGTATCACCCAAACAGCTGTTCAGAAGGAACCAACAACAATACGATCCGAGAGGACCTTACGTTACGTCGTTCTGAAGGAACAAAACTGCGAAATGCAGGAAACACTTATTCGTCATGCATTTAGAAGAAATGCCAAACACTGAAGTTAAATAAAAAGTGGTAAATCACTTGAAAAATATTATTATAAAACCGACTTTCAGGTTATAACTGGTTACGTTACGCTTAATAAAATTACAAGTCCACATGGTAAAATAAAACAAAATTATAGAATTCTTTCCTATTTAACAATGACTACCATTACAGATCCATCTACTTATTGTTTGTCCAAACACACTACCTACAAAGTTATCAATTGACCAAACTCAAATACGTATAAAAATTAAAGAACGACAAAGGTTGGAAATTAAATAATATATTACCGCTGACGAATCGAATCCGCATTCGTAACTCAAGTCTCACACTACACACTAACAAAGCAAAACGGACGTCCGAACGACAGAACCAATAAGTCCTAAAATAAAATAAAATACTGAAGTTCATTGAACTCAAACACTCATGGCGAACCGCAGTAAATATCCAATCTCCGCTAGCTCAGTACCCAATGTTGGACAACCCTCGCCATTAGCGATTCCATAATCTTAGGTAAACACCTTCCAGCTGGTAAAGGACTGCACGCAAGCCTGGCATCAAATTACTGAGCTAACACTCTTCACATTGCGTATACTACTGCAGACACTACCATCGATCAAGTCACTTCGCAAAAACATCTAATCTAAGACTTGAGTAAAAACAGCTGACATCCCAGACCTATCGTCGGGCCTACTTAACGTCTGTACACCATAACACTAACCTGTATGTACACATACTTTCCTAATTCTATCGTTGAGCGTGAACTAGGATGTCTCATCATCAGTATATTCCTAGGATAACATGTGACGTCCTAAATCTATTGTCGAGCGGAAACTGGGTCGTATACGCTTCCTCTAGCATATCAGGCGAAATCGTAACTTCAAACAAACTCTGATATTTTTAGCTGCAAATCTGGTCGAAACTAATAACACACAACGAAACAAATCTTGCCACAGAAAGAACGCAAGTCGGGAAAATGCAACAAGTCCCTATCTCGTTACTAAAGCGTGAAATTGAAATATAAATATCGCATGGCGAACAATCCACAACTCAAACACGATCTTAGCATGCTCAATGAAGTTTAGAAAAGAATAACGACTTCCAACACACGACTGACACTACTTGACTATCGCCCAACAATAATCATCACCATCGCAAAAATCCACACTGCAGTTTTAGGGTGAAGCCCTCAAATCGCCTACCGTCATTTTTCCAAATATTCACATCCATGACTATCCAGTGAAACGAAACCCAGTGAATCTACACAGCCAAACATATCGCTTTAAAACGTCCAATATCTCATCCCACAAATGTTTCCGATATTTTGATAAATTACCGCCTTGTAATTTATGAACTTTACTGATTGAAAACTTGTCATTACAGTCAAAAAACACAACCGCGTATTCAAAATGCTCTTCTATCCTTGAGGTCATATTATTCTAGTATTCATTATACTGACTTTACGTAACTAGTCACTTGAATTTTTCTTTTACTACCATGATTTACAATCTCCACATAAATCGTTTTTTTTCACTTGGGATCTTACTTGAAATTTACTGTGCCTCACACAATAATCATCGCGAACCAACCTTCTCCAAGTCTCAGCTTTCGGATTGTTAGCGGAATATACTACAGCCTGCCACATAAATCTCATATTTAATATACAGCAAATATAGCCTGGCTCAAAAATTCATTCTTACCGCCTTCTCATGGCGGTATTATATGAAATATCCAGGCTTTCTCTGCCTTCAACATTTCTACAACTCTTATCTCCCCATAGTCCGACTCGTTGGCTGAATGGTCAGCGTACTGGCCTTCTGTTCAGAGGGTCCCGGGTTCGATTCCCGGCCGGGTCGGGGATTTTAACCTTAATTGGTTAATTCCAATGGCCCGGGGGCTGGGTGTTTGTGCTGTCCCCAACATCCCTGCAACTCACACACCACACAGAACACTACCCTCCACCACAATAACACGCAGTTACCTATACATGGCAGATGCCGCCCACCCTCATCGGAGGGTCTGCCTTACAAGGGCTGCACTCGGCTAGAAATAGCCACACGAAATTATTATTATTATTATCTCCCCATGTATAAATTCTTTGCTCTCAATCCATTTTTTTCATTTCAAGACCTTTCCAAACCTCAATCCTCTCGTGACAAAAACTTTTATAAAATACACCTTTTTATTTTATTGTTACAACAACTTTCGGACCTCGAGAATACAACAACACACCGTGATTTTCCATATCATCGACATAAACGATGTCACAAAATTTTACTTCCCATGAATAAAACATAACTTTATCGCATTTCACTGGAATTTTCTAGACACCCGCAAACCTTGTAGAACATACTTGTTAAATCCACTTTTATCATAGGAAAATTTTATCCCGCGGTAAATATTATTATTATTATTATTATTATTATTATTATTATTATTATTATTTCGACAAAAAACTGAATTCCAACGATATTCGAAATTAAGACATTCGCCACGACTACGTTATCGTTATCACCTTCCTAATTTTTCTCAATTCGGACAATATCTCAAAGAATATTAACACAATATTTAAACTTCGCATTTTATAGTTTCTTGATGTGAATTTTACAACACTAAAGATTTTCACACGCTGACCAGACATATAATACCTTCGCCTGAGCATTACAAAATATCAACCCAACACACGCAATGAAAATTGGTAGGGACAAACAATAATCTAACTACAACATTGATACAAAAATATTCACAGACCTGTGATCGTAGCCATCTTCCTGGATTCTGGCTGCATCTGGCCAGCAGACCTCGTATATTTAGCCTTCCATGGCTAAATTTACCATCATCTTCTCATACATACAACTTAAATTACACAACACTTTCCAGCGCACTTTCAAACGTTTAGTAAGCGACGAACACACTGCCCAAATTACCACATCTACTGCGTTCTCAAGACCCCTGCTTCCTTTCAACCTACTTAGTGTCCAGGTGTTCCAACAGATAAGAAACCAGACCCTGTAGCTCACATCCCGACTCTAACAAATATTATACGCACACACTGAATACAAAGAGAAACTCAATTACTTATTCACCCAAATATCTAAACCTTCAAAGTTCCCATTAGCGGCAGCTCAGAAAATTTATATCATCTTCCATTCTAACAGTATATTTGAACCATAGACACGAACAAGTAATAAGTTATTTGGAGACCAAATTTTCACTCTTTTCTGCTGACGAGTGACGCGGGCTCCGCTGCTCCAGTAACCAGACAGAGGCTGTGTAATGTTTGAAGGGATATTTCTTTTATACCCTCTGGGGTGACGCCACTCACACCATGAAGCTTGATTGCACAATTTGCTAATTCCGCATTCAATAGACCAATTTTCCTGAAATTTGTTCCATGACTTTGGACAGACTTACGATTTATTACGGTGTTAACTTCATATATTTACCATACTCGCAACAATCGAAATAAATTATTTCTGCCCGGGCGTTTCGCGGGTTTTCTTCATCCATCGACCTTGGCACGTGTCGCTAGTTCGGGAGCCATGCGCAAATTCTTCTCTAGGCTTAACTGCATTTATTTTTACCCTGGGGGTTCTGTCTTCCCATAGGATTTAAGAATAATTTAGATTCTTTATTTCTGGATTTACTGTGTTGCCAAAATCTCTCGTTACGAAGAATTCCTTGAATTTGAAAAATTGTTGAATATTCGAAGTCCACCGAAGTGTCCCGGCGATTCACGAGTTCGTAGCTTGCTTGACGCGGGGTGCTCGCTCCAACGAAACAGAGAGGCTCTTGAAATGCAAACATGGCTGCTCTCAAAAAAGTAGTTTGTAGCTGAAATAAATATTGGGAAAATAAAAAAAATTCTCATCGTAGAATTATGGGTTCACTACACGGTCAAGAAATGGAAAAAAGAGGATAATGGAAAGCCGAGAACAAAATGAAAATGGAGGCTGAACCCACTCAAGCACTCCTAGTTTATGATTTACCATTTAACCTAATAGCTCTTAATGCCCGGTTACACACAGGATAAACTATGCTTCTTTGCGACTAAGAAAGAAGGAACAGAAGAATTTCGAAGAGAAAACTTAGTCACCAGACAGTACATTCTCATGCATCCTTATCTTTTACATAGTCCCCTTTAGGGGCTTTACGTTAAGTCCGTAGACTGCCTAAAGACCTACATTTTAAATCATAACAGAAAGAAGAGAAGCCCTAAATTAAACTTAGAGAAAATAAAGAAGGGCTAAGAGGGCCGCTGGAATCTTTCCTTTACCACACATAGTTGGTTTTCCTTATGCCACTATCTCTACGCCAGCCATAGTCCCTACATCAGCTTCTGAAGGAGATCCCCTCAATTAGCGTAGCACTCACTAAGTCCTGAAGAAGATTGAAAATTTAAGGTTCTTTATATTTATACACCGGGTGATTCGCCAGCCCCTTATTTTTTCGGAGACAGGCAACCCAAATACCACGTAAAACCTAAAGATCCCTATAATTTAGGTTAAGTTTCGGCCACAGTGCAGGTGGCGAGTGGAGCGTTGCGTTGTGTGGCCGCAAGGATGAGACTCAAACCTGCGTTAGGGAGTGCATGTGGCCATAGTGTCAGCGGCGCGTCATTTTGGAGGGGAAGTTGGCTCAAGGACTACGCTGCCTGCCGCTAGCCGCTCACTCCCGTTTGAGATTCAGTGCGCCGCTCGCAATGACTGTTAGCGAATTAACAAGAGAGGAGATGAAAGTGCTAATTTCTGAAGTTCAAACCTGAACTTTCCTATAGAACGACAGAGAGAAGAACTTCGAAAACGTAATAGTGACAAGGGAAACCTAGGAAGAGATTGAAACGATCTTAAATATACGAAATAAATTCAGTTAAAATCAATCACGTTTATGGACATAAACAGTATAGTCTATAATTCATATTATTATTATTATTATTATTATTATTATTATTATTATTATTATTATTTTATTGTACGCCCTATTATTATTATTTAATTAATATTATTATCCTTTGTAATATATTGCCGATATGAAAACTTGTGTTCGTCATTACATCTGACTTTTATGGGTCTCTAGAAGTTGGTGACTTGCTTCTGCAGTCGCGCCTGAAGTTTTCGAAAGAAGTCAAAGGTATGAATGGACATAGAAGTACATTTGAAAAATCTTAGCAGGAAATCAATTCAGTTCTCAATATAAATGATGAAATTCCCCATGCATTTAACGTTATTTATTTACTGGATGATTACGAAATTCTCTCCTAGTCCTGCATCGAATTCTTCAGTTTAGATAACAAAATTCTAAAAGCAGAGACAAACGAAAAACCTCTGAAACTGCCATTATCTAATCACCTCGTGCAGAGGAGACGCCGCGCCGCATACTGGCTCTCGCTAGATGTCCACACAGACGCTCTCTCCTCCCCACCCTTCAACTTTTCGATACCGGCAAACACCAAATAACTTAAAAGTTCTCATTATGGTCAATAAGGCTCTCCGCTACCTGTGTGTCATCACTGTAAATTGATCCATGGACCTAGCAAAGGAAAAACTACTATGCACAATTCCGCGCCAAATACTAAGGACCGTTCTGAAAACATGTGATTTATTGCGCCTTGAAATAACACAGGTATCAGTAATACGATCGAATTAATAGGTTATGCCACGTGCTCTGAAATGAAAACTGTAAACCTTCGTTGAAGATTTTGATACCTATGTTAACTTTTGAGGTGGAACTACCGTACGTAAGTAAATTCCTGCTGACTTCGTGGCTGAATCGGTTAAGGGCTGGAGCAGAATATGTCTGAGTTTCGTTAACGTAGTGGTTGGAATCCAGCAAAATTCAATTTATTTGAACGATAGAGGTGCTCCATTTTACCTGGGTTACAATAATAAATACTTTCTTGATGTTTGTTTTAAGGGGTGCGCTCAGATTTGGCGTGTTTCCCCTAAGGATGAGTAGGGTAAGGATTGGGAAGCAGGTCGGCCTTGGTATTTTATTAAGGTACCGTCCCGGCATTTGCCTGGTGGTGAAAATGGGAGACGAGGATAACCGTTTTCAGGACGCCCAGCATAGAATTTGAATCCAAAACCTACCGAATCCAACGCACACAGATAATAATCCATCCCTACCAGGTTACATCACAGCACTTATTAATTTCCTCACGATGTTTTCCTACGAAGAATACATTGAATTGTCGCTAATTTAAGGAGAAAGTACGGTCGAATTAAAATGTATGCCACGTGCTCCGTAAAGGTAAAAAGTTAAATGAACGCTGTAAAGTGGTTAACTTTTCAACACTTGTTACTCTGAATACGCAGGATACCATACGTCCTACCTACAAACCATCACGTTTTACTCCAACCTGGTTACGTAACGTCGGATAAAACTGTATTTTTCAGTACTAAATAAAAATTCACTCTCGGAACAGGATGATATGCTGCCATATTATAGTCGCTGTAAACGGCGTTAATCGAAAAAAGTGTACCAGCATGTGATTTGAACCTACTACCCCACAGTTTGGCTAATGCAACAGAAGTGATGTATGGTTTAGCCACCTTAGCTACCCCGAGCCGTCGTGCCTAGCAAGCACGTTGTAGTCCTTAGAGACACTTCTTATCCAAACGTAAGATAGTGTTATTCGCAGCTGTGATCGTTTTCCACTTTCATTATAGTTTCAGTTATAGAAGTAACACTGCCGTTAACGATTTCTACCATATTCGCGAGCATTATCCAAACGGAATGGTTGTACTAAGGGCATAAAGAAGCAGGTAGTAATGTTTTTCGGATGACTGTGATATACTCGCAAGTTCGGTAACCTACCTCCGAAAAAAAATATGGGTCTGGTGAACCACCCAGTATAATTGGCTTTTCGTCGCACCGACACAAATAGGTATTATGGCGACGATGGGATAGGGAAACCCTTTTCAAGGTTGCTGAGATTGGATTTCGAACTCATGATCTACCGATTGCGAAGTAACAGCTACGTGCTCTGAAATGCGTAGCAAACTCGCTCGGTAGCTGGTGTGCAGCTGCTCACATGTACGTTACTCCCGTGATAGTTTTTGTTAGAATAACAGAAAGGAAACGAAAAATATATATTTATTATGGAAACTTGACCCATATTATGATAAACTGCATCGCTTTACTACAACATAGCAAGAAACGAATGTGTTGTTCAGGAATGGATTAACTAATAGTAAACTAATCCATAACATAGAATCGTTCGTTACGAAATCTATTTCATTCGGCAACAGATTTCACAATCCAATCTAGAGCTTAGGCCTGGCTGTCCACATACCGTTATAACTATTTTAGTTTGCTAACAAGAAGCTACCGTTAAAGTTGGGAAATTGGGACGACAATTGTAATAATAACAACTGCAAGTCTACCGTAAAGCATTAATATCCTCAGCTGATAGTTATTGAATTATCGAATTTAGTACCTGGAATAAGAACATTCGTGGGCTCGAGCCCCACGCGGGGCGAGTTTTTCAGTCCGCCTCTGTGGTGTAGTGGTTAGCGTGATTAGCTGCCACCCCCGGAGGTCCGGGTTCGATTCCCGGCTCTGCCACGAAATTTGAAAAGCGGTACGAGGGCTGGAACGGGGTCCACTCAGCCTCGGGAGGTCAACTGAGTAGAGGTGGGTTCGATTCCCACCTCAGCCATCCTGGAAGTGGTTTTCCGTGGTTTCCCACTTCACCTCCAGGCGAATGCCGGGATGGTACCTAACTTAAGGCCACGGCCGCTTCCTTCCCTCTTCCTTGTCTATCCCTTCCAAACTTCCCATCTCCCTACAAGGCCCCTGTTCACCATAGCAGGTGAGGCCGCCTGGGCGAGGTACTGGTCATACTCCCCAGTTGTATCCCCCGACCAAGAGTCTGAAGCTGCAGGACACTGTCCTGGAGGGTAACCAGATGATGATGATGATGATGATTCACCGAGCTCGATAACTGCAGTCGCTAAGTGCGGCCAGTATCCAGTATTCGGGAGATAGTAGGTTCGAGCCCCACTGTCGGCAGCCCTGAAAATGGTTTTCCGTGGTTTCCCATTTTCACACCAGGCAAATGCTGGGGCTGTACCTTAATTAAGGCCACGGCCGCTTCCTTCCCACTCCTAGCCCTTTCCTATCCTATCGTCGCCATAAGACCTATCTGTGTCGGTACGACGTAAAGCAACTAGCAAAAAAAGAATCCTATAGTCATTGTCAACTTTTTAAGTGTACATCCCCATTACTGAGTGGTTAGCGTCTTTACCTTTGGCCATCTAGCCCCCGTGCTTTAATTGTAAACGAACCGCATTTGAATTCACCCAGGAAGCAATCCGGTTGGCTAATATCAACAGCTGGTAAAATGACGGTGGCGCGAAATAATGAATTATCTTTTTTTTTAAATTTTTCAGTATGACCAGTCAGTATACCCGGCTCACGTTTTATCCGACCATCCTGCATAATTTTAAAAGATAGCTATTACAATATCCCAGGCGGCCTCCTTGCTTTTGATAAGAACATGTAACAAAATGAGTTACCGGGTATCCACGTATTGGCATGCAATTTATTTAACGTTAAGAATTTCATTCCTCGGGTTCCGTATTGAATCAAGATCCACAATAAATAAAGAAAATAATATCCATCTTTTCAATTCTATATATTACGTGAAAATTTCTACATTTCTGTTAAATCATCACGTTTATGAGCTTTTGGTACCGGTATCGACAAAACTATTGTCATCATCAACCTAGGACAAATTATACAAAGACAATAAAATACATTGATCGTGACTCTTATGGTAATATCATAATAGTAATTTAGAAAATGTACATGTTGAAACTAATATAATATTTACATAGGTATATAACCTGATAGTCATTAACACAATAGTGGTCGATTTTATAAGGTGTACACCTTAGTAATTATAATTTAAAAGAATGACATGTTAAAGTAAAATTCAATTTTTGTACTAGATATTTGTAGTAAAATATAATTATCAGCTTTTGATCTGTCATATTTTTATCTGTTGAACAGTCTGGTTCATTTTTAAAGAAGCGTTATAGCCATGTTTGACATGCTAAAAGAAGTAAACAAACACTTAGTCGTAAGTTGTTGCACATGAATATATACACAATAGAATTTAAAGAATATTCTAATAGGGCTTCAACTGGGACTTAACAGATGAAGAATTTTAGTACAATGTTCAATGTAACCAAAATAGATAAATTAAGTTTAGATATCACTGCAGATTGACATTGATATTGACAACAGATAAAAATACGACAGATCAAAAGCTTGATAATTATATTTTACTACAAATATCTAGTACAAAAACTGAATTTTCCTTTAACATGTCATTCTTTTTAATTATAATTACTAAAACGACCATTATTGTATTAATGACTATCAGTTTATATATGTAAATATTATTTTAGTTTTAACATGTATATTTTCTAAATTACTATTATGAAATTACTATAAGATTCATGATCAATGTATTTTATTGTCTTTGTATAATTTGTCCTAGGCTGATGATGAGATATAGTTTTGTCGAATCCGGTACCAAAAGTTCATAAACGTGATGATTTAACAGAAATGTAGAAATTTTCACCTAATATATAGTACTGAAAAGTTGGATCTTATAATACATACTTTTGCGAACACACATTCTCAGTCATTAGCCTGTATAAGAGTAACACTAAGTAATGTTTCAATCAATCAATACTGATCTGCATTTAGGGCAGTCGCCCAGGTGGCAGATTCCCTATCTGTTGCTTTCCTAGCCTTTTCCAAAATGATTTCAAAGAAATTGGAAATTTATTGAACATCTCCCTTGGTAAGTTATTCCAATCCCTAACTCCCCTTCCTATAAATGAATATTTGCCCCAGTTTGTCCTCTTGAATTCCAACTTTATCTTCATATTGTGATCTTTCCTACTTTTATAGACGCCATTCAAACCTATTCGTCTACTAATGTCATTCCACGCCATCTCTCCGCTGACAGCTCGGAACATACCACTTAGTCGAGCAGCTCTTCTTCTTTCTCTCAATTCTTCCCAACCCAAACATTGCAACATTTTTGTAACGCTACTCTTTTGTCGGAAATCACCCAGAACAAATCGAGCTGCTTTTCTTTGGATTTTTTCCAGTTCTTGAATCAGGTAATCCTGGTGAGGGTCCCATACACTGGAACCATACTCTAGTTGGGGTCTTACCAGAGACTTATATGCACTCTCCTTTACATCCTTACTACAACCCCTAAACACCCTCATAACCATGTGCAGAGATCGGTACCCTTTATTTACAATCCCATTTATGTGATTACCCCAGTGAAGATCTTTCCTTATATTAACACCTAGATACTTACAATGATCCCCAAAAGGAACTTTCACCCCATCAACGCAGTAATTAAAACTGAGAGGACTTTTCCTATTTATAAAACTCACAACCTGACTTTTAGCCCCGTTTATCAACGTACCATTGCCTGCTGTCCATCTCACAATATTTTCTAGGTCACGTTGCAGTTGCTCACAATCTTGTAACTTATTTATCACTCTATAGAGAATAACATCATCCGCAAAAAGCCTTACCTTCGATTCCACTCCTTTACTCATATCATTTATATATATATAAGAAAACATAAAGGTCCGATAACACTGCCCTGAGGAACTCCCCTCTCAACTATTACAGGGTCAGACAAAGCTTCACCTACTCTAACTCTCTGAGATCTATTTTCTAGAAATATAGCAACCCATTCAGTCACTCTTTTGTCTAGTCCAATTGCACTCATTTTTGCCAGTAGTCTCCCATGATCCACCCTATCAAATGCTTTAGACATGTCAATCGCGATACAGTCCATTTGACCTCCAGAATCCAAGATATCTGCTATATCTTGCTGGAATCCTACAAGTTGAGCTTCAGTGGAATAACCTTTCCTAAAACCGATTTGCCTTCTATCGAACCAGTAATTAATTTCACAAACATGTCTAATATAATCAGGAAGAATGCCTTCCCAAAGCTTACATACAATGCATGTCAAACTTACTGGCCTGTAATTTTCAGCTTTATGTCTATCACCCTTTCCTTTATACACAGGGGCTACTATAGCAACTCTCCATTCATCTGGTATAGCACCTTCGGCCAAACAATAATCAAATAAGTACTTCAGATATGGTACTATATCCCAAACCCATTGTCTTTAGTATATCCCCAGAAATCTGATCAATTCCAGCCGCTTTT